>NC_047093.1:93729914-94033508 GCF_902459505.1 Geotrypetes seraphini | reverse complement strand
ATTCTTGGAAACCACCAATGCTTCAGATGCTCTGGCCATCTTTTTGTTGTTTTCTGGTCACAGGCAAGGGGAGTAAGAGTACTTGATTTGATATTCTGCCTTTCTGTAGGGACAATCAAAATGGTTTATGTATATTCTATATGCAGGTACTTTTTTCTGTCTGTAGTGGTTTCACAATCTAAGTTCTGTGCTTAGGGCAATGGAGAATTAAGTGCCCAGGGTCACAAGAAGCTGCAGAGGAAACAGAACTCAGTTCTCCAGGTTTTCAGCTGACCGTACTAACCATGAAAGGAATATGCAGGCTTCTAAATCCACTATTTCTCATTGGTTCAAAGATTGTTTCTTCAGTTTATATTCTGGTGATAAAGCAACCTCCATTGGAACAAAGCCCACTCTAGAGCACTGGCTTCTTCTGTAGAGGAATTGCAAGCAGTTTCATCAGTGAAATTTGCAGATCTGTATTCGGTTTTCCTGTCTTATCTGTGCTAAGCACTATCAGACATTTTGGCCAGGAAGGAAGCCTAATTTGGGGTTTCAGTTCTTTCAGCAAGGATTCTGTTTCCTTCCCAACTTGAGGATTGCTTTTCTGCCTTCCACAAGTTTTGGACCGATCTTTGGGTAGCTAAGAAAGAAAATATTAGATCTTGCCTGCTAATTTTCTTTCCTTTAGTCCCAATAGATCAGTTCAAAAGCCCACCCTATTTTTATTCTTACTGTCTGTTTCTATGTGTAAGCAATGCTGTTAAGTTTTCTTTGTTCACAAATATGTTTAAAGAGAAAAGAAAACTATATGTCAGGAGTTTTACTTGGCATTGTTGTTCATTTATGAGAGTTTGTGTTAGAGGCAGAATATTTTGTTTCCTATCTCTCAGATGTTCCTTTGCTTTCTTATCAAAATACTGACTACAAGCTCCTGTAGAGCAGACTTTATGGCAGAGCTATACTCTCCATATTTCCACCTGATGATAGATGGGCATAAAACATGTTTGTTGGGACTAAAGAAAAAATATTAGCAAGTAAGATCTAATGCTTCCATTATAGCCAAACCAAATTAAGTTACATTTAAGAACATACAAGCATCAGTTCTTCTCCCTTCACTACCCCTTAGGCTTGAGTTCATCACCCTTCAGTCTTTCCAGGGAAGAACATGCTTATCTATTTAGCTCACTATGTAGTTACAAGTCTGAAGACAAGCTATTGTATAGTTTTTAAGTGATACATTTGATAGAAAGATAATTTATGCTGACCTATAGATTTATCAGTTGAGTTTTCTCTGTTGATTATTGTTGCTGGCAGATGGATGATATTGAATCTGATGAAGAGCTAGAATCTGGTGAGTCTGGTGAAGAAGAGGAAGATGGAGATGAGTCTGACCTGGTAAGTTTTTTTTTGTTGTATTTTTTACTCATACACACTGCATAACATCTACCAATAACACCAACAAATTGTAATATGCTCTTTTTTTAAAATGCTAGGCATATATGATTTACTTTAATGCTTCAAATGTAAAAGATTTCAGTCACCATGCTAGGTTGCCTGTTAGATATCTATGCTTTAATTTCTAATTCTAGATCCATTCTGAGCTGTTCAACAAATTTGTTCATCTGGGGAGATGGGGAGGTGCTATCTTTGTAAGACTACCCCTATGTAGCATATGTAAAAGTATCTTTCATATTCACTAAGAGCACTCTGGGCAGCACTCCAGGGCACATCTCTTTATACCCAGTAAGCATAAAATACATGGCCATTTTCACTTGTTGATATGACATGTGTTATTTGAAGATATTCTTTGGGTTATGCAGAGCTCAGAATCTAGTGTACGGAAGAAAATGCTGAAGAAGAAAATGAAGATGGACAACCTGTGGCTCAAATCCTCTAGGAGGCGAAAAAGGAAGAATAAGAGGAAACCAGGTGCTGAGTTGTAGGCCAAAATAAACTTATAAAGAAAGAAGTTGTGTATGTAGCTGCTAATAAGGGTTGGTTTTCCTTTTCCTGAAAAGAAAACATGGTATGAAGAGTAATTTGACATCAAGGGTGTACTCCTTTTGTTTGATCCTTTTCCACTGCAGAGTTTTAGAATTTGTGATAGGGTATATAATTAACATAATTCTGAATGTTGAAGGACACCTGTTGACTCAATCTGTTCTTATATTTTAAATTAAATCGAATAGTTTATTTAGGTGTAATGATCATCCTCTCCTCTAGTAGTTAGAATTGTTCTCTTGATCAGATATATGTTAGTAACAGAGTGTTGTTTTAACCTGACAGTGACTACATTCTAAAAAAAAAAAAAAATCTATAAAATATCTTAAATTTAGATAGCCTGGAAGGGTGCTCAGTAACAGTATATTCCCTGGAGGCAGTTTGAAAGAAGGTTTTTCACACAGCAGCCAATACAAAGAGAAAGATGGTATTCATCGTAGGACAAGCATTGGGTCTGCATAACATTAAATTGTTGGTACATACAAAATCTGTGCTATATGCATCAAAATTAAGGAACAGCATTTTTGCTAAATCCCTCTTTCAAAGAATAACCACACTTTTCTATTTGTGTGAATGCTGTTGCACAATAAGCATATTTGTTTGAATTAAAACAAAAAATTAATATCTGTATTGCACATTATATCCAAATCAGAGGATCTAGGAAGATATTAAATAGAAATGTAAAAACCAAAACAATGAACAAAATTCTAGGTTAGCATCGTAAAAAATGAATTAGCAATATAAATTAAATACAAATTTACCCCCCTTTTACAAAACTGCACAAGAGTTTTTTAGTGCTGGCCAGTGTGGTGAATGCTCTGAGCTGCTCAGACGCTCATAGGAACTCTATGACCTTTGGAGCAGCGCAGAGCAGAGCATGTAGCAGGCTGACTGGCGCTAAAAACCTCTTGAGCGGTCTTGTAAAAGAGGGGGGCGGGGGTTAATGAATTAAGAATATGCCTATAAAATGATGAGAATAAAAATAGTAAAACTAATAGGACCAACTAAAACTCATGGAGGGGCATTTTTGAAATGATGTCTGCGCCAAAGAAATAAGTCTAGCACAAAACATCCAGAAACCATCAGTTTCATAGCCATTTTCCAGCAGGAAAAATGTCAGGGTTTTCCGGTTTGAAAATATATGAGAAGGACGTTCTTACTCTGGAAACTTAAAAAATCCTGAACAACTATTTTGCAAACATAAACATTTAAATTATAAATAGGGGAAAACAAGGCACAAGGACATCTGTCTGGTTGCTTTCTTACGAAAATGGCCACGCACACACATCTTTGCAGAACAGAGGAGTAGCCTAGAGATTAC
Source organism: Geotrypetes seraphini (assembly GCF_902459505.1). Classification (NCBI taxonomy): domain Eukaryota; kingdom Metazoa; phylum Chordata; class Amphibia; order Gymnophiona; family Dermophiidae; genus Geotrypetes; species Geotrypetes seraphini. The sequence goes on along the minus strand of NC_047093.1, from coordinate 94,030,204 downwards.
TGCAAACAAAGGGACAAGGTTCAAATCCCACTGTATCTTTCTCGCCTTCTCTCTTGTAAATGTGATACTACCAAGAACAGAAAAATATCTACTATACCAGAATGTAAACACCTTTAATTGCTTTTAACTGCTTTTGCAGTTGTCCTATATCTTTAGATATAGTAATTATTTTTCTGTTCCTGGAGGGAGCTCCAGAAAAAAAATTGATATAGTTATAGTGCGATTTGAACCTGGTTTACTGCCCACTGCATGAACACTGGGCTACTCCTCTGATCTGCTTGTTGCTTTGTTCAGAATGGTCATAATACCTGCTTCTGATAAAGAGCTTAGTTGTCCTTTCTAGTTTCACTTTCAGGGGAGAGGTTGGGGGACAGAGAACCACTGGGGGATTAAGGAAGGGTCATTCCTTAATCCCTCCAGTGGTCATCTACTCAATCAGAGCACCTTTTTGTAACTTGGACTATGACTGAAACTGGTCTAGATTTAAACATCCTTATTTTTACATATGAACATTTCTTCCCATTTGAAAATCATTATTGGATACCCTGCTTTTAGTCCTTTCCTAGTCCTTCCCAGAAGTTGTTATTTGGATGAATTGTAATGTGAAAAGTTCAAATGCTGACTCTCCAAAAGTCGGGATTTGGAAGTTTTTAGCAGATGGATTTTTAAAGATATTTTATTTATTTATTCAATTTTCTATACCATTCTCCCAAAGGAGCTCAGAATGGTTTTGAAGCTCATAAAAATACTTCTAGTGCAATAGGTGTGTTATTCTGGATGGATATGCGATATCACCATGCTCGCAAACTGTGTAGAAGGAATCTACTTCAGTTTTTGAATCCCTCTTCCTTCACTAGAGGGCTCTGCTGCTCCCTTCAGTTTTTCCTTGTGTACACAAGCCAGAAGGAGTCTTTCTGATCGGTTCTGTTTATTTCTTTATTTTTTCAGTTTTTTTTAACAGATTTTGGTGCTCACAGCTCCTCTAGTCTAGGGTCCAGCTCTTCCTGCATGGAGGAGAAGCAAACTGAGGTCTGCAGCTGACAGGTCAGTCTCTGTTGTACCTATTGGCCAGCCTGCAGAACCAATTTTGGAGCTTGGGGTATGTTCCCCTTCTAGCATTGTTTGCCTACTGCATCACAAGGGCTTGAGCATAGGCTGTCTGGCATCTGTAGGGGGCTCAATGGAGTTCCGCAGAGTACCAGCTGTGTTTCGCCTCCCTCCTTTTCATGTCCATGGGTCTGGGGGGGTTCGAGGTTTAGTTAGATACAGGTCTGACAGGCAGCCCATAGATTCATTGATGGAGGACCAATCTGTTCAAAGCAGTGATTTCTTCTCCCAGATCCAGCTACCTTAGGAGCTGAGGCAGGCTGCAGCACATTTCCAGCACAGGTCACAGCGAGTAAGGCTGTTAATAATAATAATAATAATAACTTTATTCTTCTATACCGCCACAATCTTGTGACTTCTAGGCGGTTTACAATCAAGAGTGCTGGACATTCAGCGAAATACAATAAGTAGATATTCAGAGGAAATACAGAGATCAGAGACCTCAGGAGGCAATAATATAGAAATACAATTTGCTGAGCGAAAATGTAATATAGAAACATATAGAAATAGACGGCAGATAAGGGCCCACGGCCCATCTAGTCTGCCCACCTTAATGTCCCTCCCCTACCTTTGCCCTGTGAATAGATCCCATGTGCCAATCCCATTTGGCCTTAAAATCAGGCACGCTTTTTAGTAGGTAATGTCCGACAGGACCTGTTGGGGATAAATAGCAACGTAAAGTTACGATAAGATGAAGATAACAGATTATATTTATAACAGTGCTATAAGTTCAGGTGGAATAGGGAGGGGGGAGGGAGAGGGAGAGCGGGTCAATTGTTTAGGTATTTCTGGAACAGGTATGTTTTTAGGCGTTTCCTGAATTCCCCGTATGTAGTGGGCGAAAGCAGTTGGTCTAGGTCAGGGGTTTCCAATGTTGGTCCTCGAGGGCCGCAATCCAGCCAGGTTTTCAGGATTTCCCCAATGAATATGCATGAGATCTATTAGCATACAATGAAAGCAGTGCATGCAAATAGACCTCATGTATATTCATTGGGGAAATCCTGAAAATCCGACTGGACTGCGGCCCTCGAGGACCGACATTGGACACCCCTGGTCTAGGTCTTTGCCCCATAGGACTGCTTGGTGAGAGAGAAGGTGTTCGTGGTGTTTTTTCATTTTGCAGCCTCTAACTGGAGGGGAAATGAGTTTTGGGTGTGTGTTTCTCTTGAGTTTGTTATTAGAAAATGTGAAAAGGTCCGTTATGTACTTGGGGGTCAGGCCGTATAGTACTTTGAAGCAGAGGCAGGCAAATTTAAACCTTACTCGGGCTTCCGTTGGTAGCCAGTGCAGCTGCCGATAGTAGGGTGTCACGTGGTCGAATTTCTTCAGCCCGAAGATAAGTCTGACAGCAGCATTTTGCATTATTTGGAGACATCTCATATTCTTTTGTGAGATTGCTAGATACATTACATTACATTACATTACGGATTTCTATTCCGCCTATACCTTGCAGTTCAAGGCGGATTACAAAAGATTTGACTGGACATTTCCAGTGAGGATCACATTACAGAAGATTTGACTGGACATTTTCCAGTGAAGATACATTTTTTTTATTTTTTTATAAGGGGGTAGAATTCTAGGGGACCTTACGGGTTGGATAGTAAACTGACTGTGCCGAACTGAGTGAATTAGCAAATGGAATACAGTTAGAGTAGGCAAGATTACAATCTATTTTAGGGGTCTGTTTACTTGAAATGTGTTTAAGTGGGGTATTTGGGGAGAGTTATCTGGCGGTAGGTGAGTTGTCTGGAGGTAGGTGAATTAGTTGGAGGTATGTGTAGAGGATTTAAGATATTTGGATGAATTTTTTGAAAAGCAGGGTTTTGATTTCTTTATGAAATGTTTTGAAGTTGTCCGAAGTTGTCAGTAAGTTGGAGATGGAATGGTTGAGTTTGGCTGCTTGTGTTGCCAGAAGGTTGTCAAACATTTTCTTGCGTTGTGTACCTTTGAGTGGGGGGAAGGCAAAAGGGTTCGGAGTTCTTCTGTGTCTTGAGGTGGAGATCTGGTTTAAGCGGTTGTTTATGTAGGAGGGGGAAGAGCCGTGTATTGCTTTGAATAATAGGCAGTGGAATTTTAATTGAATTCGTGCTTGTATGGGTAGCCAGTGGGAGTCTAAGAAGGCAGTTGTTATGTGATCATATTTTCTAAGTGAGTAGATCAGTCTGAGGGCGGTGTTTTGTATGGTCTGGAGTTGCTTTATCATAATGGCTGGACAAGGAAGATATAGGGAGTTGCAATAGTCCAGCAGACCTGAGACTAGGGATTGTACAATTAGTCTGAATTGTGTTTGGTTGAAGAATTTTCTGATTTTACGTAGGTTTCTCATGGTGAGAAAAGCTTTCTGGGTCGTCTTATTGATTTGAGACTGCATTGTGCAACATTTGTCTATGGTAACTCCTAGGAGTTTTAATTCGGGTTGTATTGGGTATTTGGTATTTTTGATTATCAGTTCTGTGATGGTAGGAGTTTTGGCCTTTTCGAGCAAAAGGAATTTTGTTTTTTCAGAGTTTAGTTTTAGTTTGTGATCTATCATCCATTTTTTTACAGTATCTAGGGTAGTTTCCAGCTTTGCTGTGGTGGAAGGCTCTGATGGGTCGAAGGGGATGAGTATGGTGATGTCATCTGCGTAGCTAAAGGATGTGACATTTAGGTTATCTAAGGTGGCTCCAAGGGAGGAGATAAAGAGGTTGAAGAGCGTAGGTGAGAGAGGTGATCCTTGTGGGACTCCGCAGGGATTTGCCCATGGTTCTGATTTGATATCATTGTATTTTACTTTATAGGTTCTTGATTTGAGGAACCCTTGAAACCAATTGTAGACTTTGCCTGAGATCCCTATGGCGTCGAGTATCTGTAGTAATAAGGTGTGGTCAACAAGGTCAAATGCTGCAGAGAGGTCGAGTTGTATTAGTATCATCTTTTTTCCTTTACTGATGTGTTGCCGTGCTGTATCAAGAAGTGAGACCAGTAGTGTTTCTGTACTATGGTTAGTTCGAAATCCTGATTGTGAGGGGTGGAGTAGGTTATGTTTTTCCAGATAGTTTGTGAGGTATTGTGTAACTAGGCCTTCTATTATTTTGACGTATATTGGAATTGAAGCAATGGGTCTATAGTTGGAGGGGCTATCTATTGGGCCTTTGTGATCTTTCAAGATTGGGGTGATTAAGATCTCTCCTAGGTCCTGTGGGAATTGGCCTTCTGTTAATGTGGATTGAATCCATAGCATGAGGTTGGTTTTGAATGTGGTGGAGGAGTTTGATAACAGGTAGGTGGGGCAATTATTTAGTGCGCTGGAAGCATGGCTGTATTTATTGTAGAGTCGGTTCATATCCGACCAAAGTAGGATTGGGAAGTTGGACCAGCTTCTGTCTGCTATGATGGCTTCACCTGTTGTTGGGTTAGTTGTTATCTTTTCGAGACGGGTGGGTGTGTTGATGAATGCAGTTCTGATATTGGTGATCTTGTTTTTGAAGTGGTCTGCTAGGTGGATGGCTGTCGGTGGGTGGGTTCCTTGAGTGGCAAGGTAAGGTTTAGTATCAGTGAGGTTCTTTACCAGGTTGAATAGCTTTTTTGCGTCTGGGATTTTTGTGCCTATCATTTTGGAGTAGACAATGTTGCAGTAGTCAAACTGACTCAGTATGAGGAATTGCACTAGGATTCTGAATGTTGACGTATCGAAGTATGATCATCCTCATCCTCTCCTCTCCTCCCTCACACCAGCCACGGTTATATTCAAAAGTACTGTAATGTGCAGGTTATTTGTTTTACATGAATTTTGTGGACTGAATCGTCTGAGTTTCCATTATTTCCCATGGGGAAATTTGCTTTGATATATAAGTGCTTTGAATTACAAGCATGCTTCTGGAATGAATTATGCTTGCAAACCAAGGTTTGCTTGTATTTTCATTTGAGGCTGAAAGAGGAGAATCCAAAGAAAATAGTTCTTGGCAGTAGAGGTGGAGGAAGCAAAGACAGTAAAATAATTCAAGAAAGTATGGGGTAAACAAAATATGCTCTAATTATGAGTAAGAAAAAGTAATGCTGGAAATCACATATGGTCCAAGGTGTTGCAATGAAAAGGAAAAACAGGCAGACTAGATTGGCCTTGTGCACTTTATTTACCATCATGTTCTGGTGCTGGGACTATGTAAAGGCTTTCAGAAAGGAGAATGAAAAAGAAGTTGTGCCATTATTTATGGGTAAAATGAATCACAGATAATGAATGACTCGTGCTTGTGATTATACAGTGATCAGCTGTAGAAGGGATTTGGGATCTATTACTTCAAGCCTTCTTGTTACTCAGTGCTCTTAACATCAAACCATACCTCTTAACTATGTATGCCGTATATTTTTAATAAAAGGCCTGAAATTTTACAGATGTTGTGTTATGCAAAGCTGAGTTTTGGTTTTCAATCAATAAATTAATTTCCAGAGCAATACGTGAGACATCCTAGACAGAGGGGTTATATTCCTATAGCCGTGTGCATCTGCAGGAGGAATCCACTCCAGATTTTTCACTTTGCTTCTGCTGTACTTCACTGGGCTCCTTAGCTCCACCTACAATTCTTTCCTTTTGCATGCATGCTTGCAAGAGTGTTTGTTTTGCTCTCCCCATTTTGTTTGGTGTATTTTCGTCCCTTTTTCAGGAGATTCTGCTGCTTGGAGCATTTTTTCAGCTCTGCCTGATTTAAGAACACACTGTAGCTGACAGGCCGATCCCACTTGGTACTTGCTAGCCAGTCTGCTTACTTTTCTTTGAAGCTCAGGGCCGTCCCCGAAGTTGCTTTCGACTCCTAACTCCTCTCACCTTGGGTTCTGCATCCCCAACCCTATAATGTCATGTCTTTCTGTCCAAGTTAGATTGTGAGCTCTTCTGTATAAATGTGAACATGTACAGTGCTGCATATGCCTTTCAGCGCTATATATGTGATAAATAGTAGTAGTACTGTTAAGCAGGGGCTGAGCACAGGCTGTTGGGCGCCCTTAGGAGACTTGGCATGTGTCTCGCAGGGTGCCGGCTGCGTCTTCTCACCTCCACCCATCATGGTGCACATCTGTTAGTCCACAGGGGTGGAGGTATAGTCAGGCAAAGGATCTGACTGGCAGCCCGAAGATCAGCTTTGCAGAAGCATTCTCAGCATTGAGGCAGTGAATGTCTCATCCAGCTACTGTGAGAGAGCTGAGGCAGGCTACAGCACAGATCTTCAAACAGGTCACAGTGAGTACAGGCTATCACATCCTGTGAGGTGAATCGGGGAAGGTTGGAAAAGTGGAGTTTTAAGTATTTCTGCATATTCCCCTGTGTTCCCCCTCCTGAAAAATCCTAAAATTGCCCTTTTTTTGCCTTTGGGAAATGTGAAAAATATTGCAATTTTGGCATGAATTTCATGATGGCAGCCATCTTGGATTTTTAGCAATCTTTTTTTTCTAAAGCTCTCTGCTTCTCTTAAGCTGCAAATTTTGCCTAGAAACTTGCTAGGATGGAGTCCGTGGGCTCTCCTCATGTGGATTCTTGCCAGGATTGTGCAAATTTAGCGCTTTTAGAGCATACTTGTGCCATGTGGAGCAGGTAGGGGGGGTGGCAGCAGTATTCAGCTTAGCCTCTCCCCTGCTGAAACAGGTGACTAAATGCTCAGCTAGCCTGTCAGGGTGGCCTTCTTTGCTTTTGGGATTCGGCACAGCTGTTAGTTTTGTCTGCCTGGCTGTGGACCCTCCGCAGCTTAAGAAACATGAAATTAAGTCATCCCAGGGTGGCTCTTAGCCCCAGGAGCCAGACATTGTTCAAACTTTATGAAATCTTTGTAGACTGAGTTTCAGAATTGGCGTTCTCCCTCTGCACAGTCCCACTCCGCTTCCTTGTGTTTTTCAGTGGCGTTGATTCTTTGGACCCGCCATTGACTCAGCCTGCCACTGTTTTAGCATTCCCTGACCCTGATCTGCGGGATCCTGTTGCAGATGCTTTGCTTGATGATCCCTTATTTGCAGGTGCAGTACTTCCTGGGGCAGGAGATCAGGGACGGTGGATCTGTGAATCCTTCTGGGGTTTTTGGATCCTGGGGATGATCCCACCATCCTGCGCTTCTTTAAGTCTGCGGCTTTGCTAGACCTTATTTCTGAATCTTTGCAGAAGTTGCATTTGGTCACTCAGTCAGCTCTGTACACTTTTTCCTCTTGGCTTTGTGGTGTGTGCTCACAGTCTGCTGTCTTTCCCTGGCACCCTGATATGAGCATTCTGGTCTCAGAGCAGTTTGACTCTCCGAAGGGTGCTCTTAACATTGCTAGAGCTATGTCACACTTGTATCCGCTGGCACAGAAGTGTCAGCAACTTTTGGGCCAGCCTAGGATAGATTCTTTGGTTTTGCATGTGTCTAACCACACCTCTCTCCCCAGTGAAGGTGATGTGGTGCAAATGGCTATGTAGAACCGCCATGCGGCTGTGGTTCTCTGAGAAACTCTTTGGCGCAGCTGCTTTAGGCATCCAAGCTGCTTTGGCAACATCTTTTGTCCCACACGCCTGTCTCTCTTGACTGCGCACTCTGGAGAGTGAGGCTGTGGATCCTCCTCCCCAACTTCAGATTATATTGCTGACAGATTATATGACCTTAGGTGAGTTTTGGCAGAAGTGTCGGTGTACTCCATCTCTGCTCGCAGGATGTTCTGGATCAGACAGTGGGCTGGTGGTTCCACTTCCAAGGCTACTTTGGCTAGACTGCCCTTTAAGGGGCAGTTATTGTTTGCCAAAGGCCTGGCCGAATTCATGGATTTTGTGATGGACTGTCACCTTCAGACTCTGCCTGATAGCAGACCCATGAACTCTAGAGGTTCTGATTGCTCTAATTTTTGTGGCTCCCGGGCTCCCGATGATGGTATGCTGGCTACAGGCGTTCCCAGCCTTCCACCTTTCGTTCTGCGCCCTCTGCCAAAAAGGCACAATGAAGCCAGGCTGAGAGATGCCCCTATATTGATAGGGTACAGGCTCTCAGTATTTCTTTCTGCCTCGATTCACATTACGTCCAACCAGTGGGTCTTGGACATTGTTCGGTCGGGCTACCAATCCAGTCCAGTTTATATACCGGATCATCCTCCAATTAACAAAGGTTCGACTTGGTTTACACAATAGGAGGTTATAATAGGTTGTAGACAAATCAATGAAACTGACTGCGCAATGTGTGACGGCAGCGAAAAGGGCTAACAGAATGCTAGGAATGATTGAGAATGGGATCACGCCCCCACCTGGAATACTGCATCCAACACTGGTTCCCATACATGAGAAAGGGCATAGTACTACTCTAAAAGGTACAGAGAAGAGCGACAAAAATGGTTAAGGTACTGGGGAAGTTGCTATACAACGAGAGGCTAGAGAAACTACGCCTCTTCTCCCTTGAAAATAGAAGGCAGAAGGGGACAAGATCGAAATATTCAAGATATTGAAGGGAATTGACTTAGTAGAGAAAGAGAGATTGTTCACCCTCTCCAAGGTGAAGAGAATGAGAGGGCACTCGCTAAAGTTAGAAGGGAAAATATTCCGAACGAACGTAAGGAAGTTCTTCTTCACCCAGAGAGTGGTAGAAATCTTGAACGGTCTTCTGGAGGCTGTTATAGGGGAAAGCACCCTTCAGGGATTCAAGACAAGGTTGGATAAGTTCCTACTGGAACAGAACATACGCAAGTAAGGCTAGACTCAAATAGGGCACTGGTCTTTGACCTAAGGGCCACCGTGTGAGTGGACTGCTGGGCATGATGGACCACTGGTCTGACCCAGCAGCGGTAAATCTTATGTTCTCATGTTCTTAAGTAACAACTTTTTGAAGAAGAAAAGTCTTTAGATATTTTCTAAAGACATAAAGATAAAGAGTAGATCTGATTTCAACTGGTAGTTTGTTCCAAAATAGAAGTAAAGATGTATACAAAGGAGCGAGAGTGAAGAACAAATAGCGAAGGACACTGGTGCTAAATGCCTTTTATTATGGATCAAGACTAGACATGATCGTGTTTCGGCCCTAAATGGGCCTGCCTCAGTGTACTACTTTCTAAGTCAATCAGAAACCAATATTGTAAAGCATAGAAGCATAGACATAACGGTCCCAACAGAAAGCTTGGCCACGATCCTTTGGAGGAAATTGTGCACGAGGATTGCAGCCAAGCTTTCTGTTAGGACTGTTATGTCGGCTCTCTGAGCCATTTTCTATGATTTACAATATTGGTTTCTGATTGACTGAGAAGGATAGCACACTTATCACTGTGATTCCAGACTCCTGAGGCAGGCCCATTTGGGGCTGAAACATGATCATGTTGAGTCTTAATACATAATAAAAGGCATTGAGCACCAGTCTTCGCTGTTTTTTCTTCACTTTCCAAGTTTTGGGAAGTTGGTGTATCCTGTTTTCCTGGGACTACAAAGGAGCGAGAGACATAACCTAATGCCTTTATTTCCTTAATTGAAGGTAAAGAAAGTTTTTACATTTGAGAGGTTCTTGGTCTTATAGTTTGTAAAAAATTATGAGAAATAGGGACCAAAGGCAGAAATACTCCATTCAAAATTTTGAACACTATAATAGCACACTTGAACTGAATTCTAAGGTGAACTGGCAACCAATGAAGAGCCCTCAACAAATCAGACACATGATCATGCTTCTTTTTCCTATAATTCAATTTGGCTGCTGTATTTTGGATCAACTGTAACCTCTTCAAGCTGCCTTTAGTTAGGAAAGCGTAAAGAGAGTTGCAATAATCCAGTTGTGCGAATACAATAGACTGGGCCAAAATAGCAAAATGCTACAAACTTCTACAAAATGCTACAAACTGAAATTTGCCCGACCTGTCACAGATTTGTGGACTCTGATTCAGGTTGCCCGGTCACAGCACTCATGGTTCTTGCCACCGTTCAGTGCTTGCTAGATTTTCCCAGCTATAGAGTTGGTGGCACCCGAACACTTGGGCTCAGGCAGACACTCTATATATTTTATCATGCCAAAGAAGGCTCTGAATATTGGAGGCCTATTCTGCATCTTCAGCATATTAATGCATCTCTCAAGGTTCCACGCTTCCTCATGGAGACCGTGCATTCGATCATTGCAGCAGTGGCCCCAAGAGAGTATCTTGCCTCTCTGGATCTCACAGAGGCATACTTGCACATTCCTATTTTCCAGACCGCTGCACATTTTTGTGGTTTTATGTTCTGGAACAGCATTACCAATTCTCGGTTCTGCCTTTTGAACTGGCAGCAGCGCCCTAGACCTTCACCAAGGTGATGGTGGTTGTGGCAGTTTGCCCTTGGAAAATGGGTCTCCAGGTTCACCCTTACTTAGACGACTGGCTCTTCAGAGCTCCCTTGTTGTCCGAGGCATGGTGGAGCAGGTGCTCCAGGTGCTGGAAGATCTGGGTTGGATTTTCAACTTCCATAAGAGCATTCTGACGCCCACGCAATTACTGGAATATCTGAGAGTCCTCTTAGACACAGCTGCGGGCCGTGTCTATCTACCAGAAGCAGGCAGAATCAATGTGCCCAGATTTCTTCCCTTCTAGAGCAGTTGGCCACTTTGTTGTGGGACTATCTTCCAGTTCTGGAATCCATGGTTGCCCTGTTGGATGTGGTTTCTTGGGCAAGTGTGCACATGCGTCCTCTTCAGCATGCTTTGCTTTCTCACTGGGTTCCACACAGGGATGCCTTACAGGTCTGTCTTCCTTGGTCTCTGGAAGCTCAAGCACGCATGGACTGGTGACTTCTCCCGCAGTCACTCCACAAGGGCGTACTGCTGCATATTGCCTCCTGGATTGTGGTGGTGACAGATGCCAGCCTTCGAGGCTGGGGAGCCCACTGCAGTTGTTGTTCTGTTCAGGGATGTTGAATGTCCTCTCAGCGGAAATGGTCAATCAATCAGTTGAAGCTCAGAGCTATTTGGCTAGCTTGGGTGTGATTGCAGAAGATTCTAGAGTACCAAGCGGTTAGGGTCTTCTTCGACAGTGCGATGGCAGTAGCCTATGTTAATCGCCAGGGAGGGACCTAAAGCACCCATCTGGCTCAGGAAGCCTCCCTTCTTTTTCTTTGGACTGAATATCGCCTCTAAGTGCTGACAACAGCACATATAGAGAGAGTCAATAATGTTCAGGCAGATTTCCTCAGCAGACATACTCTGGATCCAAGAAACTGGACTCTTATCTGCAGTGACGTTTTGAGCTATAGTTCAATGCTGGGGTCGGCCACGCTTTGACCTCATGTCCTCTGTGAGAAACAAGACAGTTGATCATTTCTTCAGTTGAGGAAACGAGGGGCTCGATACTTTGGTGCAGCCGTAGTCTCTGGAGATTCTCCTGTATGTCTTTCCTCCTTGATAGGCCAGATCATTCGGTGGATCGTAGTCCATCATTCTGGTGGTTCCAGATTGGCCTCATAGACCGTGGTCTGCAGATCTGATGTTTCTGCGCAGGGGTCGCAGCCTTCGGCTGACCACACATCCTGACCTATTCATACAGGGTCCGGTCTGCATGGAGGATCCGGATCCCTTTGCTGTTATGGCATGGTTCTTGAGTGCGCAGCCTTAGAGCACAAAGGATATTCTCTTATGGTTGTTGATACTCTTCAAAAGTCTGAGAAGTCGTCCAGTTTCTTCTTATGCTAAGGTGTGGAAGGCCTTCCCACATTGGTTCACTCAGGACCAAGTGGACATTTATTCAGCTCCAACCTCACTTATTCTCGCCTTTCTTCAGGCTGGCCTGGATAGATGCCTCACTGTGGTATCTCATAGGGTTCAGGTGGCTGGGCTCTCTTGTTTAAATCCCGGAATTGTTGATCCTTGCTGGCATCTCATCCTGACGTTGCTAGAATTCCGAAGGGGGCTCTTAACCTTTCCCTTCCTGGGACCTTATCCTGGTGCTGTCTAGCTTTATCAGGGCTCCTTTTGAGCCCCTTCGAGAGGTTTCTCTCTCGGACTTGACATGCAGGACTGTTTTTCTGGTGGTCATTACTTTGGCGCAACGTGTGTCAGAGCTACAGGCTCTTGCTTGCAGAGAACCTTTTTCCTTATCTCAGTCTGGGACAGCAGTTGCTTCCTTCCTTCCTGCTGAAGATTGTTTTGCCTTTTCATGTTAATCAGGAGATACGCTTGCCTGCTTTTCAGCCTACTGGTTCCAGAATACAAGATCATCTGTTGAAGAAACTGGATGTGCGCAGAGTGCTGCTGCATTATCTGGAGGTTACTAATGAGTTTCCTCTCTCTGATCATTTGTTTGTGCTGACTAATTTGGATAGGTAGGGTGCTCCTGTTTCCAAGGCCACGATTTCTAGATGGATCTGTAGGGTCATTTCATCAGCCTACATTCTTTCGGGGAAACAGTCCCCTGTTTTCCGTCAAGGCGCATTCTACCAGGAATATGGCTTCTTCGTGGGCTGCAGCTGAAGCTGTCTCCCCTGTGGTGATTTGCAGGGCAGTAACAGGTTTTCCAGAGTGATTGTAGCAGCAAGACAGGACTATGCCTTAGAGGTCCTCAGTCTTAAGGGTTGGCGCAGCAAGCCCGTCCTAGCTTTTTGGGGACTGCTTTTGTACGTCCCATCTGTCTAAAATGTCTCACTTATTGCACTGGAAAAAGAGATTATGTACTTACCCTGGTAATCTCTTTTCCAGTAGATAGGTGAGACATTCTAGATTCCTGCCCAGTCCTTCCTGTGCCTGTCTCCTGTTTCAATCTGTTATGCTTCTCCCAGTTGATTCTTGGATGCCTGTCAGGGGGCTGGAAGGAATGCTGTATATATGTTTCCATTTTATTTGGCGTGGTTTTGAGCTCCTTTGAGGCCTTTGTTGGCGGTTGACATTACTGTAAGATTTACTTCTTGAGCTCAACAGTTTGTTGCCAAGCCTGTTGCTACAGGTGCTTCTACTTCACGTGTATTGGGTGGCTCGCAGTGCTTGGGTACTAACTGTAGGTGGAGCTAAGGAGCCCAGTGAAGTACAGCAGAAGCAAAGTAAAAAATCTGGAGTGGATTCCTTCTGCAGATGCACTTGGCTATTGAGATATAACCTATCTCCTAGAAAAGAGCTTACTAGAGTAAGTACATAATCTTTTTTTTTTTTTTACATTTTCATACATAAATTTGACAAGGCTAGGGGCCCTATGCAAAACTACCAGTCTGTAATGAGTACACACATAGCTATGAGGTGTATATTTTACTGTATCTGTTCATTTTTAAACTGCTTGGTACAGGTTCAGAGGTAGATGGCCAAGAGAATAATCTGGAATACACCGAAGTTTCTCTGGACTCGCTGGATCTTGGAGTAAAGGGAATTCTGTCTTCACGATCAAAAGGTAAACATTGTTTTTTGGCCACAGTTAGATTACTTGTTATTTATTCTGTGCAGTCAAGTGTCCTGCTGATTATTATCTGTCTGAAGAAGTCTACCGTATTTTCACATAGATAATGCGCACCCGTGTAAAACGCGCACACGGGTATAGCGCGCGAAAAACACAAATTTATGTACAGAAGTTTTTATATACCGCACACACCCGTATACCGCGCATGCTGCCCGACTCTCCTTTCGCCCGCCCCGACTCTCTTTTCGCCCGCCCCGACTCTCTTTTCGCCCGCCCCGACTCTCCTTTCCCCCTTGAAGTCCTGTCCCTACCCTGAAAGCCTGATGCCCCCCCCGATGTCCGATTCACCCCCCCGCAGGACCGCTCGCACCCCCACCCTGAAGGACCGCTCGCACGCACCTGCACCCCCACCCTGAAGGACCGCTCGCACCTCCACCCCGAAGGAGCGCTCGTACTCCCACCCCGAAGGACCGCTCGCACCCCCACCCGAAGGACCGCTCGCACCCCCACAGCCTCCCCCCCTCCCCCATGGAGAAGCTGTCTACCTTGTTTCCGGATGCCAGCGAGCCCAGCTGTTTCCTCTGCCGGCGGTCCCGCCCCTTCTCTGAGCCCTGCTGCGCTGCTTTTTCTTCCGGCGGTCCCGCCCTTTCTCTGACGTCAGAGAAAGGGCGGGACTGCCTGAAGAGGAAGCAGTGCAGCACAGGGCTCTGAGAAGGGGCAGGACCGCCAGCAGAGGAAGCAGCTGGTCTGGCATCCGGAAACAAGGTAGACAGCTTCTCCATGGGGGAGGGGGGAGGCTGTGGGGGTGCGAGCGGTCCTTCGGGGTGGGAGTTCGAGCGCTCCTTCCGAGTGATGAATCGGGGGGGGGGGGGAACTATATAAAAAATTTTTTGTACAACACGCTCACGCGTATAACGCGCAAGGGTATGCGCGGTATGTAAAAACCACGTATAACGCGCGTGTTATATGCGAGAAAATACGGTATTTCTCTAGTCCCTGTCATTTGAGAGCCTTTTCCATCATAAAATTCGGATGATCACTGCTTTGAAAGCAAAGCAAATAGAATGTTAGGAATTTATGAGGAAAGGAATGGAAAACAAAGATGAGAATGTTTTAATGCCATTGTATCGCTCTATGATGCAGCCGTGCTTTGAATACTGCTCACTTCATCTCAAAAAAGATATAGTGGAATTAGAAAAGATGCAGAGAAGGGCACAAAAATAATAAAAGGGATGGGATGACTTCCCTATGAGAGAAAGGCTAAAGTGGCTAGGGCACTAGCCTAGAGAAGAGATGGCTCAGTGGTCTGAAGAATACTGAGTGGAGTGGAACAGATAGATGTGAATCACTTGTTTATGCTTTACAAAAATGCTAGGACTAGGGGACATGCAATGAAGCTACTAAGTAGTAGATCTAAAACAAACTGAGGGGGGGGGGAGATATATTTTCACTCAACGTATAATTAAACTGTGGAATTCATTGCTGGAGAATGTGATGAAATCAGTTAGCTTAGCAGGGTTTAAAAAAGATTTGGATAATTTCCTAAAACAAAGTCCATAAGCTGCTATTAAGATAGACTTGGGGAAATCCACTGCCTTTTCCTAGAATATGCAGCATTAAATCTTTTTTACTCCTTGGGATCTTGCAGGTACTTGTGACTTGGGTTGGCCTCTGTTGGAAATAGGATACTGGACTTGATGAACCTTCAGTCTGTCCTCGTATAACAACTCTTATGTTCTTATGAATCCAAAATCATCTCTCAAAAAGTTCCAAGATGTGACTGAAAAAAAAGATTACTTTTACTTTTAGTCTAGATCAGTGGTTCCCAACCCTGTCCTGGAGGATCACCAGCCAGTCAGGTTTTCAGGATAGCCCTAATGAATATGCATGGAGCAGATTTGCATGTCTGTCACCTCCATTATATGCAGATCTCTCTCATGTATATTCATTAGGGTTATCCCGAAATCCCGACTGGCTGGTGGTCCTCCAGGACAGGGTTGGAAACCACTGGTCTTGATTTTTCTCTGCTATTTGTTTTTCAGTGCTAATGATGTCCCTGTAATTAAAACATAAATATAAGAATAGCCTTACTGGTTCAGACAATGGTCTAGCTCAGTATCCTGTCTTCATGATGGCCTATCCAGGTCACAAGTACCTGGCAAAAACCCAAATAGTAGCAACATTTCATGCTGCCGATTTCTGGGCAAGCAGTGACTTCCCCCATGTCTGACTCAATAGCAGACTATATACCTTTCCTCCAGGAACTTGTCCAAACCTTTTTAAAAATCAGCTATGTTAACCACTGTTATCACATCCTTTGGCAACAAGTTCCAGAGCTTAAATATTTCTCTATATTGATTGTAAAATTATTTTCCTTTAACTTCAAGTGTTCCCTAATCTTTGTAATGTTTAATGGAGTAAAAAATCATTCTACTTGAACCCATTCTATACCACTCAGAATTTTGTAGACTTCAATCATATCTCCCCACAGCCATCTATTTTCCAAGCTGAAGATCCCTAGCCTGGAGGAGTTGCCGTACAACGAAAGATTAGAGAAACTCGGCCTCTTCTCCCTTGAACAGAGGAGATTGAGAGGGGACATGATTGAAACATTCAAGGTACTGAAGGGAATAGACTTGGTGGAAAAGGACAGGTTGTTCACTCTGTCCAAGGTAGGGAGAACGAGAGGGCACTCTCTAAAATTGAAAGGGGATAGATTCCGTACGAACGTAAGGAAGTTCTTCTTCACCCAGAGAGTGGTAGAAAACTGGAACGCTCCTCCAGAGTCTGTCCAGGGATTCAAGACAAAGTTAGCCAATTCCTGCTGAACCAGAACGTATGCAGGTAGGGCTAGTCTCAGGGCGCTGGTCTTTGAGCAGAAGGCCACCGCGTGAGCGGACTGCTGGACATGATGGACCACTGGTCTGACCTAGCAGCAGCAATTCTTATATTTAGTCTTTCCTCATATGAGAGGAGTTGTATTCCCTTTATCATCTTAGACGCTGTTCTTTCAACCTTTTCTAATTCTGCTATATCTTTTTTTAAGATAAAGTGACCAGAATTGAATGCAATACCATAGAGCGATGCAGAGGCATTATAACATTCTTAGTCTTGTGTACCATCCATTTTCTAATAATTCCTAGCATCTTGTTTGCTGTTTTGGTTACCACCGCACATTGGGCGTAAGGTTTCAGTGTACTATCTACAACAGTGTCTCTCAAATTTTATACGAGCCAGGGCACACTTAAAGGTAGTGGCCATGTCTCGAGCCACCCAGAAGTGCGTGGAAGTCACCGTGATGATATCACGTGCAAGCGTGACATCATCATGCTGACATCCACGCATGCGCAGAGGCCCTGAAATGCCAGTAAGGGTGCTAGCAGGGAAGTCTAACAAATATCAACTGAGTACCCCCAACCACAGACCTCCCAAGCTCCACCCTAGACCCACCCAAGCTCTTCCCCAGATCCCGCCCCCTTTACTAATTGTAATGCAATTTTTTCCATTCATTTCTCATATGCATACAATATACACAGCAGATATAAATTCTCAAAACTGATACATTTCAATTGAAAATAAAATCATTTTCCCTACCTTTGTTGTCTGGTAACTTTATTTTTCTGTGCTTTTTAACTGTTTCCAATGCCTTCTTATCCATTGACTCTTTTTCTCTCTGTCTTCACTTTCTGCCTTGCATCCATCTTTGGAATTAACTTAACATTCAATTTTTCTGCTTTCAAAATCTACTTTTCCATGTCTTCCCTTCCCTCCCTATTTCCATGGTCTGACATCTCTCTCCTTCCCCTAGTGGTCCGACATATCTCTCCTTCCTTTCCCCCCTTCCCAGTCTGGCATCTCTCTCCTCTCCTTCCCATAATCTGGCATCTCTCTCTTCTTCTTACACTACTGCTACTACTATTATTATTATTATTTCTATAGCGCTACCAGACTCCCTTCCTTCCCTTTCATTCCCTAGTCTTAACTTTTGTTTTAAAAATTTTTAAGCATTATATTAAAATAAATGGGTTTTTTTTTCTTCTCTATGTTGTGATTCGCTTAGTAAAAATCAAATTAAGCGACTCATCAAATTAAAATAAAACTTGAAACTTCCTTTAGTCATCTTCTCTCCCCCCCCACAGTGTAACATTTCTCTTTCCCTTCCTCCTTTCTGCCCCCTGCAGTCCATCTCCCTTCCTCCTTTCTGGCTTCCCTCCCAGTCCAACATTTCTCCCACCTTTCCACCAGTCCAACATTTTTTTCTCTCTTCCTCCTGCATGCTTCTCCTCTGGCCCTCCTTCCTTCCCCCAACCAACATCTCTCTCTCACCCTCCATGAGTCCAACTTTTCACTCTCTGCTCTCTCCCCCTTCCTCAGAGTGTAACATTTCTCCTTCCCTCCTTTCTATCCTCCCCATCCATCTCACACTCTCTATGAGTACACTTTCTGCCTCCTGCATGCTTTCTCTCTCTGTCCTTGCCTCTTCCCTCGAGTGGCATCCCTTCTTCCCACCCCTCAACCCAACATGCTCTCTCCCCATGCACCATTTCACTCTCTCCTCCAGTGTGTAGCACCTTTCCTTTCCCTCCTTTTCTGCCAGGTCCAGCAGCACCTCTTCTTCCTTCCTTTTACCTCCCCCCCCTGTCCAGCAGTACCACTTCCCTCCTCCACCTGCCCAGCAGCACCCCTTCTCCCTTCCCTTCTCTCCCCCCTGCCCAGCAGAACCCCTTCTCCCTTCCCTCCTCCCCCCCTGTCCAGCAGTACCCCTTATCCCTTCCCTCCTCCCCCCTATCCAGCAGTACACCTTCTCCCTTCCCTCCCCCCCCCGCCTAGCGGCAGCTCACTGCTTGCTTTTAACTTAGCCACACAGCTGCCACTAGAATTAGTTTAGCCACGGTTTCATCAAGAAGCCTTGGGGCTTTTGCTAGGCCAGCCCACCTTGCATCATCGAAGTGTGCTGGCCTAGCAAAAGCCCCATGGCTGCCTGATGAAACCGAGTCTAAACTAATGCTAGCAGCAGCTGTGTGGCTAAGTTAAAATCACACTGAGCTGCCGCTGCTAATCCGGGGATAGGGAGAGAAGAAGAGGGAAGCAGCGTATCGGCAGCAAGTTGCAAGTTAGCTGACGTCGGCACCTCTCTTCCTGCCCTGTATGCCGCAGCTCACTTAAAATCAGAAAAGAGGAAAGTAGGAGTCTCGGTAGCGTATCGGCAGCAGAAAGCAGGAAGTTGCAAGTATGCTGATGCCGGCGCCTTTCTTCCTGCCCTGTATTCCACGGCACACTTAAAATCTCAGGAGGCACACAGCTTGCGATACACTGATCTACAATGACACCCGGATCTTTTTCATGGGTGCCAACTCCCAAGGTGTACTTTAGCATCTGGTATCTATGATTTGGGTTATTCTTTCCAATGTGCATCACTTTACATTTTTCCACATTAAATTTCATCTGCCCAATCTTCCAATTTCCTGAGGTCTGCCTGTAATGTTTCACAGTATGCATGCGTTTTAACAACTTTGAACATTTTAATGTCATCTTTAAATTTAATCACCTCACTTGTCTTTCCATTTTCTAGATCATTTATAAATAAGTTAAATAGCACCTGTCCCAGTACAAATCACTGTGACACTCCACTGAGAACTCTAGCCTGTTTCCTGTCTGATTGCCAATTCCTGATCCACAACTGAACTTTGCTACCTATCCCATGGACTTTTTAATTTTCTAATGAGCCTCTTATGAGCAACTTTGTTAAAAGCTTTCTGAGCTTTCTGAAAATCTAGATACACTATATCAACCGGCTCATCTTTATTCATATGTTTATTCACAGCTAAGAAGTCAAGCAAGTTGGTGAGGCAATACCTCCCTTGGCTGAACCCATGCTGACTCTGTCCCATTAAATCAGGGATCTCAAAGTCCCTCCTTGAGGGCCGCAATCCAGTCGGATTTTCAGGATTTCTTGAATGACTATGCATTGAAAGCAGTGCATGCACATAGATCTCATGCATATTCATTGGGGAAATCCTGAAAACCTGACTGGATTGCAGTCCTCAAGGAGGGACTTTGAGACCCCTGCATTAAATCATATTTGTCTACATTGAGCCATGTACCATTATGTTTCTTTGTTTGGCATGATCCTGTTTTGGGGTTCGTTTGTTTTTTCACAATGCCCCCTGCTGGTAGTTATGACAGAATATGATGAAAACAACAAATGTAGTTTGTATAACATTTTCCATAGAGGAAAGAAAACATTAAACACTTGAGTATTCATGACAAGCTAAATTAAAATGTTGCTGTAGTATTCAGAAGTAAACCACCACGGTTGGAAGGCAAAATAGTCTATACCAGGGGTAGGCAATTCTAGTCCTCGAGAGCCATAGGCAGGTCAGGTTTTCAGGATAACTACAATAAATATGCATGAGAAAGATTTGCATCTCAAGGAGGCAGTGCATGCAAATCCATCTCAAACATATTCAATGTGTATATCCTGAAAACATGACCTGCCTGTGGCTCTCGAGGACCGGGATTGCCTACCCCTGGTCTGTACAGGTGATAATGAGTACATAGAATTATGAAATTGACTGTACAGAGTTTGGTTTACCACAGGTGAATGAAACATCATGCATGTTTAGATTCATTTTATGTTTAGCTAATTTGAATGTTTTTTTAACATGTTTATATATTTTATGTAGCATTTCTTTCTAATGTAGGGTCTAGGTCACACATGGGCAACTCTAGTCCTTGAGGGTTAGAATCCAATTGGGTTTTCAGGATTTCCCCAATGAATATGCATTGAAAACAATTCATGCAAATAAATCTCATGCATATTCATTGGGGAAATCCTGAAAACCCGATTAGATTCTGGACCTCGAGGACCGGAGTTGCCCATGTCTGGTCTAGGCTGAATAGTATTTTTATTTAGCTTCAGACATCCTATTCCATCATGTTGTATGTTGAATGTGGGTTTTCTTTGGCTGTAGACATCTTATTCCATATTATTGTATGTTGAATGTTGAGCTATAAACTGGACATTTTGCATCTATTTTCCCCCATTTGTGCCCAACTATTCATGTGCATCATTCATTTCATAGTGAGACTGCGTGAAAAGATTTTCAGTGGGCTAATGAAAAAAAAAGTCTATTTTAATATTTTAGGTCTTTCCAATGGCTTTGAAGCAATGGAAGTAGATGGTCTTCAAGAAGTGCCTCTCTGCAGTTGTCGAATGGAAACGCCCAAGAGTCAGGATATTACTGAGGGAGAGAATGATCGCTGTATGGCAACAGAGAGTGCCAATAAGGAGGTATGAACACAAAAGGGTTTTGGCTGGAGAACATACGGACAATTTTTCAAAGTACAGTGGAACCTTGGTTTACGAGCATAATTTGTTCCAGAAATATGCTCGTAAATCAAAGTGCTCGTATATCAAAGTGAGTTTACCCATAGGAAAGAATGGAAACTCGCTTGATTTGTTCCCCCCCCCCACAAGGCCACTGGTGCTGCTCCATACTCCCCCCTGAGAGCCGGCATCGCCCCCCCCCCCAGCGAAGCCCCTCCCCCAGTGATCCGGTATCCCCCCCCCGCTCATGTGGCCCCACCCCCCTGCGATCGGCATCCCCCGCTGAGCACTCAAACAGCATCCTTTACCCCAATTTGGCACCGGCACCAGCACCAATGCACAGGCTGGTGCCAGTGCCCGAAGATCCTCCCTGTAGGCTGGGCTTGGCTAGGCATTGAAGATCCTCCCTCTTGGCAGGGCTGGGCTGGGCCTTGAGCATCTGCGCATGCTCAAGGCCTTCTGGTTTCGCTCTCTCCGAGATTCTCTGAGATCTCTGAGAATCTCGGAGAGAGCGAAACTAGAAGGCCTTGAGCATGCGCAGATGCTCAAGGCCCAGCCCAGCCAAGAGGAAGGATCTTCAATGCCCAGCCAAGAGGGAGGATCTTCAGGCACCAGCATGTCCTGTGCATTGGTGCTGGTGCCAGATCAGGGTAAGGAATGCTGTTTAGGTGCTTGGCGGTGGATGCCGGATTGGGGGTGGTGGGGGGCAACGTGAGCAGGTACCAAAATGCTGGGCACAAAGCACAGATTTTATAACAGGATCTGAGCACCCAGATTCCATTATAGAATGCTAAAGTAAGATAATGTTTACACATCAGCAATATAGGCATGCCCATTTACACATTGTCCACACTTTGGTGCACAAATGACACTATTCTCTAATGTGCATAATTGTGGGAGTTGCTCATGCTCTCTTGCAATTGTACGTTATGATTATAGAATACCACTTAGCATCCAGTTAGCACTGTAATATTCATGCACATAAATGTTAGTATTCTATAATCTGAGCATGCAAATGGCATACACATTTAGGCACTTACTTTATAGGATAAGGTGGCATGGGGCAAGAATTGGGGAAATTATTTCTATTATTTACTGTCTCCCCATGCAAATTTGCTTGGGCACATAGAAAATTTGGATGGCTATACACTGCTTCCATAGAATGCAAATTTTTCATGTCTAGTCATTGTGGATACCCAGAGAACTCAACTAGCTAGGAAGTACATCAGGATAGGTTTGGGCCAGTGTCCTAGAACTCTTTTTAGCAGAAAGTGATCAATCATTCATTGGGCATACAAGCATAAAAGAGCAGTGTAATTGATTCATGAGCTATAAACTAATTTCAGAATTTAGTTACGAACCTTCTGAGAAGACATGGGAGAGGTTTATAAAATCATGATTGGTGTGCAGTAGATAAATAGTTATTTATCCTTTCAGATTGTACTGGGTCTAGAGTAAACTGAAGAAAATATTATTTCAGTCAACCCATTATATAAGCTGTAGAATTCATTGCTGGCAATGATAATCCAGGTTAGTAGTATATCTGAGGTGTAGATTTAGGTTGTACAAGTTTCTGGAGGGACAGATTCATTAGTACTTAGGCTGACCTGGGAATAGTCATCCCTTTTGTCTTGGAATGAGCAACAGTAATTGGACTTTACAATAGTATCTGCTTGGACTTTACAATAGTATTAGCTTGTTTTGGAGACTGGATGTTGTGGTGGATGCACCATTGGTCTGATACAAGGTTTTTATCCTTTGTCCATGAAGGTTACCATCCATACGATGAAAATGGATTGAAAAATGTGACATTATTGTTGTCCTCTGACTTCTCTCTTTTCTGCTTGCCCCTTCATTTCTTAAGTCCAGTGTCCATATCATTATTATCTGCTGCTACCTAAACCCTTTATCCCTGTTATTTATATGCCCTTTTAACTGATTCTTCTCTTTTTTCAGTTGAGTAGATGTACAAACAAGGTGATTAAATATGAACTGATGCGTCCATCCAATAAAGTGCCACTTCTAGTTCTGTGTGAAGATCATAGAGGGAGAATGGTAAAACACCAGTGCTGTCCTGGCTGTGGTTTTTTCTGTACTGCTGTAAGTTCCTTTTGTGTGTTATAAAGATCTTAGACTTGGTACATTGCTAGGAAATGTTATATATAGTTAATGTTAAAGATAAACTATAAGTAAAGTATTGCCATTTAGTGTCCATTTAACTGTTGAAGTTGGCCCCTTCTACTCTTAGGTCAAACAAGAGTCAGTCAGATCCAGGCCAGATTTGACTATGATGCTGCCTCTTGGCATGTACCACACCTTGATCTGGGTCCATTTGACATCACTGCTTTCCTATGTGAGCAGGGCTGGTGTTAGACATGCTCAGACCCCTGACTCCTTCTCCTCCCTGCCTCTCCTCCTCTGATCTCCTTAGTCACCATTACTACCACATGTACTGTGAAACAACTTAAAATGACTTTGACACACAAAACACAGACAGATTAACTTGAATTGGGATGGTGATTTGTATTCTGTTCATTTTCAGTAAGATGTATTACGGTAAAACTTTTGATAAAACATTGGTCACTGTTTAACTATGTAGAGGGTTTTGAAAATGATGATTAATTGTAATGTATATTTATAGGTATTTGAGAGCATTGAGTCTCCTTTGATTTCAGCTCCTGATGATGTCTAGATGGTGAAACACAGTCTTGTGTTGAGCTGGACAATTACAAGTTAACTGAAACATTGACATACCCTTTTTGTCACCAGTGGATTCTGGAAACAAGATAGCCAACATTCAATTACAACATTTCACAGCAAACAAGATATTTGAATTCAAGGAGATACAAAGAAGAAGATTGTGGTTTGAAATACTGTGAGAACAGAACATTTCACAGAACATTTATTTTAGTCATTATAATTAGGAAGGGGACTCTAGTTCTATATATAAGTATTTATAAATAATGTTAAATGGGTAAATGAGTCTCCTAAGAATAAACCCAGAATGGTCAACATGGATGAGCTTCAGTAGAACCCTAGCCATCCTCAGTGCCAGGACTTTTGCTATGATTTTAACATTGGCATTTAATATGTATATGGGTCTATAAGCTCCACATCCTGTAGGATCTTTCCCCGGTTTGAGTAATACCGTGATCCTAGCTTCTCCCATAGACCCTGGGAATGCACCCTCTCCCTGACCCCATTAACTACCCGTGCCAATTATTCACTCCATATGTCCTGGAACTTTTTATAGAACTGACTTGTATACCCATCCAACCCTGGGGATTTTCCTGGTTTAAGAGACTTTATATGACCCCCCTTGTATTTTGGACACTGAGATTGGTTCACCCAGATGCAGCTGGTCCTATAGAGATAGCTGAGGAAGAGTCAACCGCCCCCAAACAGCCTCTGTATCATCCATCTTGGAGGCAGGGCTACACTGGTATAGCTGGGTATAATACTTAAAAAAACAACAACAAAGAAACTGGCCTGAATCTCTGGGTCATTGTGATAGACAACTCTCTCCCCCATCCCCAGCCTCTCATTTCCTGTATCATAGTTAAAGATCTCCTTTTCCTAAGATATCTTGCCAACATTGAGCCAGATTTATTCCCAAATTCAAACAAATTCTGTGCTTGCAGGAAAACAGTTTCCTCCAGCTGATACTTCTGTAGTTCTGTTCTAATACGCTGCAATTGCACTGCCATCCCTGGATCCAGGCTGGCTTTGTGTTGCAGTTCCAGTTGTATCAACTCTTTAAGTGCAAGACCTTGGCATCCCAGATTCTTTTCTTCCTCGCCCCCCATTTTATTAATATTCCCTGTACCACAACTTTTAAGGCATCCCGTAAGGTCCCTTCACTCACATCTCCTGTATCATTCTCCACCAGGTATTGGGATATAGTGGCACATATCTTCCCACATACCTTGGGGTCTCCTAACAAGGACTCATTAAGTCTCCAGAACTTTCTCCTCTGCAATTTACTAAACCCCTTCCAGGACACCCAAACAGAGGTATGATCTGAGATCTGTATAGCTTCAATTTCCACTTGGTCAAGATCCCCCCCCCTAAATTGTGGTGGGTCCTTATACTATCAAGCCTAGTGTAGGTTTGAGCTGCATGTGAAAAGGTGTAATTTCTTTGGGTGCCATGTGAAGCTCTCCAGCAATCAAAAAGATTTAGAAGTTTTATTAAATCCTGAAATACTTTCCTCTGTTCCCTATAGTGCAAGCTGGTCCTTTTCTGCCATAACCAGACATTCCTTAAGGAAATGAAATCCCACCCAGTATGCTCCCTAGACCCATTCTTTCTCATTCTCCATTCATTCTCTCACTTAAGTCACTCATAAGCCCTATTCACTCTTGTTCATGCGGTAACCGCTCACTTATTCAGGTGTTGCTGAAAATGTCAAATCTGTGGTTCAAGTAGATGTCTTAGAGGCAGATTTCCCTTGGTGCTGCACCGTTTGCCATGCCTTGTCTGGCCGGGGATCTTCTGGGGTCGAAGCTCCTGCCTTCCTGTGCCAGGATGTTACGACACCCCAACTCTCAAAGTACCTTCTATGCCTCCTTCATGTATGGGTCTTTCTCGATTTGCCATTAATTGTAATCCATAGACCAAAAGGGAATAACCATCAGTATTTGTGTCCCTTAGTTTAGAGAAAGCTGAGTGATGTCTCTAAAAGCTTGTCTCTCTTGGAGTGTGGCCCAGGCCAGGTCTTGAAAAATGCCCACTTTAAGATCCTTCCTTCACCAATTGACTGAGTCACATGCCATTGCCAGCACTCATTCCTTGGTCCCAAAGTCCCCAAAGCAAGCAATGATATCTGTCACATTCGTGCCTTTAGGGGATCCTAGGCTAAGGTGGGCTCTTTGGATATGTATCTGACCATG
Organism: Geotrypetes seraphini; assembly: GCF_902459505.1. Lineage (NCBI taxonomy): Eukaryota > Metazoa > Chordata > Amphibia > Gymnophiona > Dermophiidae > Geotrypetes > Geotrypetes seraphini. Next base: position 94,004,572 of record NC_047093.1, on the reverse strand, counting down.
CTCTGCTTCATCCTCTATCCGCAGAAAAGCTCCACAAATTTCTCTCACCACCGGCACACTATTTCGGTAGGCTTCCGTTTCTGGTATTCCCTTGAAGTGGATATTGCAACTTCTGGATCTATTTTCTAGATCTTCCACCTGTGCTTGTAACTCCTTGATCATACTGTCATAATTAGTCACTGAAAGTTTAGTCTCTGCGACTTCCGTGCCATCTTCGACATGTGGTCCTCTGAGGCTGCCACTCGGGTCCCCAACTCCTGCACCTCGGCTTTGATTTCTGCCAATGCTGATTGTACATCTTGGCATACTCCCACCATCTCTGTCTTTAAATTCTGAAACCAGGGATGTGCCACCAATGTGGAGGTAATGGTGCCCCCTCCCCTGACTGACTTGCCTGGCTGTCATCTTCAGACTCAGAAGAGTGGTGCGCCATTTGCTTCCCTTGATCCGTCAGGGAAGGCCCATTCATCTGCTTCAATTTCTCTCCGACCTCTGTTGTAAAACAGAATTTTTCCATTTTTTTCCACATGGCCATTATTATGCACCAATTGGGCACCTCGGGAACACTGTCACTCCTTGAATGGAGAATGATTTTATATTTTATTCAGCAGCCTCGGCGGAGCTCCTGAGTTATGCTGCCATCCCAGGCGGTGACGTCACTTCCTACTCCTAGATATTTGAATTTTTGTTCACATTTTATTATAGCTTTTGTTGCTACTTTCTGTAAGTATTCTGCTGTATGTGCATTTCCTGAGGAATCGATTGTTTCTGTGAGAAAGATATTCCCTTCTTTTGTTATACAAACACATATAATGGGATCATTGTGGCTATTACTCCACCCATTAAGACTTAGGTTAATAATTTTACCCTATAGATCTGTTGCACATTGCTCCATTTCTCTGTTATACACTTTATCTAGCAGTTTTCCTTCAATATCTTCTCTGCTGTATCAAAATGATGGTAACATGCAGTAAAATAACAAATATATTTTTGCTTAAATATGACAAATTCTCAGGGCAGTCTTTAAGAAATATGATAAAATCAAAACATTTAGCAACCTGAAGATCCTGCTTATTCAAACTTGGGAAGGGGTCAAACACGGACCTCATGGACCTTACGGACCTCGCAGATCTAAAACTACACGTTCTTAAAAATCTGAGGTCCGTGCCACTTGTAGTTTCTGGCTCTGACAGACCTCTATGACAATTTAGCTCTAACGGATCCTAATGATTTTCCCTTCCTATGTTGAGACTAGCGGCAAAACTTTTGCCCTGAGGTCTGTGCCACTTTTAGTCTCAGCATAGGGAGGGAAAAGCATTAGGATCCATCAGTGCTAAAATGTCATAGAGGTCTGTCAGAGCCAGAGACTAAAAGTGGCACGGACCTCAGATTTTTAAGGATATGCAGTTCAGATCTGTGAGGTCCGTGAGGTCAGATGCACTGCAGACCTTTGCACACATTTTGTAACCCCCCCCCAAACCCAGCTATTTGCCATCCAGTGTCATCGTGGGGGCTCTCGGAATCAACACGGAGGGAGAGATCTGGAGGAAGGGACAATCGGGCTAATTAGCAAAAGCCACGGTGCGCCTCCTCTCTCCTTAGCCATTAGGGAAGGCAGAGCCAGGGGCCTGAGCTGAGCGTGCAGGGAAAGCGGTGGAATACGCTAAAAGGTAGACTTGTCAATGCATGGACCTCAGATTTTTAAGATCCGCAAGGTCCGTGAGGTCTGCGTTTTACCCCTTCCCTTCTAACTTGTTTCTTTTGTCATCTTCCTGAAAGAACTTTTCATGATGTTGTTTCATAAGGACCATCAGACCTTGAATTTCTTTGTTGCAGTGTTTGCATTTTGCACTCACGCCTGCCTTATCCATAGGTAGAGGAACTTCATTAAAACATTCCCAAATTGAGTCTCTTTTATGGCCTGCTGCCATTACAGGTTTTCTCCACCAAGGAGAGAATAATATGATAAAACTCAAATCTCAAGACTTGTGGAGTATTCTGCTCAAAAGGGTTCACTTTTATTTTTACTGCTTGCCCCACTCTCCTCACACTTGGCTCCTTGTGCAGATAAATAAACTTAGCACTGAAGAGATAAGGAGTAGATTCTGTGTAGATCGATTTGCAAAGGTACAATGGGGCTAAGATCTTTTTCTCAACTCTGTATATTTTATAACATTTTTGCTGTGAAGATGCAGCTTGTTATCTCTGCAGACACAAATTCATTGTTTTGAGAAATGTAAAACCAAGGATCTATGATAATATCTTCTAGATAGAAAAATTGTCTATGACGACATGAATGGATTAATGGAATTCATTTACCAAAAAATTTAAACATTGCTTGAATATACTGTCTCATGCTACATAATTAAAAACTAATCCTTATTTTATGATGAATAACTTTTGGACTATAACATCTTAAATAGAAAACCATCTTTAGATCCATTTTTCCTCAGAAAGAGCATTAAAAAAAATTCAATTTCTTTTTATTTTTGAAAAATCATTGATTTTTATCCACTCTTATGCTGAGTAATATTGCCCCACCAGACCTTTGTCATTGAGCACTACAGCAAGTTTGTGTATCCGATCTAAGAAATTCCAGATCTTCTACTTCACCAAAACATTACCGGCACCCTTCCAGGTTGCCTGCTGTTGGGAATCCAACTGGGTTCACCTTCCAGACCCATATCTAACTGTTCACAGTCTGTGGGGTGAGATAGTCAACCATTAGCACATGCAAATCTGATAATTCAGAGTTGGTTGTGGTCATGGCTAAACTGATTTCAGTCAGGTTGTAGCTAGTACACATTCAATGAATGGCTTAAAAAGTGATCAGTAGTGCTCCTTTTGAGGTCAACCAGACAGTGGCCCTAAACATCAATACATGTTCACTCGTATATCTGCATGATAATCTTGAGGTTTTGCACACCACGTCTGACTCTTATCAGTTGTCTTAGTCAAGTGATAAAGCGCACCCTTAAAAAAAGTATTTACCTCCTTAATTTCCAGACTGTATTTTCCAAACAGGATTCACAGAGACTACGATTGGGTATAGCAGCTATCATAACTGAAGTAGTAGGAAGACCTTTCCACATAACATGCACATCATTCTATTTATATTTTGAAAATAATATTACTAGAATTAGTGTTAACTTGAAACATAGAGTTACATCACCTAAAAATTGTACAATATAATAACCATCACAATAAAAGAAAAAAATACACATCAGACCATCATACTTAGGGGAGAGCAGGCATTAGCCTGCAGGAATATGATATAAGAAAAGGCTTAACCAGACTTAAACCCCACCATCAATTTTCTTGCCAGCTAATTTGCTGTTAATGAAGCCCTGCTAGATATCTTTTTAAGGTCCAAAAATGATCTAAGAGCAAAGACAACATATTTTAAGCCTAAATATCTCACCACACATTTACAAGTATATGTCAAGAGAAATGATACCCTTAAATTCTTTCTCTTCCTTCATTGCTAAGATTTTTTTTCTTTACTCCTGTATAGATTGTTAGTCAAAAGTGAAAAGGTATCAAATCTCCATAAGAGTAACCAGAATAACAATAGGACACTTAAAACAAATATTCATAAAAATTAAAAAGAAAAAGATAGGTTTTTAATTTCCTATATGTAGGGAGTACACAATCAGTCAGACCCTAGTCTGTTAGATTGTTTGTGAAAGGAAGCCGTTAAAGCGTCCCCTCCTGGAGAAGTGTATGGATAGCGAAATTTGAGTTGAGGGGGGCTGGCTTGAAGGTTGCAGCTTTGGGAGTTCTTAGTTGCTTGCTGCATGGGATTGCCTTTGAAATACCGCCACAGTTTTCAACATATTGAGATAAGTACATTTTTGTCAATAATATTAAAAGTGGTTGAAACAAAGTTTGTTGGCGGTGGGATGTGTCAGTGCCATGATGGTCCTGATGGCAACCCTTGCGTTGTTGTATAACACATTTAGCACTTGTGGTTCTGGGTCTGAGCACTTTATAATTTTAGTATTAGAAACAAAGAAACTTGATAGCAGATAAAGGCCAAATGGCCCATCTAGTCTGCCCATCTGAGAGATTTCACGTGCCTATCCCAGGCCCTTTTGAATTCAGACACAGTCTCTGTCTCCACCACCTCTTCCGGGGAGACTGTTCCATGCATCTACCACTCTTTCTGTAAAAAAAAAGCATTTCCTTAGATTATTCTGGAGCCTATCACCTCTTAATTTCATCCTATTCCCTCTCATTGCAGTTTCCTTTCAAATGAAAGAGACTCGATTCATACGCATTTATATTACGTAGGTATTTAAACGTCTTTATCATATCTCCCCTCTCCCACCTTTCCTCCAAAGTATACAGATTGATATCTTTAACTCTGTCCCCATTCGCCTTATAACGAAGACCACATACCATTTTAGTAGCCTTCCTCTGGACCGACTCCATACTTTTTATATTTTTTTGAAGGTGCAGCCTCCAGAATTATACACAATATTCTAAATGAGGTCTCACCAAAGTCTTATACCGGGGCATCAATACCTCCTTTTTCCTACTGGCCATACCTCTCCCTAAGCATCCTTCTAGCTTTCACTGTCACCTTTTAACCTGTTTGGCCACCTTAAGATCAGTACGTACAATCACACCCAAGTCCTGCTCTTCTGTTGTGCACATAAATTCTTCACTCCTTAAACTGTACTGTTCCCTTGGGTTATTGCAGCCCAAATGCATGACCTTGCATTTCTTAGCATTAAATTTTAGCTGCCAAATTTCAGACCATTATTGGAATCATATCAGAAATAGTAACTGTGATTTGATTAGTAGATTATAGATTTATCACAGAAGTTTCTTAGTTTTACATATTGAGTTTTACCTATTGAGTTAAAATTGCCAAATCAAAGCACCTTAGTCTTCAATTTATTGAGTTTAAGGAAATTTCTCTGTGTCCACATACATGGATCTTTAGTATTCTTCTTTACATGCGATTATGGTATTATCAAAAGAATATTTCACTAAGCAAAGAAGAAAGATATCATCTGCATAAGAGAACACATGAACCTGAGGAATGGAAAAATGTTTCCTAGAGCTCTTAAATACACCTTAAACAAGAAAGTAGATAGTGGAGAGCCCTGCAGCACACCACAAAATGCACTCCGAACAATATGAGTATAATTAACTTTATTAAGAGGAAGAATGGTTTTAGAGGGAATTTTTAGGTTTTCCAGAAAAATTTTTTTGAACAAATCTACCGGGGTTATACCAGCAGGTTTAGAGACATTCAATACTCTTAAGTTTACTCTTTTATTAAAATTCTCCAATTGCTCAGTTTATTAGTGGATAAACTTCTGATCTATTAGTTGTTGGAATAGTCTCTTTTCACATTTTTTGCTTCCGAGTACGTGAAACTTGTTCCAACATTCTTGCTTTACTTTATCCAACAATTGAGACAAAACATCTACTCAAAAGAACTGAGGTGTCTTGAGCTGATTTCTCAACTGTGGTGCCTAGTTTATTTATCTCCAGCATCACAACTGTGGGGGGTGCTAAATCCATTGCACCTCCTAATGGTCTTCTCAGTCACCAAAACCAGAGGTGGAGGTTTCTCTGTCTTGAGCTTCTATGCCCCTGACTTCTCCAGGCATAGTGTTTGGGGTCTCAGCCCATATTGTAGCTGGACATGGTGAAGTGTTGGCATCTGGAAGAGACAATGACATGTGTTGCCCAAATGGGTCAGATGTTCTCTCATCTGGTCATGTGGGGCTCTCTCTAGAACATTCGGTTGGTGTTTGGTATTGTACCAGTGAAGCTTCTTGTTGGACCAGAGAGGACATGCTGGTCAGTGGTGGTAAGGCCTTTAAGGGAAAATTCCATCAAGTACCAATAAGGCTTTAAATTGCAGTAAATAGTCCTTACTGTGACCAAAATAGTGAGACAATATTTAAGCCACCACATGTTACTAAGTAATGAGATGCAAAATATGCAAATGCATGTTTTGCATTTTATTACTATGCAAATCTCCTAATGCAAGTTGCATTAGAGCCCCAAAACCACAGTAAAATGACCACAGCTCTTTTCTTGGGCCTGATGCTCCTGGGATGCAGCAGTGCGTTCCTCTCAGCTCTCCAACCCCTCTAGTGACTACCTTAAAAATCATTAGTGGTCTGAGGGATCCTCCGGTGGTTATTAAATGGGGTCCAGGGGAGTCTGTTAGGGTGCAGGGGGGTTGGCCAGGAGCAATGCCCAATTATTCTTGGCCAGTTTAGCGCTGACATTAAAATGGCGCCCCTAGTGGCAATCTCACAGGACTATGGCTAGGAGTCATAGTTCCATATAAGGAAATTTTTCTTTATTGGAAATATGATGCCTAGCAGTAATCATGTGAGACTGCCAATAGGGATGCCATTTTGACATGGGTGCCAGAGTGGCCAAGAGTGATTGGGCTTTGCTCCTAGTTGATTTCCATGCACCACTATGGACTCCACCGGAAGCCCCCCCTCCCCTGGACCACCAATGATTTTTAAGGTAGCCACTAGGGGGATTGGGGACAGGGGGGGATCATTTCTGTAGCCCAGGAGCATTGGGCCGTTGCTTTGTGTAGCCCAATGCTCCTGGGCCCCAGGAATAATGCTGCTTGTGGGGTGGTATTCTAATCTAAATCCTTTATAAAAAATAAATATTCCAAGATTCAGAAACTAGCTACAGTTTCTTAATCTACAGTTACAGGAAAGTGAGTAAGGATTGCTCTGAGAAAATGCAATATTTCCTTTTACACGGAAGACTGATATTTTTTATTTAAACCATTTTTTATTGAGCAACAAGCCATCCAGAACAAATGAGCTAGGAATATTGTTTCAAGCATCAAAAGAATGAACAATTTCTATCAGCAAAATAGAATAACAACAAACCCAACTCTGACTCAAGAGATAAAGTAGACTTGGCTACATCACATTATTTTAAGAGTACTGAATCTCAAATACCCATATTCTCAAGGTGTTTTTACTGGGATATGAATATCATCATTGGTCCATAATGTACTCTTGAAGCTGCAGTGGGTAGATACAATGAGACATTTCAAAAAGGTACTTACCTTAACCCGACGAGTTCTATCTTTTCACTTATTGTAAGCTTCATCAGGGGTAAAAAAAATCAGAGAAGTCTCTTATCACTCCAACTGCAGCCTCCACCAAAAACAGATCTATTAAATATAACAAATGTGTTATTTAAAAAAAAAAAAAAAAAAGTGCTACAAAAAACCTGTGCTTTTTTCTTGTTAAAGTTAGTCCCAGAATGTTATTGTGTTCAAACTATCAAGAAAAACTAATAAATAAATACCACATAAAACCCACTCCTAACGTATAGGCTTACTAATTCCCTTTAACACTCACCGCTGCATTTTTTTATTAAAAAGAAAAAAATAAAATAAGTGCAACATGCCGGCGATTCATTACAAGAATATCATAAAAACAATATTCTTATTTGAGAATAATCTCTGCATCCTATCGTGAATCAACAATTCATTAAAAAAAATTTATACTCGCGTAAACTGTTCAACTTTCTCATGCTTATTTAACTCACACAGATGCATCTTTTGTGGAGAGTAAATAGAAAATGTCGGCGGTGTGTTTAAACAGATGCCGTTGATATTGAACCAATGAACATCACACGTGTCACAACAGTGAACCTAGCCACATTAGTGACATGTATACTACACAAAGTCAATTAACACAAAAGAGTGTCACATTCAATATAAGCTTATCTCACTCTGCTTTTTATGCAATCCCACAATACTAATAATGCGAAACAATGTAAATATAAAAAAGGTGGCACTAACAATGCATGTCAACTCATCTGTGATATATTATCAACATTTTCAACCTCAATCACAGACCATTTATATATAAGCATATGTCTTCTGTATAGTTAATCGACTATATATTAATGTCTCAAAAAGTTGTTAAGAAAATAGAGAGGAACATATATTGCCTGTTAATCATACATATTAAAACAAAAAATCATCTATGTGAAACAAATAGAAGGGAAATATGCATTCTCAATCTGAAGAACACTCCTGGTATTTAAAAGCCTTGCCATAGACAATTTTGTTGGGGAACTAATTGATGAACTAAATAAACACTTTCCTTTCCACAGAGCTATTCAAATCCACAGGTTCTGTGTTTCCATTTCTGTTCACGTTGTAACAAAGTTTTATCTCTGTTCCACCCCTGATCTTTTTTTGCTACATTGTCTATGTCAAAGCATCTTAAGCTCAAAAAAATCATGTTTATATGTAATGCAATGTTCCATTAATGGAGCTTCAATCCTGTTCCTTTTCAGACAGGACCTATGTTCATTCAGACGTGTCTTTAAGGATCTATTAGTCTTACCGACATAGATCTTGTCACAAGGACACTTGATAACATAAACAACATATTCACTGTTGCAATTGCTATAATGGTTGATTTTATAGGTCTTATCTACATGATTTATGAACACCTTAATTTGTAAATTGATACTTTAATTTTTACAAGAGTCACACTTGTAATGTCCAATCATGTTAATCTTGGAATTTTGCTAAATCTTGGAACATATGATGGACTCAAAATTTCCTTAAAAGTTTTTAGATCTAGTGTAAGCAGTTTTCAATTCAGCATCTTGAAAAAGAGGGTTAGTTTGAATTATACTCTAATTTCTTATATAAGATCTTACTGATAGTTGGATTTGCATGATTGTACTGAAAAACCACTCTATGTTTCCTCTCTCCATTTCTGCATGTCTTTTAGTTAGTCAACAACAAATCCCGATTACTATAAAGTGCCCGCTTATAGGCCTTTTTCAGCGCTTTTTTATCATACCCTCTTTTCTGAAAATTCATCAATGTTTCCTTCCTGCCTGTGCCTTAAAGTCCTTCACATCACTGCAAATTCTTCTGTATCTTAACAGCTGGGAAAAAGGTAAGTATCCACAATGTGTCAAGGGTGACAACTTTCTTTCCTTGAAATTGTATTTTTATCAGTTTTTTTTCTTAAATACAGTGGTATGAAATGTCCCATCAATCTGAGTGACTAATACATCAAGAAACAATATGGTTTCATGAGAGTATGTGTATTGAAATTGGATGGCTGAATCACAGGAATTTAACTAGACCACAAATTTATTAAGCTCTTTTATGTTACTTGTCCACAAGGCAAATACATCGTCTATGTACCTGTGCCAAGAATGTAACTTTTCAAGAAAAGTAGAATTGAATATCCCCTGATTTGCAAATAATACAGATTTTCAAAAAGAAAAACATTTTCTTTCATTGCGAATCTTGCCAAATGTACAATTAATCAGAAGGTGCGTCATGCCTTGGTCTTTTCTCCATATTCAACCACAATACTTTCAATGCCTCTTCCTGTGGAATCAAGATATACAATGATGTTATATCCAGGGTCACCATTAAAAACTGAACCCCTTCACAAGACAAATTGTCTAATAACCCCAAAAAACTTGTGTCTTTACTATAAGTTTTATACGTTTCCACAAAAGAATGCATGAAACCCATCTACATAAATTGAAAGAGGTTCTAAAAAAGATCCCTTAGAAGAAACAATAGGTCTTCCAGGTGGACATAAGGGATCTTTATGAATTTTGGGCAACACGTAAATAACTGGAGTGACAGTTTTGGGATTATTCAAACATTTAAATTCTTGTTTTGTTAAAAAATCATCAGACACACCTTTATTAGTGATTTTATTTATCTGAGATTTTAACCTGTGTGGGGTCCAAAGTAATTTTGATGTAAGTATCAACATCATTCAATTGTTGGTGAATGTCATTCATGTAATATTTCATGTCCATTACAACAATGGCACCACCTTTATCAGCCTTTTTTATCACAATACTTTTATCATTTTTCAAAATCTTTATTAGCATTGTGGGATTGCATAAAAAGCAGAGTGTGTTAATTGACTTTGTGCAGTATACACATCACTGATGTGGCTAGAGTCACTGTTGTGACGTGTGTGATGCTCATTGGTTCAATATCGACAGCGTCTGTTTAAATACACCGCCACCATTTTCTATTCACTCTCCACAAAGGATGTATCTGTAAATAAGCACGAGAAAGTTGATGTGCAGTTTAAGTGAGTATAAACTTTTTAAATGAATTGTTTATTTACGTTAGCATGCAGAGATTATTCACAAATAAGAATATTGTTTTTATGATATTCTTGTAATGCATTGCCAGCATGTTGCACTTATGTTTTTTTTATAAGAAATGCAGCGGTGAGCATTAAAGGGAATTAGTAAGTCTACACATGTTAGGAGTGGGTTTTATGTGGTATTTATGCATGAGTTTTTATTGACAGTTTGAACACAATAACGTTCTGGGATTAACTTAAACAAGAAAATAGTACAGGTTTTTTGTAACACTTTTTTAAATAACATATTTATTATGTTTAATAGATCCGTTTTTAGTGGAGACTGAAGTTGGAATGATAAGAGATTTCTCTGATTCTTTACTCCTGATGAATTTTACAATAAGTGAAATGGTAGAGCTCCCGTTGGGTTAAAATAAGTACCTTTTTGAAAAAAGTCACATTGTGTATATTCAATGCAACTTCAAGAGTATATTATGAACCAATGATGATATTCATACCCCAGTAAAAACACCTTGAGAATATGGATGTTTGGGTTTTTGATGTTTATTATTCTTAAAATAATGTGATGTAGATAAGTCTACTTTATCTTTTGACTCAGAGTTGGGTTTGTTGTATTTTTTGTTGAGCAAGACATTTGGTTCTGATTTTTGGAGTTCGTAGCAAAAAAAAGGATAATCTTATTTGGTGACTGACTCAGATTTATCAGTTACAGAGAATTCCTCTAACCCCACCCCCACCCCACCCTAGTTTGGATTATTTGAATAATAGCAGTTCAAAAACTTTTAATTGTACTTCCATTATATTATAAGGTTGTGTTTTATAGCTCGAAGTTGTCTCCTTATTTGGGTGTTAGTCTCACCAAATTAGAAGTTCTTTAATTTTGAAATATCTAGAAAGAAGCAACGAATGAAATCTTATCATCCAGTACTGGTTATTGTAACAGGGGACATATCTTAGAATTTATTGCAGTGGGAATTATTTGTTCTCATTTGGTACAGTTCAATATACATGCATTTTAAAGTTGTTGTTTTTTTTAAAGTGTGTACCAAAATGCTAAACAATTTCTTTATGAAATAGATAAAAATATTCCTCATATGCTAGAGATTGAACAGAATAATTCCATGCATTAAAATAGACTTGAGGGCAGTGAGTTAAAAAGTAGGATTTAATTATGATAACTGGTTATCTAAGAGAATAGGAAGACTATTAGATATTTTAGGGACAGAGGAAGGAAAACCTTTTCCAGCAGCAGCAGCTGAAAGATTAGAGGATGCAGTGTGGACAGTAGAGGAACAGCAGAAGTGCTTTGAAGACAAGTAGAGCACTATAAGGTTTACATTTTTTGTCTGTATATTTTGTTATCTTAAAGTGGTGGTGATAATTAGCAAAAAGATATTTCCTTTTTGTTCATGCCATGAGATGCTCTAGGGTTTGAACTTGGACTAGAGCCCTTAACTATTTCTTCAGAGTATTAACTAGCAAAGAAAATCCCCTTTATGCTGGGTTTTTTTCTAGTATTTTTCTTTGCTTTGTTTGATATCCTTCTGATGTTTGTTAATCAGATTATTTAATTTGCATTTGGAGGCATAATTGGAAGGCTACATTGCTGTAGATATCATAGAATGACTGGATAAATAGGACCCAGAATGAATGGCTGATAATCATGTTCTCCTTCTCATGCCTCTGTCACTTAATTTTTCTGCTCTTTATGTCTTCAGGGTGCATTCATGGAGTGCCAGCCTGAAGGCAGCATCTCGCATCGGTTCCATAAGGCCTGTGCCTCCCATGTCAACAACCAGACCTTCTGCCCACACTGTGGGGAGAGTGCCACAAAGTCCAAAGAAGTGACAATAGCAAAAGCAGACACTACTTCCATGATGTCGCTGACACATGAGCAGTTAAAACCAGGCATTTCAGAAGGCAGTGCTGACACTACAACAGGAAGGTAGGTCTTCTCTACTTCTCCAGTCAGTTAACAGCATTTGCATTCCTGCTGATACTGAACAGAAGAGTAATTGCAACAGATTTTAGTGAACAAAAATGTGTGGTATTGAGATTTGAAAACAGCCAGCAAGTCTCAATAAATGGGAAATCTTTCATCTCTGTGCTTTACAGTCAAAAGGTTGCAAGGAGACAGTTAAGAGCATATAGCTTTTATTTCATAGATTTTATTTGGTATCATGTTCCTCCTCTTCCTTTAGACTTTCATCTCAGCTGGAACAGACTTTACTAAGAAAACATAATTAAATTAGACCTAGGGACTCGCATCCTGACACTGTTGTCTATACCATGTTACCTGTAGAAACAGGATTTCCAGTGCAATAGGTGAGACATTCTAAACAACAGGATTATTTCCCCATACTCGCATGGACTTCAGAAAAAATCCACTTTGGATTTTTCACTCTGCCTCAATATAGCGCCCTCTAGCAGTTATTACCCAAGCATAGAAAGGCACCCACATGTGTGAAGTAGAGGCACATGAAACAACAGGCTGAACAAATTTTCTGCTCATAAACAACTAAACAGTACCTTTAACCGCCAACATAGAAGTCAAAGGAGCTCAGAAACCACTTCCTAACAAGTTGAACATATGTACAAATTCTTCACAACTCTGAAGGGCTGACCGGTCTTCAAGAATCAGCTTGGAGAAACATAAAAGACTGAAAGCTGAAAGCAAGCGTAGGAAGGACAGAGCAGGGAGTCTAGAATGTCTCACCTATTTATTGGAAAAGAACTTACCAGGGTAAGTACATAATCTCTTTTTACAGTGTAATAGGTGAGACATTCTAGACAACAGGGACATACAAAAACAGCCCCCCCCCCAAAAAAAAAAAAAAAAAAAGCTAGGATGGGCTTGCTGCGCCGGCTCTCAAGACCGAGGACCTGAAGGCTGCCTGGCAGTAACATCCACTCTGTAGAATTTGGCAAACGTGTGAAGTGAAGACCACATTGTCGCCCTGCAAATCTCTTCAGGAGAAACAACCCTAGCTTCGGCCAAATGGTCCATCCAAAGCATCCACTTTCTCCTAATCTCCCTAAGAGATCCAACATGCCTGTCCCATGCTTTCTTGAATTCAGACAGTCTTTGTCTCCACTAGCTCTATTGAGAGACTGTTCCATGTATGTTCATGCATCTTCCAACCTTTCTGTAAAAATGTATTTCATTAGATTACACCTGAGCCTGTCACCTCTTAACTTCATCCTATGCCCTCTCATTCCAGAGCTTCCTTTCAAATGAAAGAGACTTGCTTCATACGCATTTATGCCACATAGGTACTTAAATATCTCTATCATATCTCCCCTCTCCTGCCTTTCCTCCAGAGTATATATATTGAGATCGTTAAGTCTATCTCCATATGTCAAGTTAGGATAAAAATTTGAATCATGAACTTGTACTGTAATTATGGCAAATCTAGTACACATCATAATCTGTTAACTGTATATTATGTATGTTTAACCTGTAAGCCGTTTTTAGCTCTTTGGGGAAAACGGGATAGAAAATGAATTAAATAAATAAATAACTAGACAAAACCCATTGTCTGTACATCTTTTGATTTCAAGATTCACGAAAGGCCTTCTGTATAACAGGCCTCCAATTAAACCTCCAGTGGCTTAGGACAGTGTTTCTCAACTTCTTCAAGCCAAGTAGCCCCTAAGCCTAAAAAATACCAACCGAATACCCCCACCCAAGCTGCGCCCTGACCCTACCTCCATAATAATTGTAACGCAATTTCTTCCATCCATTTTTCATATATACACAATATCTTATTAATACATAATAATAATCACAAAATTAAAAAATCACAAAGCACACTGTATACAGAGAAAATGTTAATTATTTATATTTGGGAGTTTTTTTTCAAAAAGGTCAAGGCAGATGACTTTAAAATATGCCTGCTCGCCCCCTCCCTCCACTGAAGCCGACCTGTCCACAGAAGCCGCAAGCACTGATGGGGATCCCTGCCTGCCCCCTGCTGAAGCTGCTGCCAGGGATCCCTCCCTTCCTGCCTGCCCACCCGACGCAACCCCCCCATCCCCGAAGCCAACTCTTGTTATTTTGGTGGAGCTGGACTCGCTCCATCCTTCCTCAGCAACAACTCTATGCAGGGAAGGTGCATGCAGCGATTCACATACTGCACATGGCTGGCCCCCAAGCCTTCCCTCTGTCATCAATTCCAAGGGATGAAAAACACTGGCCTAGGACCTTAATTTTATACTTTCAACTCTGATGTAGTCTCCACTTGAGCCTCTTTAAACTTCATCTCTGAAACTTGTAACTTGGAAAGTAATACTCCCTGTAGCTGTCACGTCTGCATATCAAGTCAGTGAACTTCAGTTGCTTGTATTAGATCTACCTTATACAAGATTCTACCATGACAAGGTAGTTCTTTGAACTCATCCGAAATTCCTCCCAAAGATCATCTCAGAATTTTGCCTTTCCAAGACAAGTTTCAAGTTTATTTAAGGTTTGTTATACCACCTATCTTACTTTCTAAGCAGTATACATTTATAAAACATGAGGATTATACAAACTATTGGTACAAATTAACGTTTTTGAGATGTAACTAACCTACAAGAAACAAAAGCTAAGAGGGGGAACTCCATTAAATGTGTAGGAAAGTGAGACATTTAAGGGTAACGCAAAGGGAAGGGGAATCCTGTCTGAATGAGCCTAGAAGGCATAGTTTTAGATTTCAAAAGCATCAGTGAATAAAAAAGTTTTCAACTTTTATTTGAAATGGTCTAGTTGGGGTTCTTGTCTTATATGGGTTGGGATAGAATTCTAGATTCAGGGAGCAGTTACTGAAAAAATGGAGGATTGGATTGTATCGTAATTTATGTGGTGTAAGGAAGGTATTGTAAGTAGATCACATTTTCACCCTGTTAGACTGTAAACGTACTCTTGCTTATTATTATTGGTATTAGATCCCTAGTGTGTGTCTAGATAGGATAAAACTTGTATTGAAAAAATTGCACTGTTAAAGATAACTGTGGCAAATTGTAATCTGTA
The DNA here is from genome assembly GCF_902459505.1 of Geotrypetes seraphini. Classification (NCBI taxonomy): domain Eukaryota; kingdom Metazoa; phylum Chordata; class Amphibia; order Gymnophiona; family Dermophiidae; genus Geotrypetes; species Geotrypetes seraphini. Next base: position 93,989,434 of record NC_047093.1, on the reverse strand, counting down.
AACTCTATATTATGATTATTGGTATTAGATCCTAGTATGTATAGGATTAGGATACAACCTTGTATCATAAAATTATACTTTAATTGTCATATTGTAATTGTCATATTGTACTGTAATTGTCATATTGTAGCTGTATTTTATGCAGTGGCGTACCAAGGGGGGGCGGGAGGCGGTCTGCCCCGGGTGCAGCCTTAGGGGGGGTGCACTGTCGGCCAGGTCCGGAAAATTCCTGGGCGGCGACAGCACTCAGCGCCATCGGCACCCTCCCCCCGGCGACAGCACTCAGCGGCATCAACGCCCCCCTCCGCAACGGCACTCAGCGGCATCAGCACCCCCCCCTTCCGCGAAGGCACTCAATTGCATCAGTGCCCCGTGCCCCCTCCCCCCTCGTGACAGCACTCATGTTCGGTCTCCTTCTCCTGGCATCAACAGAACTTCAGATCGGCAACAGGTGCTCAGTCAAAAGCTTCCCCTGACTCAGCTTCCTGTTTCTGCCCAGGCAGTTCAGTCAGAGGGAAACTTTTGACTGAGCACCTGTTGCCGATCTGAAGTTCTGTTGATGCCGGTTGAAGGAGGCCGATCTTGAGTGCTGTGACCGGGGGGGAGGGGGGAGGCGCCGATGCAGCTGAGTGCTGTCGCAGAGGGGGGTCCTTGCCGATCTTGTTGTCAAAATCGGAAAGGTGAGGAAGGGAGAAAGATGGGCATGGGGTAGATGGAGAGATTGAGAGAAGGGGGCAGATGATGGAAGTGGGGAGAGAGAAGAGGGCAGATGATGGAAGTGGGGGGAAAGAGAGAGAAGGGGCAGATGATGGAAGTGGAGAGAAGGGGGAGAGAGAAGAGGGCAGATGATGGAAGTGGGGAGAAGGGGCAGATGATGGAACTGGGGAGAGAGAAGAGGGCAGATGATGGAAGTGGGGTGAAGGGAGAGCAAATGCTGAATGGAAATGGAGAAAGAGAACACATACTGGATGGAAGGAGGGATAAAGAAAAAGACATATGCTGGATGGGGGAAGAAGACAGAGTTAGTGAGATAGTGGAAGGGTGAAGGAAAGGGGTGGCATGCTGTGGTCAGACATAGTGAAAAGAGAGAATTTGAGGACTGCATAGTAAGAACGAATTTAATTTAGATGGACGCAGAAAATAAAGAAGGAAGACCAGAGAAGGAAAGGAAAGAGAGAGATGCCAGAGAACAGGGAAGGAGACAGAGATATCAGATCTGAGCGGAGGAAATGAGAAGAGAGAGATGCTAAAAACCACAGGGGTGAGGGAAAGAGAGATGAAAGGAGAAAGATACCAGACTATGAGGGAACAGAGGGAAGATGATAGATGCCAGACCAAAGGGGGGATGTCTAGAGGAGAGATGGCAGGGGGAGACAGACAGTTTCTGGAAGAGGCAGACAGTGGATGGAACGGGCAGATGCTGGATTGAAGAGACAGGGCAGATGCTGGAAGGAAAAGAGTGAAAAGAAGATAAAAGCAGAAACCAGAGACAACAAAAGGTAGAAAAAAATAATTTTATTTCTATTTTGTCATTAGAATATATCAGATTTGAAATATGTATCCTGCTAGAGACATAACTGGGGACTACAAAGCCCAAGCAGTGCTTCTTTAGCTTCCAGCTGGCTTAGGGCTCTCTCGGACCAGGGGGCATTCCCCTAACACTATTCCTGTCATGTGTGACTGCAGTATTCTGTTAGCATGATATTTCTGTGTAGCATTCTATAATAATTTGGCTTGTTCAGTTTTCTTGATAGAGGGGATATATGTGAAGGGGAGGGGAGACAGGGGTTTTGTTGGTCCTTGCTCTGTATATTTATATTTATAAAATGACAATTGTACATAATATTGTTTCTTTTTATACTTTAATAAAATATGTTCAATATGAAATCATAACTGAGACTTATGCGGATGGGATCAGATGGTTTGCGGGGACTGAGCTTGCGCAGACAGGGCGGAAATGTGTTTTTTAAATTTCAGTCTTAGTAGTTTGCTGGTCCACAAAATAATTCTTTTATTTCTGCCAGTCCACGGGTGTAAAAAGGTTGGAAAACACTGCTCTAGAGCAGAGTCGGCAGCTGCGCTGAGGTGCAGGAAGGTCCCTCGAAGACTTGTCTGCTGGCTTTGCTCCGGAAAAAATAAGTTATGTCGGAGGGGGTGGACCTGGCAGATGCAGTCATCACGGGTCCTTGCCGCAACTCCCTGCATCTGCTGGGTCAACATCCCTCCGACGTAACTTACTTTTCCAGAGCAAAGCCTGGAGTTATCGTGGGACCTTCCAGCATGCAGCTGCCAACTCAGCTCCAGAGCTAGTACGTCAGAGTGGGGTGGACCGGCAGCTACAGTCATCGCGAGAAAGGAGCAGGACTGCTGGAATGAAAGAGTGGTGCAGGGAGAGAAAGGGGGCAGGGTGGAATGGAAGGGTGGTGCTGATGGAATTGATGTACAGGGAAAGGGGAGAGAGACATATGGGGGAAGGATACTAGATGGAATTGGATCGGAGGGAAAGAAAGGGGGAAGATGCTGATTAAAGAGGGGTGGATGGAGAGAGAAAGGGCATACATTGAATGGTAGTGTGGCGGGTAGAGGGGGAGCCTATGCTGGATGGAAGTGCAGATGGGAGAGATAAGGGAAGGAAGGAAATGGGAGGAGAGAAAGAGGGAAGCATACACTGGATGGAAGTGGACAGAGAGAGGAGAAGGTACTAGATGGAAGGGTTGGAGAAAGAGGGTACATGATGGAAGGAGGGGATAAATTAAAGGAGGGCACATGATGGGGGAAAAGGATTGAGTTAGGGAAATACTGGAGGGGGTGTGGGATAGAGGTGGCGAGATGTAGGTAGACAGTAAAAAAGGAAATTGATGAGAGGGTAGTAAGAACGTAATCTAGATGGATGCAGAAAATAAATTGAAAAGGAAAATGAGGGAAGAAAGGGATTGCAGAAGAGAGGTGTGGGAGAGGGAAGGAGAGGAGAGAGATGCCAGATTAATGGGGTTGAAAGGAGAGATGGAAGGGGGAGACATACAGTTCCTGGAAGGGGCATAGAAGGAGAGAAGATGCCATATAGGGGCAGAGAGATGGCAGACAGTGGATGGAAGGAAGAGAGTAACAAGAAGATGAGGAAAGCAGAAACCAGAGAAGACAAAGGTAGTACAAAAATGTTCTATTTATTTATTGCTTTAGGAGACATGTGTCACTGTTTCTGTGGTGTTGGCATTTTATGCAGAGTCCAGCTTCTTGCTGGTTCAATTTAACTTTTGTCTATGTATTTCTATTTTATCCCCCCTTTTACAAAACTGTGGAGCGTTTTTTTAGCGCCAGCCATGGTGGTAGCAGCTCTGATGCTCAGAATTCTATGAGCGTCAGAGCTGTTACCACCGTGGCTAAAATCCACACTACAGTTTTGTAAAAAGGGGAGGGATTAGTTTGTGATGACATATTCCATACTAGGCGAAGGTGTTTTCTGTGTTCTGTGTGTTCGAAAGACATGGTTTTCTGTTAGGATTGACGGTGTAGGATTGATCTGTACTAGTCTGGCTTGTTTAGTTTTACAATTGGTGTATTGATGTTGTACTGCTTACTGCATATGTAAGATGCTGCCTTTTCCTTGGTACTCATGTGTGACGTGTGGCTTGTTACTAAAAATCATATTTTTCGTACAGTTGGGGAGGGGGGTTGCCTAAAATGATGTGCCCCAGGTGTCACATTTGCTAGGTATGCCACATATTTTATGTATGTTTAACCTGTAACCCGTTCTGAGCTCCTTGGGGAAAATGGGATAGAAAATGAATTAAACAAATAAATACTTGGATAGGACCAAACCTCACAGACCTTCCACACAGCTGTTTCTCTCATTCGATCCTAACAGACTTTGGAGCTCCTATAACCAAGAGAACTATCTCTACATGGCTGGCGGAGTGTATCACTTTTTCCTATGCTTGGGCTGGGCTGATACTGGAATGCCTTGTCACTGCACATAAAGTTCGAGCAATGGCGACTTCAGTAGCTCACCTCTCCCGTTGAGGATATCTGTAAAGGAGCCACCTCGTCCTCAATTAATACCTTCACATCCCACTATTTCCTGGACATTCATTCCTGAAGGGATAGTTGGTTTGGCCAAACAATTCTACAATATTTATTTTCAATCTAGAAGACAACTTCCCTCTAACCCTGTTGTTTTCACCAGACTTATGGTAATAATTAATAACCCTCTTCTCAGTGGCATGAGCCTGGCAGCCAGAGAGGTCCCACGTGTGAGAATATGCTTCTTGCTTGTGCTTGGATAAAGTGAAGTTACTGTACTTACTTGTAGCAGGTGTTATCCGAGCACAGCAGGCATATATTCTCACAACCCGCCCACCTCCCCTGTTAGCTTGTTAGCTTTGTAACTGAACTGGCAACTTAAAGTGGCATTACACTTTTGCACTGACCATACCAGACTCAGTGGATGACATCATCCACATGTGAGAATATTTCTGCCTGCTGTCCTCAGATAATACCTGTTAGTGATCTTTTTAATAATAGGTTTTTATAATGTAATGTTTGTTATATGTGTTTGATTTTATGATTGCATTATTTTGTGTCTAGATTTGATATTCCATCTGTTAAAAGAACAAGATGGGAGTCTACACGATCTAAGGCCTTCCTTTACTTGGCACCTTCTCTCCAAATCACATATGCCAAGAGCCAAATTTTAAATCCTTCAAAACATTACTAAATTACCATTTTTTCCAATTAACATTTGGAGAAGAAATCCCCTTAAATGATCATATCTGTTAATCTTCGTCAGTTGGCTACAGATGGCATTACCTGCTAATACAACAACCCTACTTTTTTTTTTTTAACCTATGTATATATGCTTGTATGAATTAGATCTGTCTTATATTTTTATTAGTGTTCTTTTACCAGTTTGACTGCGGTATATCAAATTTTAATAAACAAACACATATATTTATTATATTTGATATACTGCTTATACACTTGTGTTTTAATTGTAATCCTCCTAGATCATTGGATGGAGTGGAATATAATTTAAATAATTGAATAGCATGCACTGTGCTTCATTAGGTGCCTATCAAGCACTTTAGTGAAGTAATAGGTACCATTGAGCAATGGTGCGTACTATTAACAACACTGGAAAAAAACTGACATTTTAGTAATAGACAAGTATAACCTTTACAACTCTCAAAGTCTTGATCCTTATGTGCTTGCATGCTTGTTAAAAATTTCTTGATAAATGAACATTTTTATTTAATTTTTTTAATAAAGTGGTGTTGGAATGCAATTGTCCTTGGAGGAGGATAAGCCAGAAAATTCTGCCTGTGAGGTCACAGAAGGTTTGGAATTGGTTGAGTCTCCCACCCTTATGAAGTCAAGCAGTATGTTGTCAACTTCCAGCTTTTCTCAAGGACCAGTGAAAGAGACTCTGGAAAGCGCTTTGATTGCTTTGGACTCAGAAAAGTAAGGAAGGGGGTTATGGGAATTCAAGAATTATATTAAAAGAATCAGTCTGTTGTTCGACTGGCCAATCTTTTACACTGAATATCAAATGCCTGATTATCTGCCTCTTAGTAGAAAGTCATAGTTTGTGCAGCTGTTACAAAGAGCTCCTGATTTTCAAGGCTAGGACAGACAGAAGGAGCTGAAGCAGATATAGGGAAGTATTCCAGCTGCTAATACTAAGGTTCAAATATGAGAGAGTTTTAAACTAGATCATAGAAGAAAGCCTGCAGTTGCTCAGGAGCACATGGTCCATTCAGAGTAAGTTATCTTTTAAGGATGTTGTTTAAAGTTAGTATCCTGATAGAGAGGTTTTGGTAAAGACTGAGATAGTTCATGTGAATTTAAATACAGAATAGATAAGACAATTCCAAGTTGCCTATAATTTTCTGCTGGTAATAAGCAGCTGTGAGTAGAAATAAAAAGTATATATTAATTTGTATTAATGTAAATTACAGAAGTTTAAAAAATATTATAATATGTAACACTAAGGGCCATATTCTATAAATAGTGCCTACATTAGGTGCCCTAAATACAGCTGCCTAGTGACACCTGAGTTTGGGATCTGCGCCTAATTTTTATTTTTTAATTGGCTTAATCAGCATGGTAATTGACTATGCCAGTTTTCAGCCAATTTAAAAAAAAAAACATTAAAATTAAGAGTTCTGTGCCGAACTCTTAGGAAGCTTAGGTTGCTTAGTGACACCTAAGCAGAAGCACATTCCCACGCCTAAGGATGCGTATCTCAAACAATAAACGTGGTTAGGCTTCCAAACAAAATCCAAATAGCCCAAAAAGGTTCCACAAAGGAAATGAAGCAGCAAAACAACAAAAAAGATTGTGGATCAGAAGATCAAATGTACCAGTTTTATATACCTCTCTCTCAATATTTGCTGTGATGAGGGGATTAACAGAACCGCAAATACAGAAAAAACACGAATAACTTTTTTGTATGTTATTCGCTGTTTTCTGTTAAAAACCATTGTGAACATGGTGAAACCGCAAATAACATGGTGGGAGACCTGGCCTGTTGCTGAAGGAGAGGAAAAACACAGTGAAGAAAGTGCTGGGAATCAGTGATTTCTCTATGCAAGCTGATGTAATTTGTGGGGAGGAGCCAGCAAGCTAAAAATCGCGAATAATCGAAACCGCGAATACAGAGGGAGAAGTATAGTTTAATAAGTGTCCAAATAACTTAAAAACAATCCATAAAGGGTATATATAGTCACAAGTGACCCACAGAATAGAAATCAAATAATGTATAAAATAAAAATGACTCAACATAGCCCATGTTTTTGCAAAATAAAATTCTTTCCTCAGGGGTCTTATAGGGTTCTTGGCTGTCTTAAATGTAAAAACATAAAAGTCACAAAAAATCTAAGTAGTTAAGAGGCTACAAACAAGCAGCACAGCTCTCAGGACTCTAAAGTAGGCTGGTGTCATGCCATTTTGAGCCAATCCGGGCGTTAGGCCTTCCTTCTTCATCCCAAGATGCATTGGGAGGGATAAGGCCTGTCATGCAGAAGGTACGGAGAATGTCAGGGGGAAGAGTGTAGGGTTCAGAGGACAGCAGCTGTCTGTGGAGGGGGCTGGGGGGATCGGTGGGAGGGAGAGGAATCACTGTTTCCCCTACCAGTTCAGCTGATCCTGGCAGGGAAATCCCTGATCAGCTGAGTCGGCAGGACTCCATGAAACCGGCTCAGCTGATCAGGATTCTCCTGCTTCAATCAGCTGATGGAGAGCCATGTGGCAAGGTAGTTGGGAACCACATGCTTAACTGCTTGGACATCCAAAAAGCCTGCAGTGCATTTAAAATGTGCATTTAAAATGTGCATTTAAAATGTGGATGTCTGTATATTTGAAAATGGCTAAAAAAGATAAAATGTACTAAGGGCCATTTTCAAAAACAAATATGTCTGGCAGCTTTGAAAATGTACATTTTTTCTACTGGGTTTGTGGACATCTTTCCCAAAACATCTAACCTCAGACTTAGATGTTTTATTGAAAATGCCCCATCCATGTATTCCATCAAGCCCACAACTTTAAGGATAACATATTAGGAAAATCTTGAATCAAAAATGCAATATAATGAAAAATTTTAGACTAACATATTTAGGAAAATCCTGGAATTAAAATCCAACATTATGTGGCGTAATTATTAATGACTCCTTTTCAAATCAGTCATTATTTTCCACTTTCATGTACTTTAAGAAATTGTTCTAATTGCAATGGGTCTCAAAATACAAAATTCTTATTCTGAAATTTTAATAAACATTTATAAGGAAACGTAAAAAAATATGCGGCTCCCAAAGCTGCAACCCTAGATTTCAACATCAAAAAGGTATTTCGTCTCAGCTGTGTAGCTTTGGCCACATCTGGAAAAATCAATACTTTAGTTCCACACAATATAGCATCCTTATTTTTAAAATAAGTTTTCATAATCAAAGCTTTATCACTTTCATTAGAGTATACCAACAAAAGGGTGGACCTAGTTTGTATTAAATCTTGAGAGTCTTCCAAAAATCCTGTAATATCAAAATCAGTTGTTACTAATTGGTCCACCCCTTGCTCAGAAGAAAACTTCTTTTTTTTTGGACATATCAGCATTCTGTAACCCTAAAATCTCCTTGAAATATTTCAATAAGATTTAGATAATAGCAAAATGATAATAGCAAAATAGATTCAGATAATAGCAAAATGTGTATTGGTAAAATTAGCTGAACACAGGTTCCTAGACTATACAGTGTTTCCAGCATCTCAAGTTTTAAACGTAAGCTATATGAATCTTTTAACAGTGGAGGTAGAAGCATCTTGTAAGGCAGAAACCTGTGTTTTAGCTAAAGACAAACGCTTATCAAGAATCTTTAAATTAGAATCCTAAATGTACACAATTTAACAAAAAATAAACCCCCAAAAGTATTTTACTTATCTTCCCAATATGTAAAACATCTAGGGCTCCTTTTACTAAGCTGTGGTAGCATTTTTGGCACGCGCTGCGGATTAGCATATGCTGCCCCCCGCGCTAGGCACCAAGAACTAACGCCAGCTCAATGGTGCTGTTAGCATCTAGCTCGTGCAGCAATTAAACGTGCGCTAAAACCGCTACTGCAGCTTAGTAAAAGGAGCCCCTAAATTCTTCATAAAAATCAGTTTTCAGGGGGACATCACTGAGCGGCATATTCAGATAAGATTCACATTCCGGCTTGGTCCGTGTTAATTTGGCGACATTAGCGAACCTTTACCATCGATGTTTGCCTGAATCTAGTGGATAACTTTGCCTGTTGTCCATGCTTGCTACATGGCAGACAAGAAACAACGCCCGGACTTGCAAACCTTTGCTTTTCGTGCCGAACATCCCTGTGGATCCTCATCGCACAAGATGACGGCAGGATCTGACTACAATGGACAGCCAAACTGTACAGCGGAGGAGAGCACATCTTGCAGCCTGTTGGACTTTGAAACCAATTTGGCTAGTAATATCTACACAGGCCATTGCTTCCCTCACCAATCTTATAAACTCTGCCCTATCATCGGGCCTTTTCTCCTCCGAAATGGAACACATTGCTATGACTCCTCTAATGAAAAAGACCGATCTTGACCCCTCCATACCATCCAATTACCGTCCAATAGCAAATATCCCTCTCCTAACTAAGATGTTAGAATTTATCATATCCACTCAACTCTCATCCTATCTAGAAAGATTCTCTATTCTCCTATCCCACCAATTCGGCTTCAGACCCAACTTTAGCTCCGAATCCCTATTGGCCTCACTAATCTCTAAAGTGCAACAACTCCATTCTCGCAACAAATTCGCTGTGCTTCTACAATTCGACCTCTCCGCAGCTTTCGACGTCGTTCATCATGATATCCTAATCTTCCAACTCTCCAAAATAGGCATAAGCTCCACAGTCCTAGATTGATTCTCGAAATTCCTACGTTCCCACTCCTACACCGTTAACATAAACGGTACCTCATCCTCCCCCTGGAAACCGATATGTGGAGTCCCGCAAGGCTTACCCCTCTCTCCTATCTTTTTCAACATTTAAATGTTCTCTCTGAAACTCCTCCATCTTTCTCCCCTTGAAACTCTCTATACCTATGCCGACGACATCCTCATCCTCCTCGAGACTGACTCGAACCTCACTAACTGATACAAAATGCAGCAGTCAGGTTGATTTTCGGGCTGCAGAAGTCCGATCACATAACCCCTTTCTACCGACTCCTGCACTGGCTGCCAATGGAGGCACGTACGAAGTTCAAGCTGGGATGTCTCTGCTTCAAGGTATTATCTGGCCTAGCCCCTAAATACATAACAGACCTCTTCTCATTCTCAACCAACAGACATGAGAGAAGAACACACCTGAAATTCGTTTCCCCACCGGCTAGAGGATGCAAATATAAGAGATACCATCAACAACTTCTATCGTATCAAGCAGCCTTATGGGGCAAAGACTTAGAAAAACTAATTACACACACAAACAACTATGGTGAATTTAGAAAACACCTAAAAACATTCCTGTTCTCGAAATACCTAGGTAACGATTCAGGACATTAGCCCCCTTCGTAATCCCACCCAGATCTGATCTTGTAAACTGTTAACCTCCGATCTCTAACTATGATTGCTCCATTCAATTTATGGAATTTCTCTAATTCATTGTAAATCGCACGGAACTTCACGGTCCTGCAGTATATAAACTGTTGCTATTATTATCACTGTTGTTACTATCAGATGTTCTCAGCTATACTCTGTAAGTCGCTGTCTGTACAGTTTCTCTTCGTTGTGAACCGCCTAGAAGTCGCAAGATTGTTGGCGGTATACAAGAATAAAGTTATTATTATTATTAACCTCGCTGGAAACATATCTGCATGTATAATGAACCTCCAATCCTGGGCCCAATCTGTACAAATGAAACTGAATGAGTCCAAAACAAAATTACTTTGGCTTGGCCCAATATTAGATCATTTACCTACCTCCATCCCATTATCTTCCGGCCCCATTCTTCATCTTGAATTTTCAAGCAAAGTCTTGGGCATCATCATAGACTCTTCTCTCTCCTTCAATGACCATCTCAACTCCTTGATAAAAAAAATGCTTCTTTAGCCTTCATATGCTGAAGAAAGTGAGATCCTGCTTTCATCATTCTCACTTCGCTGTCCTTGTTCAATCCACCATCCTCTCTAGACTGGACTATTGCAATTCCATCTATATAAGCCTAACTAAGAAAAACCTCTACAGACTTCAGCTAATTCAGAATGCCGCGGCTAAGCTTATTTTCGCAAAAGGCAAGTTCGACCACGTCTCTCCACTTCTGTCCAAGCTTCACTGGCTTCCAGTACATCCCAGAATCCTCTTTAAATGTGCCTGCTTAGCGTTCAAGATCCTACACGGCATCCTTCCTCCCGTTATTCCACTTCTTTGGAACTCCTCAAACCCTAACTCCTCCAGATCCTCCCAAAAACTGAAATTATCATTCCCCTCTTCAAAAGGTATATCCCGCTCAGGAAAACTAGGAACATCTCTCCCCTTTAGAATCACAGAACTCTGGAACAACCTCACATCCCAGCTCAGAAATTCAAACTCCCTCCAACTCTTCCGCAGACACCTGAAAACTTGGCTCTTTTCAAAAATCTAACACCTCCCCCTCTCTGGTACCCTAGCCCCTCTCTACCCTCTTAGTTCCTTTCCTATAACCCCTCTTCTTCTGGAGTTCCTTTCTATCCTAATTCTGTAAACCGTGCCGAACTCTTCGCTTGCAGAGATGGCGCAGTATACAAACCTAAGGTTTAGTTTAGTTTAGAGGACTTGAAGTGCTGGAGTTGAAATCTGGAGTTGAAATCTTCTCTGGCTGGTATGAAGCACAACCTTAAAGTCGATAATGGAGGGTATGCATAAGAAGCTGAATGATAAGGGGAAACGTTTGAATGACTTTGAGGAGAAAGTCATAACGCATGACCAAGATATAATGGGGCTTTTACAGTGCTGTGATCAGCTTGAACTCAATAATGAGGACTTGTTATTGAAAATTGAGGATTTAGAAAATAAAGCTTGCCACAACGATCTTAGGGTGCGGGGTGTGCCAGAATCCCTTATGGAATGAGAAGCATCTAAGCTAATGCAACTGGTATGTCGTCAATTTTTGCAAACCGCAGATCTTGAAGGGGACCTTCTGGAGCTTGAGTTTGAGAGAGTTCATAGATCTTTGGGCCTTCCACAGCTAGGAAGACCGAGTGATTTAATTCCATGCTTCCTGCGTTTTCTACAAAAAGAATGTATATTGCAAGTGGCCTGGAAAGTGGGTCATATTACCCTGGAGGGCGCTAAAGTAGAGGTGTTTGCCTACCTCTCCTCTATATTGTTTTGTCATAGAAGGGATTGTTGGGAGGTCACCCATTGCTTACGGGGGCATAACATCCGCTATAAATGGACCTACCCTTTTGGACTTGCTTTAGCGGTGGACCAGAAGTTGCATTGCGCTTCTTCAGTGAAGGAGGACCAGCATATCTTGAAGTAAGCTCAGCTTTGGATGGCAGATGATGAGACACTGCCCCGGAGCTCTCTGGGACCGGCTTTGCGGGGGGCTTCGGCTCAGAGATGGCACAGAGTGGATCAGAAGCAGCACCTACAATGCCTCACGGAGCCGCAGGATGAACAATCTGATATTCTGGAGGGTGTAGCCTGAGTGGACAACTAAGTTCAGCACTATGTGGACTTTTTCTTTTGATCTTTGAAGCTGAAACCTTTGGGGTCCTTCCATCTAGCATGTGGCCAGCTGCTAGGCCATGTCTGCGAGGAACGCTATCTGAAGTTCTGCCCTGGCAGTTTGGGGCTTTGTTTTCTACCTGTGTGTGTGTGTTTTGGGGGGGGGAGGGGATGCGGGGGTAGTGGGATAATTAAGAAAGAGGGAAGAGTGGTTATTGTTTGGAGGGGTTGGAAGGTGGAAAGTGAGGTAGTATGTTTAGGTGGTGGGTATGATTGTAATCTGTATGTGTGTGTTCTGCTATAGCTATTTAATTTCTTATAACTGTCACCTAAGTGCCAGACTTGTGTCTCATTAAATGTAAGAGGCCTGAATACTCCTAGAAAGCATAGCCTTTATTTTAAGGAGGCGGAGAGAGCTAAGATGGCTATAGGCTTTGTTCAAGAAACTCATCTCCTTCCTCGGGGGGGGGGGGGGGGGGGGGGGGAAATATTTCACTCATAATAAACACTACCTGTTATTTTGCATCCAATTGGATAAAATCTAAAACTAATGGGGTTGCCATTGTCTTTGCAAATTTTTTTGTCCCCTGAGGTGCGGGAGGTGGCTTGGGATAAAGAGAGGTGCTACCTTCTTTTGAAGGTGAAATTGGGTGGCCAAGTGAATACCCTGTTAAACATTTATGCTCCAAATGCTGATCAGGGAACCTTTTTCCTACAATTGTCCATCCTATTAAGGGACAAGGTAGAAGGAAAACTGGTTGTGGGAGGCGAGTTTAATTTAACCCTTAATATGGATCTAGACAATTCCTCCCTTTCAGTTACATATGGGAAGAGGCATAGGAAGCAACTCCTCCAATTTTTGGAGGCTTGGGATTTGGTTGATGTTTGGAGATTACAAAACTCATTTGATAAGGATTATACCTACTATTCTGAGCCTCATTCAAGAATTGATATATGGATGCTGGGAAAGGACGTTCTTCCTTGGATGGAAAAACCAGATATTGCAACTCGGATCTGGTCCGACCATGCTCCTATCACTTTTACTATTCATTTGTTGCCCCAGGAAGGGGGTGTCAGGTGATGGCGGCTAGATGATAGCCTTTTTCTGGATCCACAGAATGTGCATTAGATTGGTAAGGAACTGCAGGAATATTTGGACCATAATGCTGATGGGGAGACTTCCCCCTCCTCAATTTGGGAAGCACTTAAAGCTGTGTAAAGGGAGAAACTTATAGCTTTGGGATCTCATATCTATAAATCCCGTGAACAGCAGAGTTCACCTTTCTTTCTCAGATTTATCAGTTGGAATTGTCACATAAGACGGCTTTGCTAATAAATGGGCTGAGACGCTCCTTAAACAATTACACCTAGACCTGCAAGCTTTAGATTTGGCAGCTATTAGCATTAGGTTACAATCCCTCATGCAGGAGTAATACAAAATAGCGAACAGAGCTGGGAAGTTATTAGTACATACCCTGCGGAAGCGTCAGCTTCGCAATTATATCACTACTATAGCAGGAGGCACATTGTACCATATCAACACACATCCAACAAGCTTTTGTCCAGTACTATCAATCTCTATACGCCAGAACAGGACGTTCCTCCGGGGGTGATTCAGTCTTTTCTAGATCAAGTAAATCTCCCGAGTCTCATGCCATCAGAGGCTGATCAACTTTATGCACCTATCAGTGATGATGAAATTCTTTGGGAGATTAAGGATATGCAGCTGGGTAAACACCCAGTTTGGATGGCTACTGTACAAAGTTTTATAAAGTTTTCAAACAATACCTGGTCAAACCTTTGGCTGCCTTCCTAAATAGCCTTGAAGAGGGAACGGTGCTTCCTCACTCTTCGTGACTGGCGAGGATCACGTTGTTATTGAAACCGGATAAAGACCCAAAGAAGTGTAGCTCATATTGGCCAATTTCATTGCTAGGGGTTGACCATAAAGTGTTTACCAAAATTCTGGCTAACCGCTTACAACATTATATGCCCCGATTGGTCAAGGTGCAAGGTGAGCCATTTAATCTGGCAAGCCTGATGGGGAGGGGATTCCACCCTTATTCTAGGTATAGATGCCGAAAAGGCCTTTGATAGGGTCTCCTGCCCTATCTGTTCCAATTGTTGGAAAAATTGGGTCTCCCGAATACTTTTTTGATGTGGCTCCATACTCTTTATAGGAAACCCTTGGCCTGCTTGAAGGGAATGACTCCTACTCAAACAGTTTCCAATTGGGTTGTGGTACACAGCAAGATTTTACTTTATTCACAGTTCTTTTTGCTTTGGCAATGGAGCCCCTGGTCCAATTGGTGCTTCAGAGTCCGACTATTTGGGACCTGACCTGTGGCATAGTGGAACAAAAAATGTTATTGTTTGCAGATGATATCTTGTTTACTCTCTTGGCCCTGTGAGACTCCTTATAGGCAGTGACCAGGCTTATGGACTTTTGTGGAACTGTGTTGGGATTTAAAGTTAATGTCACTAAATCGGAGATCTTGGAGCTCTCCCTTACAGACATGGGGAGGGGGAATATATGTGCTTCCTTTTCTTATCATTGGGCCTCTAGCTTGTTACGTTATTTGTGAGTTAAACTCACTAGGACTCTATCTGGCCTTTATGCAGCAAACTATCCCGCTCTCCTAAAGCAAATAGATGAAGAATTGGAATGAAGGAAACATTTAACTATCTCTTGGTTGGGTCGGGTTCATGCTATTAAAATGATGGTGCTGCCCAATTTGCTTCACTTCTTCTCAGCTCTATCGCTCCCTTTATCTGCCTCCTTTTTGAAGTGTCTGGACAGGAAGCTCTTTCAGTATATTTGAAATAATAAAGCACTGCGGGTCCAGCGTAAAATGTTGTAGCAGTAGAAGAGTCATTATGGGATGGGAGTACAACATTTTCTTTCTTGCTATCAGGCGGCCCAACTAAGTTGTTTAGCCGCCTGTAAATTGGAGAGCCTGGGTGCGCATAGAACAAGCTATCCTAGGCAGAGCCCCTCTGTTGGTTACTCCTTGGCTGCCATGAACCATTATAAGAGATTTAGCGACTACTGAAAACCCTATCCTACAGTATGTCCTTAATCTATGGGTTAAACTTTGTGTACGGCTACTGGGTGGGTAATTATATTTTTCTGGGACGACATACCATATTCTCCTCATTTTGCTCCTGGGGAACTGGATGTTATGTTTTGTCACTGGCGGGAAAGGGATAACTGACACTGGGACAGCTTTTCTCTGAGGGTGAGTTTGGAAGAGAACTATGGACTGGTGAGATGCAATCTCTTTCATTATTGGCAATTGGTGGATTTTTTGAAAAAGAGAGGGCTCCCAGATTTGCAACAGCTTCTATCTCCCTTGGAGCAGGCTGTCCTTCAGAGGGTGGGCAGGGGTGCTGTTTACCAGCCTTTACAAAGCTATTTTACTCTCCATCCCAGTGCCCAGGCAATATCAGATTGTATGGGAAAATGCCATTGGCAAGAACTATGAAACTTAAGATATGGGAGAGACAGTTGGAAGCCTTATTGCGAGTTTTCGTCGCCAGTAATATGGTTGAGAATGGCTATAAGATACTCTATCAGTGGTATTATACCCCAGTGTGCCTCAAAGCTGTTTTTGGAAAGAGTTCCAATCAATGTTGGAGAGCCTGTGGGTCCCAGGGTTCTTTCCTACACATTTGGTGGCCTTGCCTTAAAGTTATAGCATTTTGGGGACAGGTTTTGGATTTTGTTTCTTAGGTATTGGGTGTCTCAGTGGACAAATTGATTGAATGCTGTCTGATGAACATAAGAATATAAGAATTGCCATTGCTGGGTCAGACCAGTGGTCCATCGTGCCCAGCAGTCCACTCAAGCGGAGGCCCTTAGGTCAAAGACCAGTGCCCTAACTGAGACTAGCCTTACCTGCGTACGTTCTGGTTCAGCAGGAACTTTTCTAACTTTGTCTTGAATCCCTGGAAGGTGTTTTCCCCTATAACAGCTTCCGGAAGAGCATTCCAGTTTTCTACCACTCTCTGGGTGAAGAAGAACTTCCTTACGTTTGTATGCAATCTATCCCCTTTTAACTTTAGAGAGTGCCCTCTCATTCTCTCTACCTTGGAAAGGGTGAACAACCTGTCTTTATCTACTAAGTCTATTCCCTTCATTATCTTGAATGTTTTGATCATGTCACCTCTGTCTCCTTTTTTCAAGGGAGAAGCCCAATTTCTCTAATCTCTCACTGTACGGCAACTCCTACAGCCCCTTAACCATTTTAGTTGCTCTTCTCTGGACCCTTTCGAGTAGTACTGTGTCCTTCTTTATGTATGGTGACCAGTGCTGGACACAGTATTCCAGGTGAGGGTGTACCATGGTCCGGTACAGAGGCATGATAACCTTCTCCGATCTGTTTGTGATCCCCTTCGTAATCATTCCTAGCATTATCACAGGACAAACAGGCAGCCTATTCTCACATATGGGTTACGTCATCCACGGAGCCTTAATGCGGACAGCCTCGCAAGCAGACTTGCTTGTAGAAACATAGAAGTTTCGAGTCAGCCGCACCGCGCATGCGCGAGTGCTTTCCCGCCCAGTGCAGGCGAGTCTCCTCAGTTCTCAGTTTTCTGCGGAGCCGAGAAGTCCATCTTTAACTCTGCGTTTAACTTTGTTACTTCGTGCCTTCTCTCACCGCAGTTTGTGTTTCTTTTCTTCGCAAATCGCTGTGTTATTTTCTTTCTTTACAGTTTAAAAAAAAAAGAAGACTTTATTTTTTTTCTCTGTTCAACTGGCGGGTCAGGCCGCTCGGCCACAGCCTGTGGGCTTCGACTTTGCTGCGGCTATCTTTCCTCATATGTCCCGGCCTGCAACGGGCTTCAAGAAGTGTAGCCAGTGCCAGCGTGCGATTTCCCTCACGCACCCACACCGTTGGTGCCTTGGGCTGGACCATCAACTGAAGTAGTGCGAGCGCTGTGCTACTCTTCAACCTCGAGCCCTTAAACGTCATCGGATTTTAGTGGAGAAGCTTTTCGGGATGGACTCTTCAGTTACACCCTTGATTTCGAAAGCGGCCTCAGTTCTACCTTCTACCGAGAGTCCTCAGACTTCCATGACTCTGACCTCGAGTCTCATCAGACCTTCCTTATTTGGGATGTCTATTACCTCGAGTAAACTTGCTGTATCTTCCCCTGAATCCTCAGGTCAGATAGCTCAGCAGAAAGTTCCGGCAGTGGTACTGAAGCTTTCCAAGACTAGTAAGTAGAAGCACATTTCCACTGTCTCTTTGGAGCCTATAGCCATAGCAAGTGGTCCGATTTCATCTTTGCTGGCTTCTTTCCAGACCATGTTAGAGCAGCAGTTTGTTCAGTTCCTAACCAAAATGGGACCGAAGCTGTCTTCTCTAATCCAGCCTGGGCAATCTGCAAACTCCCGCGAGCTGAACCTTCCCACTCTATGCAGGGAGCAGAGTCTTTGCGAGTGTCTGGTCTGGCATCTATGCACTCTAAGCAAGGAGGAGATTCTTTGTGAGTGCTTCAACAGGAATCCTCACACTCCATACAAGGAGCAGAGTCTTTGGGAGTGCTTCGAGATTCATCCATCAAGCCTCCTGGCAGCTTCTAGCCCTATCCATTCCTTGGTAGCAATGCCTACTTCCATCTCTGGGGCGAAGTCTCCTCGACCTTCAAGACCTGCTTCTAAGCACCACTCTCGTCGTCGATCGAGGCATACCTCCACAGATAGCCTTTCTTCCAAAGAGTGTTCTTCTTCATCTAAGCCTCAATCCACACCTTCTAGCTTTTCCAGACCACCGACTCCTCGACCGAGGTCTCTGCTTCCAGACCTCGAGGATTCAGCGGCTTCATAGCCTCGTCCAAGTCTCCATATTCTTTTGAGGATTATTTCCCTGGTGAGGCTTCATCTTCGACCCAGGCCGCCTCGAGGTCATCGAGTCCCTATCGAGGTAAGGCATTGGCAGATCAGCTGTCTTTCTCTTCTTTTCTTCGCCAGATGGCTGATGACCTGGAACTTCAATTAGATAATGGTTGTAAATACTGTAAGGAGTATTTAGAGGTCATGCATCTCCCTTAACCTCCTGCAGAGTCACTTAAGCTTCCTCTTCACAAGCTTTTGTCTCAAACTTTCACATGCTGCCTGGAGACTCCTTATACCATTCCTACTTTTCCAGGCAAATTGGAATTCACAGTTGTCTCACCAATCTCTGCTGGTGGAGTCATCTTTAAAGAGATCCCATCCTTCCATTATGCTACCGTTCCTCCTGGAAGAGAAAGGAAAACTATGGACAAGTTCGGACGTCGCCTTTACCAAAATGCTTTGATGTCCTCCAAAGTCCTTAATTATAATTTTAATTTTGTTACTTATCTCAAGTTCCTCATTGATCTTCTTCAGTCTTCTTACGATGCCTTTGAATTGTCAGCCAGAGCCACTGCTTTCTCGATAGCAATGCAACGCCTGGCCTGGCTTTGCACCATTGACATGGACCCTAATATTCAGGACCGCTTAGCTAACATTCTTTGTGCAGGCAATGACCTCTTTAATGAATCTATCGAGGCAGCCACAAAGAAATTGTCTGAACTTGAAAAATCTTTTCCTTCCATTGTCAGACCAAAGCCTAAGCCAGCTCCTGTCAAGTCTTCACGACCTCCTCCAATTTTCCAGAGGCGTTATGCTCCGAGGGTGGCTCCTTACAATCGTCCGCCTCCCAAGAAACAGCAGCATCAGAAGCAACCTTTTTGACTGTTTAAAACAGAGCATAACCTCCACCATTCTGTCTCTGTCCTCTCTTCCCCCCATAGGAGGTCATCTCCATCATTTTTATCACCAATGGGAGACAATTACATCTGACCTCTGAGTGCTGTCAATCATCAGGGAAGGATACTCTCTTCATTTCACTCAGGTTCCACCAGAGCTTCCTCCAAGAGAGTATCCTTCCAGTCCATCCCAGACCGCCCTTCTTCTTCAGGAAGCTCAAGCTCTGCTTTGTCTCAGTGCCATCGAACCTGTTCCTTTGGAACAGCAGAACAGGGGGTTTTACTTCCTTTAACTTCCTCGTTCCGAAGAAGACAGGCGATCCGCGACCCATTCTAGATCTCAGGGCTTTCAACAAATTTTTAGTCAAAGAAAAATTTTGCATGTTGTCCCTGGCGCCCCTTTATCCCTTTCTAGATCAGAATGACTGGTTATGCTCTCTGGATGTCAAGGAGGCTTATACTCATATTCCCATTCATCCGGCCTCCAGTCAATATCTCAGATTTCGGGTGTGGAATCTGCACTACCAATACAGAGTGCTACCCTTTGGCCTGGCTTCATCTCCCAGAGTGTGTTCACCAAGTGCCTAGTGGTGGTAGCAGCAGCTCTAAGGAACCATGGTCTTCAGGTTTTTCCCTACCTAGACGACTGGCTTATCAAGGATTCCACATCTCAGGGGACTACTTTCCCAAATCCCAACTTCAGCCCTCTCAGAATCTACACTTCATCGGAGCTGTTCTGGACACTATCCAACTCAGAGCATTCCTTCTGCAACAACGTCTGAAAGCTCTACTTCAACTCTGTCATGCAGTGTCTTTCCGTTCTTCAATCTTAGCGAGACACATGATGGTACTACTAGGTCACATGGCCTCCACAGTACACGTGACTCCTTTTGCCAGACTTCACCTCAGATTTTCTTAGTGGACCCTGGCATCTCAGTGGATGCAGGTTTGCGACTCACTCTTTCAACACATTGCAGTCACTCCTTCCTTGAGACAGTCTCTCTGCTGGTGGATGCTCTCTTCCAATCTCTCCAGAGGCTTGCTGTTTCAAATGCCCCCCTCATCAGAAGGTCCTCACAACAGATTCCTCAACCTACGCTTGGGGCGCTCATCTCTATGGTCTCCGTATTCAAGGCCACTTGACCAGTACGGATCATCAGTGTCACATCTCAGAGCAATCTTCAATGCTCTCAAAGCTTTCCAACATCTTCTTCACGACCAGGTAGTCCTCATTCGGACAGAAAACCAAGTCGTCATGTACTATGTCAACAAACAGGAGGGGACGGGATCTCCCTCCCTTTGTCAAGAAGCTCTGAAGGTTTGGGACTGGGCAATCTTCCACAACACCTTCCTCAAAGTTGTCTACATCCAAGGGGTGAAAAATTGAGTCGTCTTCTGCAACCTTACAAATGGACACTCAATTCCTTGCCTCTTCATCACATTTTTTCACAGTGGGGAACGCCTCAAATAGATCTCTTTGCAGCTCCCCACAACCACAAACTTCCCCAGTTCTGCTCCAGGATATATTCTCCTCATCGTCTCGAGGCAGATGCTTTCCTACTGGAATGGATGAATCTCTTCCTCTATGCATTCCCTCCATTCCCTCTCATTCTCAATACTTGTCAATTTGAAGAACGATATGCCACCATGATTCTGATAGCTCCTTGGTGGCCGAGACAACCTTGGTACTCCCTTTTACTTCAACTCAGCAGCAGGGAGCCGTACCTTCTACCAGTTTTTCCATCTCTGTTCACACAGAGTCAAGGATCTCTACTTCATCCCAACCTGCAGTCTCTTCAACTGACTGCTTGGTACCTCTCAACATAACTCCTCTTCAGTTTTCTCAATCTGTAAGAGAAATTTTAGAGGCTTCTAGAAAGCCTGCCACTAGACAGTGTTACCACCAAAAATGGACTAAATTTTCTACGTGGTGCATCTCTCATGATAAGGAACCTCAAGATTCCTCCTTATCTTCTGTTCTAGATTATCTTTTGCACTTATCCACCTCTGACCTCAAGTCTACATCGATTCGAGTCCATCTCGGTGCAATTGCTGCTTTCCATCAGCCTATTGAAGGGAAACTCCTCTCTGCTCATCCGGTGGTTTCCAGATTCATGGAACAACTTTTCAATGTCGAACCTCCTCTCAAACCGCCTCTAGTGGTTTGGGATCTCAATGCTGTTCTTGCTTGATTGATGAAGCCTCCATTTGAACCGATGTCTACGGCTCATCTGAAGTATCTCACTTGGAAAGTGGTGTTTCTCATTGCCCTCACATCTGCTTGAAGAATCAGTGAGCTGCAAGCTTTAGTTGGTGATCCACCTTTCACTGTGTTCCATCATGACAAGGTGGTCCTTCATACTCATCCTAAATTCCTACCTAAAGTGGTTTCAGAATTGCATCTCAACCAATCCATTGTTTTTCCAAGGCCTCATTCTCACCCTGGAGAATCAGCTCTTCATACTCTGGACTGTAAGCGTGCTTTCGCCTTCTACTTGGAACGCACCAAACCACACAGAACTGCTCCTCAACTTTTTGTCTCCTTCGATCCAAACAAGTTGGGACATCCAATCTCTAAGCGTACCATCTCCAACTAGATGGCTGCTTGTATCTCTTTCTGCTATGCCCAGGCTGGATTACAACTATAGAGTCGAGTCACAGCCCACAAAGTCAGAGCAATGGCAGCTTCAGTGGCTTTCCTCAGATCTACACCTATTGAGGAA
The DNA here is from genome assembly GCF_902459505.1 of Geotrypetes seraphini. NCBI lineage: Eukaryota > Metazoa > Chordata > Amphibia > Gymnophiona > Dermophiidae > Geotrypetes > Geotrypetes seraphini. Next base: position 93,967,777 of record NC_047093.1, on the reverse strand, counting down.
ATTTGCAAAGCTGCTACCTGGTCCTCGGTTCATGCTTTTACCTCTCACTATTGTCTGGATGTTTTCTCCAGATGAGATGGCCATTTTGGCCAGAGAGTATTATAAAATTTATTCTAAGTTGCCAACGCTCCCACCATACCATTCTGGTTAGCTTGGAGGTCACCCATATGTGAGAATAGGCTGCCTGCTTGTCCTGGGATAAAGCACAGTTACGTACCGTAACAGTTGTTATCCAGGGACAGCAGGCAGCTATTCTCACAGCCCACCCACCTCCCCTGGTTGACTTCTCTGCTAGCTATCTGAACTGAGGAGACTTGCCCTTTGCTGGGCGGGAAGGCACTCGTGCATGCGCGGTGCAGCTGACTCAAAACTTTGATGTTGTTTGTGCTTTTCCCAGGGAAAAAAGAGTAAAGCAATTAGGCACACAGGCAGTGTTCTGTCAATCCTTCCTGTTGTAGATAAAGGACAAATGAGAGAAACTTGCATCATGGAGCTGAATTCTTGGCTGCATGGATAGTGCAGACGTGAATGCTTTGGATTACTAGACCATGGAATGGTTTTCCTTGACCTGCTTAGCAGAGATGGTGTTCCTCTATCCAAGAAAGGATAAAGTGTCTTCAGTAACAGATTGGCTAATGTATTGAAGAGGGCTTTAAACTAAATTTTCTGGGGATGGATGTAAAATGCCATGAGGTAATTAATAACTCTCAGAAATATAAGACATCAAATACCATTATTGAGACAAAAGGGCAATAGCTGGAAAGCATTGAATAGCAATGCCTGTAGTATGGGTAACAAAATTTCAGATCTAGAAGCTCTAATAGTTGAAGCTGAATTGGATTTAGTAGCGGCACGGGGACATGGTTCACAGAGAGCCATGATTGGGATGTAGTTGTGCCTGGCTATAATCTGTTCAGGAGGGATAGAATAGGTAAAAAGGGTAAAAGAGAGGTATTTTATGTTAAGGATAATATTAAAGTGACAAAATTGTAAGACATAGGGGGGTAAAGAAGTATTGTGGGTTAATCTGGAAAGAGGTAATGGAAAATGTATTTACATTTATGTAATATATAGGCCTCCTTCACAGTCAGAAGAAATGTCTGATGATTTAATTTAAGATGTTCACAAGATAGCTAGGAAAAGGGAAGTACTACTGATAGATGATTTTAATATGCCTGATTGAACCGTCCCTGCTGCAGGATCATCTAGAAGCAGAGAGATCTTGGATTTGTTACAGGAAGATTTGTTCTGGCAATTAGTAATGGAACCCATGCGAATAGATCTATTCTGTACTTGGTGCTTACAAATTAGGAAAGTGTTTCTGAGGTTATGGTGGGTGATCATTTAGCATCTAGTGATCACAGAATGGTGAGGTTTAATATTAAAATGAGGGATGAGAGGACTTATTCTCATTTGAAGGTTCTAAACTCAAAAGAACTGTCAAGATGGGGCAATACCTCAAGGACTTAATTGGATGGGAACAACTGAATGAAGTAGAAAAGCAGTGGGAGAAACTGAAAGTAGCTTTATCCCAGGACAAGCAGGCATGATATTCTCACATGTGGGTGACGTCATCTACGGAGCCCCGATGCGGTCAGCTTTTCAAGCAAACTTGATTGAAGATTTAAGTTTGCTCTGCTGCTCCACGCATGCGTGCCTTCCTGCTCCACTAGAGGGCGCATCCCCTCCTCGTGGTCTCCAGTTCATTTTTTTCCGCGGAGCCTAGAAGTCCTGTATTTTTAGGCTCTGCCCCAACTGCCTTCTAGCACCGCGATTTTTATTTATTTTATCGATTAAAGTTGTTTTCTCCTGCTAGTTAGTTTTTTCTTGCTAGTCGTGAAGTTACCTTCGTTTTGACCGACCCGGAGGCTTCTGGGTCGTCGCGGCCGCGTGGCTACGTGGGCCACGGCCGGTTTCGTTTTCTATGTCCCAGCCTTTGACTGGTTTCAAAAAGTGCACCCGGTGCGAGCGGCTTCTCTCCATCACAGACCCGCATCGCCGGTGCATCCTCTGCCTGGGGGCCGACCATCCAACCGATTCTTGTCCCCAGTGCGCTACTTTCCAGAACCAGGCCCTCTGTCGAAGGAAAGCCCGCATGGCGGATCTTTTCACCGCCGACCAGCCCTCCACCTCGGCTTCGGCTTCGGCCCCGGCCTTGACCTCGGCCCCGAATACCTCGGCACCGCCTCAAGACTCGACCCCGAAGTCCTCGGGTACGCAGAAGTCCTCGGCTCCGGGTAAGTCCCCTCTTCCTTCCTCAGGTTCCGCGCCAGCGAAGAAGCCAGCCTCGGGGACACCGGCGGCGCATGGTGGAAGTTCCATGCCTTCGGCCCCGGCGAAGTCCTCCAAGTCCTCGGGACGTGCCTCCATCACCCGGGAATACTCAAAATCGAGGTCGCCCTCGGTGGAGTGCACCGCGGCTCCGGACATGCCCTCGATGCTGTCCGTGCCCGTTTTCCAGAACATGCTCCGAGCGATGATCTCGTCGGAGCTGTCCGCCGCACTGGCCCACCTCCAACCGGCTCCGACCTCGACCTCGCGTATGCCGGACCAGCCTTAGCCTTGTGTCGAGCTCCCCCGGGGCAAGGTGCGCCAGCCTCGCTGCATCTCATCCTCCTCGGATTCCTCGCCGAGGCGCTCGAGACGCTCTCCCCCCACGGACCGCCGCAGGGTGAAGCGTCGCTCTAAACTAATCGAGCCCTCGAACCGCCGGACTTCTAAGAAGGCCCGGAGTTCCCCTACTCTATGGGGCCGATCCCCGACACCTCGTGTGGGACCGCTGAAGGTGGCGGAGTTATCACTCTCCAACCCTTGGATTCTTCTGACTCCCCCTCGGTCCGGGGCTCCGAACCGAGGTTCCAGGCTTTCGCCGAGGGAGTCCGGGTCCAGGTCTCCGACTCGACATCGGTCGGTACCTCGTACCCCGGCGGTGTCTCCGAGGGGCTCCTCGAGACGACGCAGGTCCTCGACCCCGGAACACTTTCGCAGTGTCTCCCCGGTCTCGGAGCGCGGGTCGGAGCTTGAACCTCGATATTCGAGGGAAGCCTCCCCGTCCTTTTCCGCCCGACGGAGGTCTCGTTCACCGTCCCCACACGGGGCTCCGGGAACGTCCCGCCCCTCCTTCACTCGCTTTGTCCAGGACATGGGCCACGCTCTTGACTTAGACCTTCAGTCCGACTCAAGGTATTCTAAGGAGTACCTGGCGGAGCTGGATATGCCGTCGCCGCCCAGAGAGTCCCTTCGCCTACCACTCAACCCGGTACTCCGGCAGGCTTTCATCAGAAATCTGGAGACCCCCTATATGGTGACGGCTGTCCCCTCCAAAATGGAGTCCAAATACCGTACAGTGCCCTGCCCGGGGTTTGAGCACCCACAGCTCTCTCACCAATCGCTGTTGGTGGAATCTTCCTTAAAAAAGGCTCACCCCTCCCGAGTCTCAGCGGCGGTCCCCCCAGGTCGGGAGGGTCTGACCCTTGACAAGTTCGGCAGGAGACTGTACCAGAACTCTATGATGGCCTCTAGGGTGCAAAATTACACCTTCACCTTTACGTCCTACCTGAAACACCTCATTGGACTGTTGGGAGCCTTTGCGACTGACTTACCGGCCTCCCGTCAAGGAGCGTTTGGCCTACTTCTGGAGGCATGAACCTACGCCTCCAATTATTCCATGCAGCCTATAATGGCTTCGAACTTTCCTCCAGGGTGGCGGCCTTTGCTATCGCCATGCGTCGCCTGGCTTGGTTGCGCCTGGTCGACATGGACCCCAACTTACAGGACCGGTTGACTAACCTCCCCTGTGTGGGCAAAGAACTTTTTAATGATACCATCGAAGCGGCTACGAAACTCCTTTCTGAGCACGAGCGCTCGTTTGCATCCCTGGTCCGGCCTAAGCTTAAGCCGCCCGCGTCCAGGCCGTTCAGGGCCCCTCCGCGCCGCTACCCACAAAAATCTACTCCTGCTTTCTCGCGGCCTCCGCCTCGGCGTCCGCAAGCTCACCACTGGGCTCTGCCCAAGTCCCAGCCACCTGCGGCTGCTAAACCGCCCCCTCCTTTTGACGGGATCCGCGGATGGGGGCTGGCCCCCTCCGCCACAGTCCCAGGCCTCCTTCCCATCGGTGGTCGCCTCAGAGCCTTTTATCCTCGCTGGGAGCAAATCACGTTGGACGCATGGGTCCTTGGCGTGATCTCATCAGGATACTCTCTCAACTTTTGGGAGATTCCTCCAGACAGCCCTCCAAGTATGTGCCCTCCCAATCGGGCTCAGTTGCCCCTCCTTCTCTCAGAAGCTCGAGACCTGCTTCGCCTGCGGGCTGTGGAGGTGGTTCCCCCGACCAACGGGGGCAAGGTTTCTACTCCCGTTACTTCCTGGTACCGAAGAAGACGGGAGACCTGCGCCCAATTCTAGACTTGAGACGCCTGAACAAATTTCTGGTGCGGGAAAAGTTTCGGATGCTTTCCCTCCCGATTCTCTACCCTTTGATTGACGAGGGCGATTGGCTCTGCTCCCTCGATCTGAAGGAGGCCTACACACATGTTCCAGTGCATCCCGCTCACCGCAGGTTCCTGCGTTTTCAGGTGGGAGACCTTCATTTACAATACCGAGTCCTCCCCTTTGGCCTGGCATCGTCACCTCGAGTCTTCACGAAGTGCCTCGTGGTGGTCGCAGCTGCCTTGCGCTCTCAGGGCTTTCAGGTATTCCCCTACCTGGACGACTGGCTGATGAAAGCCCCGTCCAGGGAGGGGGTTATCTCAGCGACCCGACAAACTATTATTTACCTTCAGGGTCTGGGGTTCAAGGTAAACTTTCCAAAATCTCAGCTGCACCCCTCTCAGTCCTTACAGTTCATCGGGGCCGTGCTGGACACGATTCGCCTCCATTCCTTCCTTCCCCCTCCGCGTCTGGAGGCGTTAGTAAGTCTGAGTCGACAGATTTCACTGCTGACCTCGGTCTCAGCACGGCAGATGATGACGCTACTGGGCCACATGGCCTCTACCGTCCACGTCATACCCTTCGCCCGTCTCCATCTGTGGATCCCTCAATGGACTCTGGCCTCTCAATGGCGTCAGGAACGGGACCCGATCAACCGTCCTGTGCAAGTGACTCCTTCCTTGCAATGATCGCTCCGCTGGTGAGCCGACTCTTCAAATCTTTCCAAAGGTTTGCTCTTTCTTGCCCCTTCACACAGCAAGGTACTCACCACGGACTCGTCGGAGTACACTTGGGGGGCTCATCTGGATGGCCTACGCACTCAGGGGATGTGGTCAGCAGAGGACCGTCGGTGTCACATCAACGTGCTGGAACTTCGGGCCATCTATCTCGCCACTGTGGCCTTCCAACATCTGCTCCACGACCGGGTGGTTCTCGTCCGTACTGACAACCAGGTGGCAATGTACTATGTAAACAAGCAAGGCGGGACGGGGTCCTGGTCCCTCTGTCAGGAAGCTCTGCGCCTCTGGAAATGGGCGGTTTCCAACAACATCTTCCTTCGAGCGGTGTACATACAAGGAGAGCGGAATTGTCTGGCGGACAAACTCAGTCGCCTCCTCAGCCGCATGAGTGGTCTCTGCATTCTCAGGCCTTGCGACAGGTGTTCGACATGTGGGGAACTCCTCAGATAGATCTGTTCGCTTCCCCCCTCAATCACAAACTGCCTCACTTCTGTTCCCGGATGTACTCCCCGGACCGTCTCGAGGCCGATGCCTTCCTCCTAGATTGGGAGGGAAGGTTTCTGTACGCGTTTCCGCCTTTTCCTCTGGTTTTGCGGACGCTGGTCCACCTCAAATTGGTGCGAGCCACTCTGATCTTGATTGCCCCTCGGTGGCTGCGCCAGTCTTGGTTTTCCCTTCTACTTCAACTCATTGTCAGGGATCCTCTGCTTCTGCCTCTGTTTCCCTCTCTGCTATCTCAGAGTCAGGGTTCGCTGTTACATCCCAATCTTCAGTCTCTTCATCTGACTGCTTGGTTTCTTTCCCCCTGACTTCTCTTCCGGTGTCTCAATCAATCAGGGAGATATTGGAGGCTTTGCGGAATGCCTCGACTAGAATCTGCTATTCCCAGAAGTGGACTAGATTCTCGTCCTGGTGTCCCTGTGTCTTTGGTTCTGGAGTATTTGCTTCATTTATCTCACTCCGGCCTGAAGACCAACTCCATTCGAGTACATCTTAGTGCGATTGCTGCCTTTCATCAGCCCCTGGAGGGGAAGGCTCTTTCACTCCATCCCTTAGTTTCTCGTTTCATGAAGGGTCTTTTGAATGTTCATCCTCCTCTCAAACCTCCCCCGGTGGTTTGGGATCTCAATGTGGTTCTGGCTCAACTCATGAAACCTCCGTTTGAGCCTCTGGACAAATGTCATCTTAAGTTTCTCACTTGGAAGGTGATTTTCCTGCTTGCACTCACTTCTGCTCGGCGGGTTAGTGAGCTGCAGGCTCTGGTGGCGGACCCGCCTTTAACTGTATTCCATCATGACAAGGTGGTTCTCCGCACTCATCCTAAGTTCTTGCCTAAAGTGGTGTCTGATTTCCATCTCAATCAGTCCATTGTTTTGCCCGTATTTTTACCCAAGCCCCACTCTCATCCTGGAGAGGTGGCGCTCCACACTCTTGACTGTAAGAGAGCGTTGGCCTTTTACCTTCAACGCACTCAGTCTCATCGGACAGTTCCACAATTGTTTTTGTCCTTCGACCCCAATCGCTTGGGTCGCCCAGTTTCCAAGCGCACCTTGTCCAACTGGTTGGTTGCTTGTATTTCTTTTTGCTACGCTCAGGCTGGTCTCGCGCTGCATGGTTGAGTAACGGGACATAGGGTCCGAGCAATGGCAGCTTCTGTAGCTTTCCTCCGGTCCACGCCCATTGAGGAAATCTGCAAAGCTGCCACGTGGTCTTCGGTTCATACTTTCACCTCCCACTACTGTCTGGATACATTGTCCAGGAGCGATGGCCGTTTTGGCCAATCGGTATTGCGTAATCTGTTTTCCTAAATTGCCAACTTCCCTCCATCCCTCTTCAGTTAGCTTGGAGGTCACCCACATGTGAGAATATCATGCCTGCTTGTCCTGGGATAAAGCACAGTTACTTACCGTAACAGGTGTTATCCAGGGACAGCAGGCATATATTCTCACAACCCGCCCGCCTCCCCGAGGTTGGCTTCTTTGCTGGTTACGTGAACTGGAGACCACGAAGAGGGGATCCGCCCTCTAGTGGAGCAGGAAGGCACGCATGCGTGGAGCAGCAGAGCAAACTTAAATCTTCAATCAAGTTTGCTTGAAAAGCTGTCCGCATCGGGGCTCCGTAGATGACGTCACCCACATGTGAGAATATATGCCTGCTGTCCCTGGATAACACCTGTTACGGTAAGTAACTGTGCTATTCTGAAGGTGACAAACCTTTATGTTAAGAAGGTACATAAAAGTGAAAGGAAAAGAAGGCCACTTTGGTTCTCAAAGGTGAGTGAAAAAACGGTAGCCTTGATAAATTGCAAGATGTTGCAGAAAGAGGAAGACAGAAATATGTAGAAAAGGTGTCGGAAAAGCAAAGATGCAAATGGAAAAAAAGGTAGCCGATATGGGAAAATTGGTGTTGGGACAAAAGCGTATGAGACTTCAGCGTGTCGACAGCGTACCGACAAGGCCGCAGCGCGCTGCCAAAAAAGTTGCTTTTAAAGAGCTCTGACAGGGGGTGTGTGGGGGGGAACTCCCCCACTTTACTTCATACTCTTCGTGCTGCTGTGGGGGGTGCAACCCCCCACATTATAGAGAAAACTTAACTTTTTTCTAAAAAAATTGGGAAAAAGTTGAGTTTACTCTATAATGGAGGGTTCCAATCCTCCACCCCCCCACGGCAACATAAAGAGTATGGAGTAAACTGGGGGGGTTCCCCCCTCACACCTCATGTCGGAGCTCTTTAAAAGTAACTTTTTAAGCGGCGCGCTCAGGTCTTGCGCCGAATTGTCTATGCTGCAATGTCAGCAGGCTGAAGTCTCACACACGAATGACTATGAACCGGGAAAATTGGGGGATAAAACATTTTTTAAATAAGTAAGTGATTGGAAGAAGTGTCAAAATGATATAGTGAGGCTTAAGTGTGAAAGAGGCATATGCAGAAACCGATAAGAATAAGACTGAACTACTTAACAATTATTTCTGTTCTGTGTTCATGGATGAAAGACTGGGGGAAGTTTCAAGTTTATTTAAAATTTCTTATACCGCCTAATCAAACCTTCTAGGCAGTGTACAAAAATGTTAAAACCATCAACTGACTAAAATACAGTTTAAAAACACACAACACTAGGGCAAATATTAGATTTTAAGGACTAATAAACTAACAAAAAATTAATGAACAGAGAGAAGCAGGAAAGGAGGGCTGGAACTACAATATGTAAAAAAAAATAGAGAATTTGTAAAGGAGAAGAACAATAGGAAGGGGAACGGGTATTAAGATTCCTTCTAAGTGCTAGGTAGTCCTTAAAAGGACAATTAGGTGTCAAACGCGTTGAGAAAGAGAAATGTCTTTAGTTTTGACTTAAAGTCTGTAAGCAGTGTTCCCGCTAAGCTGCGCTGGGGTGCGCTGACGCACAAAATATTACCTCGCAGCGCACAAGTTTCTCGTCACAGCGCACACAGTGTAGAGCACAGTTCTTCAACCGCCGGTCCGCAAACAAAATCTTGCCGGTCCGCGAAGGATTCGGTCCCCGCCGCAACGAAAGGCCGGCGTCAGCTGACTTGCAACTTCCTGTTGCAGTCGCTGTGCCGGGACTCCTGCCTTCGCCGGGACTCCTGCCTTCCACCGCGTTTGCCTCCTGCCTTGTCTCCGCACCTCCAGACCAGCAGCGGCAGCTGTGTATGCTTTTAACTTCGGCACAGAGCTGCCCCTAATCAATAGTTTAGCGCGGTTTCATAAGGCAGCCTCGGGGCCTTTGCTAGGCCGGCCCACATCGCATCATCGAAGCGGGCCGGCTATCAAAGGCCCCGAGGCTGCCTCATGAAACCGCGCTAAACTATTGATTAGGGGCAGCTCTGTGCCGAAGTTAAAAGCATACAGAGCTGCCGCTGCTGGTCTGAACTCTTGGGCCGCTGAAGGAGGGCAAAAAGCAGCTGTCCTGGAGGTTTCCCTTCCTCTCGCCTTTACAGGTTCCTTTTTTCCACCTTTTTTTTTTTCCTTCAAACGGCAACGGGCCCCAGCATCGACATCAATCAAGTAAGTTCCACTGTCAATCAAGCGGTTCTGCTCGGCCAAAGCTTCCCCTGTGACATGAGCCACCCTCAGGGGAAAGAAAGTGACCCACAAAGGTGAGGGGAAGGGGGGCAGATGATGGAAGTTGGGGGGGGGGGGAGAGAGAGAGAGAGAGAGAAGGGGCACAAAGGTGAGGGGAAGGGGGGCAGATGATGGAAGTGAGAAGAAGGGAGAGAGAGCAGAAGGCAGATGGATGTCAGTTGAGAAGGGAGAGCAGATGCTGAATGGAAGTGGAGAAAGAACACATACTGGATGGAAGGAGGAGATAAATAAAGGGGGAAGAAAATAGTAAGATAATGGAGGGGTGAGGGAAAGGGGTGACAAGCTGTGTGTAGACACAGTGAAAAGAGGGAAACGGGACTAAATAGTAAGAAAGAATTTAATTTAGATGGAGGCAGAAAATAGAGAAGGAAGACCAGAGAAGAAAAGGGAAGAGAGAGCAGAGAATGATCAGATCTGAGTGGAGGAAATGAGAAGAGAGATATGCTAAAAACCACAGGGGGGAGGGAAGGATAGAGATGCCAGACCATGAGGGGAACAGAAGGAAGATGATGGATGCTAGACCAAATTGGGGGGTGGGGGGGGCAGGAGGAGAGATGGCAGGGAAAGACAGACAGTGAATGGAAGGGGCAGATGCTGGACTGAAGAGACAGAGAAGGTTATCATGCTGCTGTACCGGGCCATGGTACGCCCTCACCTGGAGTACTGCGTCCAGCACTGGTACTTTAAGAAGGACACGGTACTACTCGAAAGGATCCAGAGAAGAGCAACTAAAATGGTTAAGGGGCTGGAGGAGTTGCCGTACAGCGAAAGATTAGAGAAACTGGGCCTCTTCTCCCTTGAGCAGAGGAGATTGAGAGGGGACATGATAGAAACATTCAAGGTACTGAAGGGAATAGACTTAGTAGCTAAGGCAGGGAGAACGAGAGGGCACTCTCTAAAGTTGAAAGGGGATAGATTCCATACAAATGTAAGGAAGTTCTGTGGTAGAAAGCAACATATTTATTTGGCTCATAACTTGCTGGCGCCCGATATTTTTAGCTCACAGTGAAAAAAGTTTGCTCACAACACCCGCCCGCTTAGAGGGAACACTGTCTGTAAGTGTAAGTTTTTCGCATAAGTAGTTTGGAATACTGTTCCAAAGAGAAGGGGCGCTAACAGAAAAAAAATGATGGTTCTTAATGTATTTATATGTTTCAATGATGGGATAACAAGAAGGTTTTGAGCTGTAGATCAAAAAATCCTTGTGGTGTTGTAAGGGGATAAGTAGGTTATTAATGAATTCAGGCTGATTATTTTCTCTGGTTTTAAAAGTTAATAAAGAATTTTATAAGTAATTCTGTATTGTATAGAACTTCCATGGTAATGCGGTATACAAGAATAAAGTTATTGTTATTATTATTATGTAAAAATTGGGTGATCATATTTGTTTGCATTAAATAAAATTTTTACTGCAGTGTTTTGTATCACTTGGAGTCGTCTTATTTCTTTTTTTATTGTGCCTTTAAAGAGGGCGTTACAATAATCGATACATTTGAGATCACAAGAGAGTGAATCAAAATGTTCAGAGAAGCAGGTTCTAATAGTTTAGATAGAGATCTTATCAAACGCAATCGATAGAAACAACTTTGGACTACTGTGCTGATATGTAGATGGTAAGATAGTTTACTATCAAACGTGATTCCTAGTAACTTTAATGAAGGTGCTACTTTGATAGATTGAGTTTTGAACTTAAAAGGTGTTTGAAGAGTGAGTCTATCTTTGATGTGGAAAATCATAATTTTGGACTTATCGACGTTCAAAGAAAGCATATGTGAGTCAAGCCAAACATTGATTTTTTTCTAGTTTTTGGTTAATATGAATTATTTCGTTTGCATTGTTTAAGTCAATCGGATGAACTAATTGAATGTCATCTGCATACGCAAACATTGTGAATCCGATAGACTGTCCTAAGGTTAAGAGAGGGGCTAGAAAAATATTTAACAGTAAAGGAGACAAAATTGAACCTTGCGGTATTCCATATTCTGTTGTTATTGAATCTGAGGATGTTGTGTTGAAGACGAATTTGAAAGACCGTTCAGTAAAAAAGGAAGAAAACCAATCTAAAACTTGGTCAGTGATTCCAATGTCTTGCAAATATGAGAGGAGAAGCTTATGATTTATTGTGTCAAATGCTGATGACAGATCTAACAAAATAAAAGGAACAGATTGATGGTGACCAGATGATAAAGGATTTTAGTGGTCAACCCAATGAGTGATAGTTCAGTGGAATGATACTGACGGAATCCAGTTTGATTTGGATGCAAGACATTTGTTTGTAGGACTGCAGTAAACAAATTCAAATGGGCATAGAAGTGTAGTAGATCCGGAAAGATTCTCAGAAGACTGTTTGTGAGGATCTAGCTAAATTAAAAATAGAAAAGGTGATGAGTCCTGACCGGGATACTACCCATGACACTTAGAGAGGTTCTGTTGGCTCCATTGTCTCATCTTTTCAATGCTTCCTTAGAGTCTGGTGAGGTCCCGACGGACTGGAGAAAGGCGGATGTGGTCCCTCTGTACAAGAGTGGAAGTAAGAAGGAGGTTGGGAATTACAGGCTGGTTAGTCTGACCTTGGTAGTGAGTAAACTAATAGAAACACTTCTTAAGCGGAGGATAGTGAGATTTCTAGAACCGACACGGTGCTGCATAGGAGATTGATAAATAAACTAAATGCTTTCGGTATGGACCCTAAAGTGATAAACTGGATTAAAAGCTGGTTAAGTGGACGAAGTAAAAGGGTAGTGGTAAATGGAGTCTACTAGGAGGAAAAGGATGTTGTTAGTGGAGCGTCGCAGAGATCTGTCCTTGGGCCAGCTCTATTTAACATCTTTGTGAGTGATATTGCGGAAGGACTGTCTGGCAAAGTTTGCCTTTTTTTGTGGATGATACCAAACTCTGTAATAAGGTAGATACCCCAGAGGGTGTGGATAACATGAGAAGGAATCTGGTGAAGCTTGAAGAATGGTCAAGCAACTGGAAACTCAGATTTAATGCTAAAAAAAGATAGAGTCATGCACTTGGGATGCAAAAATCCAGAAGAAAGGTATAGTATAATAGGCGAGGAACTTTTGTGCACAGAAGAGTGGGACTTGGGGGTGATTGTATCTGATGATCTCAAGGTAGCAAAACAGGTAGAAAAGGCGATGGTCAAAGCCAGGAATATGCTTGGGTACATAATGAGAGGAATGACCATTAGGAAAAGGGAGGTGATAATGCTGTTGTGTAAGTCTTTGGTGAGGCCTCATTTGGAATACTGTGTTCAGTTTTGGAGACCGTACCTTCAAAAAGATATAGATAGATTAGAGTCAGAGAGGGCTGCTACAGAGTTGGTTAGTGGCCTTTATCATAAATCATATGGGGACAGACAGAGAACTTAATATGTATACTTTAGAGCAGGGGTAGGCAATTCCGGTCCTCGAGAGCCACAGGCAGGTCAGGTTTTCAGGATATCCACAATGAATATATATGAGATGGATTTGCATGCACTGCCTCCTTGAGATGCAAATCTATCTCATGCATATTTATTGTAGTTATCCTGAAAACCTGACCTGCCTTTGGCTCTCATGGACCAGAATTGCCTACCCCTGCTCTAGAGAAAAGGGGAGAGAGGGGGTATGATTGAGATGTTTAATTATTTCCATGGTGTTAATGTACAGGAGGTGTCTTTTCAAATGAAGGAAAATTCTGGAAGGAGAGGGCAAAGGATGAAGTTGGTGATAGGTTCAGGAGTAATGTAAGAAAATACTTCTTTGCAGAAAGGGTGGTAAATGCATTGAATGGTCTCCTGGTGGAGAGGAAGACTGTATCTGAATTCAAGATAGCATGGGACAGGCATGTGGGATCTCTAAGGGAGAAGAGAAGATAATGAATGTTAGGGAAGGACAGACTTGTGGCAGACTGGGTGAGCCATTAGGTCTTTATCTGCCATCATGTTTCTATTAAACATTCATGTTATGAAATGGCCACACAGACGTCCATGTGCTGCGAAAGGAATATTTGTTAGCCATTTCCTGACGCTGTAACAGAGTCCAGTATCCCTTGGTAGTTTCACATTCAGGGGTGACAGCAACTAGAGGGGGATTAAGGGAGATTGATTTCCTTTAATCTTTCCAGTGGAGCACTGCTCAATCAGATCACTTCTCTGACTGCTATATATCCCTGAAAGCTGGTCTAAATGCCATTGTCCATCTTTATGGACATAGATGTCTGTTTCTCTTTTGAAATGAAATGTCCCTATTTTGGTCCCTCCCTAGCCCTGCTCAGATATTTCCAGACCTTATGGAGCTGTAACAGTTTTAGACATCTGTATCCCGGCTTTATAAAATCAGGATTTAGACTGGAGAGTTGCACGGGGACAGAAATCCCACCCATCAGAATCCCTTCCGTCCCTGTCAGAATTTCCTCTGTCCCTGCCTAAAAAGTGCATCATAGAATATGAGCACTTTAAATAATAAATATCAATCTAAAATGAACAAATTAGAACAACAAAAAAATATATAAAAGGCTAAACCATCGTATCTACCAAAATATATACAACATATTTCAGCGGGAACCTTAATGTGTTAAACAATGAATTTAAAAACTTAATTAAACATAATGATAACAAATATTAATCAGATGAAAGGTAAAAAGCATGATGATAACAGATTTTGATACAATTCATATATAAAACAACCATGAAATCAATATGAAATAAATAGCATATTAAAGCTCAAATTTGAATTAAAGTGTTAAAGCCCTTTACATTAACGGGTGCTAGAAAGCAGCTCCCTTTCCCTCTCCCCCTCCAGTTCCTCCCTGACTGTCTCTCTGTGGCCCCCTTCTGTCTCCCCTCCCCCAAGCAAAGCTGTCTGCCTCCCAACACACCCCTCCCCCCAAAGCAGCCTCCTTTCCCTCTCGGCCTCCAGTTCCTCCCTGACTGTCTCTCCGTGGCCCCCCTTCTGTCTTCCCCCCAAGCAAAGCTGTGTGCCTCCTAGCACACCCCTCCCCCAAAGCTGCCCCCTTTCCCTCTCCCCCTCCAGTTCCTCCCTTTCCCTCTCCCCCTCCAGTTCCTCCCTGACTATCTCTCTGTGTCCTCCCTTCTGTCTTCCCCCACCAAGCAAAGCTGTCTGCCTCCCAGCACACCTCTCCCCCAAAGCAGTCCCCTTTCCCTCTCCAGTTCGTCCCTGACTGTGTCTCCGTGGCCCCCCTTCTTTCTTCCCTCCCCACCCAGCAAAGCTGTCTGCCTCGCAGCACACCCCTCCCCCAAAGCTGCCCCCATATCGGGTCCTGTTCTCACCATTTAAAGAAAATCAGTGGCTATATTTCAACCCTCTGCTCCCTTAGTCCCTTGCCGCCCCCTTCCTGCGGTCCCAACAAACGTCCTTACTCCAGCAGGGGCCGCAGCACTCTAAAACACGCTGCTTCACGGCCTTCTACTGGCCTGATTTGCGAAGCAGCGTGTTTAGAGTGCTGCGGCCCCTGCTGGAGTAAGGACGTTTGTCGGGACTGCAGGGCGGGAAGAGAAGAGGAGCGGCGGCAAGGGACTAAGGGAGCCGAAGGGAGGGTCGGATGGGAGGCTGAACGGGGGTTCGGGTGTGCCGGGGAGAGGAGCTAAGAAGACGCCGACGACCAGCCAGAGAGATTCGCGTGCATGCGCACTCCTACCTGAGGTGCCCTACATCTCACGGAAAACGGACGCACGCAGTGGAAATGCGCATGCGCGACTTACCGTTTTATTATATTAGATATTAAAAATGATTATGCTAATGATTGCTTTAAAAAAATTAAAAGACATGGTGTTGCAAAATAAAATGCAAAATAGGAACTTAATACAAAAGATCATCTCATCAAAAGTCATACTATATCAAGATGCAATACAAAATAAAAGCAAAAACTTAATAAATACAATAAATCATCTCATCAAGAAGTATAATGTAGCAGGGGGTGCATGATAGGGGCAAAGAGAAAGACAAAACAGTACTATGAAAATACGTTTGTATCCTATATAATAAAAGGCTAACTCGCGCATGCGCACTCCTATTTGCGTGCTTCCATGATCAGTAGTTCCGTGGCCACATGAGTGCGCATGCGCGAGTCCCCAGCCTTACTTTCCAGCACCTACCACTCGCCGAAGCGCTGGCTCCCATGGAGATGTTGTTTTTCTGTTTGGGGCTGCGGCGGCGTCTCTTCTCGGGAGCCGCACCAGCATCGGAGACGAGGCTTCCGACGCTGGTGCGCCTCTTGAGGGAGACTGCCGCCGCGGCTTTGGACAGAGGGGTAGCATTTTCATGGGAGCCGGCCTTCGGAGAGGCTTGAGAGTGTGCATGTGCAGCTGATCAGCGCCCTCACCACCTCTGCAAGTCTAGAGGGATTGCGGGCGGTCAGCGCCCCCACCACCCCGAAGATGCACACAGTAGCAGCAGGGCCATCGTCAAAGGGAGCACAAAACATGGCAGAAATTAAGAGTAATCAACAATTCCTCTTGCTTCTCACCTCAGAATCCAGGCTCCCGGTTGATAACGAAAAGGCGGAGCAAGGAGACCACAATCACAGTAAGCACGAGTTTGGGGCATTAGCGAGCAAGGTTGCCATGGAAAGTGGAAACCCTGCTCGAGTCAAGTAGAACCCTTAGACTGGAGGAGAAAAAAATCTCAAAAGGTACAAAAAATCTCTCCCACCCCAAAAAAAGATGTTAACAGAATAGGAGGGAAGAGACAACTGGAACTAACCACCTTAATAAGTGATTAAATGAAGTCCAATGTTATAGTGAAGGAAAGCCCTCAGTCACACAGCTAACCTGGGGAAAAGTAAGAAAACAGCTGTACCCTTGGGGGTTTTCTTACTTTTCCCCAGGTTAGCTGTGTGACTGAGGGCTTTCCTTCACTATAACATTGGACTTCATTTACTCACTTATTAAGGGGTTAGTTCCAGTTGTCTCTTCCCTCCTATTCTGTTAACATCTTTTTTGAGGGTGGGGGAGATTTTTTTGTACCTATGGAAACCCAGCTGGCATAACAAAAATGATGCAGTCGCAAGGGTCAGTGAAAGGGGATCAGGAGCGACATGCATAGCAGGGGCTTAGAGGGCAAGAGAACTGCAGTTGGAGAGACTGAGGAAGGGAATGTTCAGATAAAGAAGAACTGAGACTGAAGAAGGAATAAAAATTAAAAAAAAAAAAAAGGAAGACACACCTACAGGGAAACACAGGATCAGGAACATACAGAGAAAACAGGAGAACGTAGAGGTTTGCAGGAATCAGGAGCATATAGATAAAGGAGAGCAGAGACCCCTGCAAGAAGAGAAAAAGAGCAAAGAGACTGGGAATGATAAAGAGCAGAGATGCTTGCAGGGAGAAAAAGCGAGGCAGTAATGTTACAGCTGGAGAGTGCAGAATGAGGAAGAAAGCAGAGACAGCGCTACACAAGGAAATGGAGGGGAGAGAGACAGAAGGAAAAAGACAGACAGACATATATTCTAGCACCCGTTAATGTAACGGGTTTAACGACTAGTAGAGAACATAATATGACATTAGAGGAACATGATGCAGACAAGAGGAAAAGGCTGAGTGAAGTGGGCTAAAAAATGAATAGGATATAGAAAAACAAAATAAATAAATAACGTGAGACCATAGGACTGGCTAAAAGCAAATCCAAAAGAAATGGAGAACGTAAGGCCATGGGACTAACGAGCTCTAAGGGAGAATGTAGCTGGCTAAAAAAGACTGAAATAAAACTTGAAATAAAAATCAGAATTAAAGCGTTGAATATCCATAAAAGACTATTGAGCCCGGTGTAACGTGCTGATTATAAGCTGTCTTTGATAGTGATGGAAAGTCCTGCACATCTTTAATCAAAAACGGATATAATAGCAAAAGCCACATGATGAACCACCTGACATACCTGGGGATATGTAGATGCTAAAGTAACAAAAAATATAGAAAAAATGTAAAAATAAGGGTAATGATGTTATAAGTAAACAATGTAATTAAGCCAAACAGAATCCATGCAAGTCTTATACCCTTAATGGTGAGATCCTAGCAAAAACGGTAGCAGAACGAGACTTGGGGGTAATCGTCAGTGAGGACATGAAGTCTGCCAATCAAGTGGAGCAGGCTTCGTCCAAGGCAAGACAAATCATGGGCTGCATACGAAGGGGTTTCGTCAGTCGTAAGGCGGAAGTCATTATGCCATTGTATAGATCCATGGTGAGGCCCCACCTGGAATACTGTGTGCAATTCTGGAGGCCGCATTATCGCAAGGATGTGCTGAGACTGGAGTCGGTGCAAAGAATGGCCACCAGGATGATCTCGGGACTCAAGGATCTACCATACGAAAAACGGCTTGACAAATTACAGCTATACTCGCTCGAGGAGCGCAGAGAGAGGGGGGACATGATCGAGACGTTCAAGTATCTTACGGGCCGCATCGAGGCGGAGGAAGATATCTTCTTTTTCAAGGGTCCCACGACAACAAGAGGGCATCCGTTGAAAATCAGGGGCGGGAAACTACGAGGTGACACCAGGAAATTCTTTTTCACTGAAAGAGTGGTTGATCGCTGGAATAGTCTTCCACTACAGGTGATTGAGGCCAGCAGCGTGCCTGATTTTAAGGCCAAATGGGATCGGCACATGGGATCTATTCACAGGGCAAAGGTAGGGGAGGGACATTAAGGTGGGCAGACTAGATGGGCCGTGGGCCCTTATCTGCCGTCTATTTCTATGTTTCTATGGATGGCCTTAATAATTGAAAATAAAAAAGGAAGAGAAGGGAAGACTCGCCGAATAACAGAGATGGAAACACCCAGAAAAGCCAACATAGAAACCGCTATATAAAAGACCCGAAGTAAAAACATAGTTGTTATGCATCAAAATATTCTTATGGGGATTGACTTCTGGTGACGTCATCCGTGTGATGGCAGTGTAAGAGATGAGCTCCTCTTCACCCAGCTTATATTCGCTTATATTTCGCTTTTGGTGGATCTTTCCAGATGGTTTTTGCTGTCCCAATTCTTCCACTGGGCTTTGGTATGACTGCGGCGTCGAAAAAATTGTAGACTGATTTGCGCACTTCAAGTAATGGCGACTGGGGATGCGGCCTGTACATCGCGGACCCTCGGCAAACAATGGAGTGAGTCCAGCGTAGTGTGTTTGCAATCGGCAATGGGGACTACTACAGTGTAAGGGCCAGTATCTCGTCTGGAGCTTCAAGGTTGGTTTGCTGACCTTAAAAATACTATGATGGTGATGCAGAAGGAATTGCACTCTGATGTGGCTGCCTTGCGAAAGACTGTGGTAGATATGGGCCAGAAATTGGGCAAATTTGAGGAGCGGGTTATTGATCATGATGGTGATATTTTACATTTGCAACAGCGATGCAAGGGAATTGAGGAAAAGTACGACGAGCTCTTGTTAAAGACTAAGGATATGGAAAATCGGACCCATCATAACAACTTAACGGGCCCGGGGTGTCATGGAGCAAGCTAGCTCGCAAACATTGGAGGAGATTATGCGTGCTATTTGTGTGAAATTTTTACAAGCCGCTGAGCCCAATGTTGTCATCCCTACCATGGAGTTCGAGAGGGTTCATCGAGCAGTTGTGGGGACTTTTATGAATCACCTGCGAGACTTTATTGCTTGCTTTCATCGCTTTCCCATAAAAGAAAAGGTACTTGCGGCAGCAAGGCAATTGGGCCATATTGAGTGGGAAGGCATGAAAGTTGAGTTGTATGCTGATATGTCTGCCCTCACTCTACGTAAGCGGCGGGAGTTTCGGGATATCACCAAGTGTTTGATGGCTCATCAGATTCGCTATAAATGGACTTATCCTTTTGGACTGTCATTTCCTCTGCAGAATCAAGTACATAAAGTGGCGACGCCTGAGGAGGCTAGTGGATTTTGCAGCAAGCACAGATGTGGTCCGATGTGGAGATTCCCCCTACAGTTGCTCAACCACAGAGGAGTGGGGTATTGAGTCAGTCCAGATGACGGTGAGGGGAGAAGAGCGGTCAGCATCTTCAACGCCATTCTGATGCTGCTACAGCGACTCACCCTACTTGATGTATTTTGGACGTTTTTGGGTTTAATGTGCGGAGGGGGAGAGCATGTTAGGTAGTAGAGTTTGGTCTGCTTCATATAGTGGGGCTGGGGTTCTGTAGTTTTACCTGTTGGTTTGCTGATTTGGGCTAGGGGTGAGAGGTGGGGGGTGGTCGGGCATGCTAGATTATGGAGATTGTTTAGGGGTAGATGTGTGCAGTTGGGGGAATTTGTGTTTGTTTTGGCATGACTGGAGGGGTCCTTGGATATTGGGCTGGGGGACGGGGATACGCTGGAAGTTCTTCTATGTGGTGGGTTTTGGGGGGAGGGGTAGGGAGGTAGGTGGGAGGAGGGAGGTGGGGTTGGGGGGTTTGAGGTTCTGGATGCGGGTTGTGGGATGCTTGGATTCCTGTGGGTTTTTGGAGTATTTGTTTTCCTGGGGATTTCTGTGGGAATATTGCTTGGTTTTTTTTTTTTTTTAATGTATTCTAGTATGTTGCGCTGGATGACCTTTAATGTGAGGGGTTTTAATGTTCCCAGGAAGCGTCAGTTGCTTTTTAAAGAACTAGAACGCTTAAGGGTGGGAATTGGCTTCATACAGGAGACTCATTTAAGACCAATGCATGAACATTATCTTCATCATAAAAAGTACCCGCATATGTATTTGGCTTCTAATACTGTAGCAGGAGAAAAAATGGGGTGGGTATTTTTATAGTGCGAGACTTAGCTCCTGAAGTACATGGGGTTGTCAGGGATAAACAGGGCAATATGTAATTGTGAAAGTTACAATTGATCAGGAACTATTTACTTGTATTAATATTTATGCCCCTAAGGAACAGGGATGCTTCTTTGAAGAGTTGGGACAGGTGATGCAGGATCATGTTGAGGGACATGTTGTGGTGGGGGGTGATTTTAACTTATCTTGGGACCCATCTTTGGATAATTCAGCGGGCGGGGTTAGTTATGCTCATCAGGATAGGAAAAAACTTGTGGAATTTTTTGATCATTGGGGGTTGAAAGATCCTTGGCGCCATAGTAATCCTGGAGCCTGGGATTCTTATTTCTCTGAGGTACATAATTCCTACTCTAGGATAGATTTTGGGGGGTTCTGAGTGGAGGTGTTATTGTGGGTGGATGAGGTGGAGATGGCATCTAGGGTGTGCTCTGATCATTCTCCGGTTTGGTTTTCTTTATTGCTTAGGGAGGAGAGTCATGGCAAGAAATTTTGGCATATGAATGAGGGCCTTTTGTTGGATCCTGCTAATATTTCTCAGCTGACGGAAAATCTTAAAGAATATATTCAATATAATCTCACAGAGGGGATTTCTCAGGTAATGTTCTGAGAGGGATTAAAATGTGTAAGAAGGGGAGGATTATATCACTGGGGGCTTTTCGTTGGGAGGAGCATTATCAACAGGAGAAGAGCCTCCGGGTGCAGTTGCTGAAGCTGGAGGCTCAACATAAGCGGGAGGGGGGAGTGTGGAGGTACTATCTCGGATTCGGAAAATGAAGGGTGATATTTAGGAGTTGGAGTTGCAAGATATTTCACAGCGTCTTGAGATCTTGAAGCAAACTTATTTCGAATCGGGCAATAAGGCGAGGCGTCTATTGGTATATAAACTTCACAAGCAGCGTCAGCAAAATTATATTATTCTGTTGAAGGGATCTAATGGCGAGTTATATAGATCTTCAGGGGCTATTGGTGATCTCCTTACCCAATATTACACTGAGTTATATACAGAGGAGGATATAGTTTCGGAACAGGCGGTAGTTGATTATCTGGATCAGGTGACCCTTCCTAAGCTTTCTTTAGAAGAGGCGACTTGGCTATCTTGGCCTATTGAGGAGGAGGAAACGTGGCTCTCTATTAAGGCTCTACCTTTGGGTAAAGCGCCGGGTTTGGACAGTTTTTCCAATAAATTTTATAAATGTTTTAGCTCCTTTTTGGTCAAGCCTCTTATGGAATTCTTTAATAGTCTGAAGAGGGGAGAAGAACCTTGGTCTTGGAGGATGGCTGGGGCAACGTTGTTAAAACCTGGTAAGGACCCCGCTGATAGAGCCTCTTATCATCCTATATCTTTGCTTGGAATGGATTATAAAATCTTTACGGGTGTGTTGGCTCGTCGTTTGCAACGCTACTTGGGAATGTTGGTGCAGGATGATCAGGCGGGCTTTATTCAAGGTCGACAGACTTTTGATAGTCTTTGCAGGGTATTTCATATTATTAACTCTGCCCAGACTCTGAAGGCCCCTGCTTTGATTTTAGGGATTGATGCCAAAAAAGCCTTTGATAGGGTTTCCTGGTCTTTTTTGTTTCGGACGCTATCTACTATGGGAATATTGGGTCAATTTTTGGAGTGGACTAAATCCTTGTATGTTAAACCTCTGGCATCCCTTAAGGTGAATGGTGCTTATTGTGCAGAATTTGAGCCTGCTAGAGGTACTCATCAGGGGTGTGCTTTGTCTCCCCTCCTCTTTGCATAGCCATGGAGCCATTTCAGGTATTTCAGGTATTCCTAGTGGAGGACGGGAACAGAAGATACTTCTTTTTGCAGATGATATTCTTCTTACGCTTCGGAATCCAGGGGAATCCCTACAGGGGACTGTGGCAGTGCTAGCTGAGTATGGGCGGGTCTCTTGGTTTCGAGTTAATATTGCTAAATCCAAGATTCTTAATCTTACGATTAGGGGGCAGGATTGTTTAGATTTGCAACAGCGTTTTCCTTTCCGTTGGATGACTCATACTCTGAAGTATGTGGGCATCCATCTTACGGCGGATTTGACTTCTCTATATGATGCTAATTATCCCCTCTTACTACAACAGGTGAGGGAGGATTTGGATAGGTGGGAGAGGCTTCATGTTTCTTGGTTAGGCAGGGTAAATGTGATTAAAATGATGGTATTGCCTCATTTTCTTTATTTTTTCACAGCTTTGCCGATTTTCCTTCCTAGGGCATTTTTTGAGCACTTGCATTGTACTATTTTTTCATATATTTGGAGACGGAGGCCTCCATGGGTTAGCCATAAGATGTTGTTTCAACCATGGGACAGGGGAGGGATGGCGGTTCCCAATTTTTATTATTACTATATTGCAGCACAGGTGCGTTATTTGTTGGCTTAGCAACAGGAGTCTCATAAAACATGGATGCAAATGGATGCTTGGCTCTTGGGTGATATATCTTTACATATCAAAAACCTATTCAAAATAGTCAACAACCTCTATGATATTCAGTCCCTTACCCGCCCTTCCTTAGACTCCCCGCCACCGGCCAATGACCTGGCCAAGTTTTTCAACAACAAAATCTCCAATCTCAGATCCACCCTACCAACCATCTTCACCAACCATCTGAACTATCTAGTTGCTAATTTCCACGACGACAAAACCAGGGCTGATTTCTCCTGGAACAACTTCACCACCCCCACCTGGCAACAATTCTGCAAATTCTACTCAAAATATGCCAATTTCCATTGCAAACTAGATTGCTGTCCACCTAATATAATGAAAGTTGCCCCGACCTCCTTCAAAGCCAAGTTATATACCTGGCTCTCCTCCCAGCTTCAATCAGGCACATTTCCTGAGGACCTAGGCCAGATACTTATCACTCCGATTGTAAAAAACCCCAAAGATTGTAAAAACCCCTAAAGATTCCCTTATATCAAACTACAGATCCATTGCAAGCATCCCCTTCTTTACAAAGTTGATGAAAGGTCTGGTCAACCAAGATTTAACAACTTATGTTGACAAATTCAACATTCTAAATGACTACCAGTCATGTTTTCGCTCCGGACACAGCACTGAAACTGTTATCGCTTCTCTGCTAGACTACCTTCACAACCTGTTCAGTCAAGGCACAAGTGCACTAGTCCTGCAATTTGATCTTAGTAGTGCCTTCAACTTGGTTGATCATACCATTCTTCTGGACTGCTTGAAGTCTATCAGTCTCTCAGGCAACGTGTTAAAATGGTTCCAGGGTTTCCTAGGTAAACGTTCTTACCAAGTCTACAGTGACAATTCTCATTCCGCTAGCTGGGTCAACACTTGTAGAGTCCCGCAGGGCTCCCCCCTGTCCCCCACACTGTTCAACATCTACCTGGTCGCTCTAGGAAAACTACTGCAAAGCTTGAAGATCAAATTCTACATATAAGCCGATGACATCACCTTAATCTTTCCCCTAACCAACATAACCCCGGAGATAAATAATCAACTAGCATCTGTCTTAACGCAAATCGAACTATGGATGGCTGATTTCAAACTGAAACTCAATTCAGAAAAAACTAAATTCTTCCTGGCGAGTCCAAATGACAAAATCAAAGACCCTTCAAGCTCCTTGAATGGCCAGGTCTTTCCCATAACAAACTCCTTAAAAATTCTAGGAGTGACTCTTGACCGCAATCTTACCTTCGAAACTCACACCGACCTTCTGGTCAGAAAAGGCTTCTCCACCTTATGGAAGTTAAGATCCATCAGAAAGTACTTTGACGCTTCCTTATTCCGCTTACTTGTGCAATCCTCCATCTTAAGTCTACTCGATTACTGCAATATCATCTACCTGGGATCTTTCAAAAAAAACACTCAAAGATTGCGAATCATCCAAAATTCGGCAATCCGACTGATCTTTGGACTAAAAAAATGGGAACACTTAACTCCCTACTACCAAAAACTCCACTGGCTACCCTTGGAAGCAAGAGTGCAATTCAAGTTCGCCTGTTTCTGTTTCAAATCCATCTTTGGTTCGGCCCCTCTATACTTGGTACCCCATTTTATCCTAGACCGCTCATCCAAACACACTCGCAGAACCCACTTGTTTAGCCATCCAACTATAAAGGCCTGCCGCTACAAAAGATATCTAAATAGAACTCTCGCTTCCAAGCAGGCCAGCTTAATAATTGGCTGGCCGACATTATCTCACGCGCTTCATCCTACCTAAACTTCAGGAAACTACAAAAAACTAATCTATTTACCCGATTTATTTCCTAAGACCTCTATGCCCAACCTATGGCCCCTTTTTTACCACACCGTGTCCTGCTAATCCTTTTAAACTGTATCTTCATCTGCTGATGGAACCCCATCTGTTTTACCTATATGCCATATTCACTTACTGTACCCCCTCTGTTTACGTATATGCCTTTATTCACTGACTGTACCCCTTTGTTTACCAACATTCTTGGATTGAACCTTACGCAGACTGTCTTGCCCTTCTTTGTTGTACCTATTTTCGCTAATTGTACCATATTCGCTGATTGTCCAGTCCTTCTTCGTTGTAAACCGCCTCGAACTACTATGGCTTTGGCGGTATATAAGAAATAAATTATTACTATTATTAAATTATTATTATTCTGTCCCGTGGTATGATTTGGGTAAGCTTCGAGCTATTGTTAGAAGGGCCACACCGGTGTTGGAGGTTATTTTGCGGTTGTGGGTATTATTTCGGGAGAAATTGTTTAAGGGACGGGTACATTTTCCTCAGGACCCCTGTGAGGGTGGCTGAGGGGTTTTTGACAGGACATTTTGATTCTTGCGTTAAGGTTTGGGAAGCAGGGGGGCTGGTTACTTTGGGACAGTTTATGGTGAAGGGGCTTTGGTTCCGACCTCACAAATGCAGGAGGAATATGGATTGCAGGGGGTGGATTTATTACAATATAATGAGGTGGTGGACTTTCTTAGGAGAAAGGCTTTGCCAAATCTTCTTTTAGATACCACTGCTTGGGATAAGGTGTGGGAGGCTTCTAGTGGGAGGGGATGTATTTCCAGACTATATGGGCTGCTCCTTATGTATGATAAACCTCAGGAGCAATATTTTGCTTATTGGGAGACGTTATTGGGCCAAATTTTAACAGTGGAGCAGTGGAAGTTTACACTGCGTTCTATTCCTTAAGCCATCTATTGCAAGTAATATGGTGGAAAATGGGTACAAGATTTTGTATTGTTGGTATTATACCCCTGAAAGACTCCATAGGATTAATCCTACTATCCCAGATGAGTGTTGGCGTCGATGTGGGGATCTAGGCACATTTGACCATATTTGGTGGGCTTGTCCAAAGGTGGGTCCCTTTTGGGATATGGTGTTTTCAGTGTTATCAGATATGTGGAGTGATCATGGTTAATGATTTGGGGTGTGCCCTTTTGAATTTGAATCCACCAGGAGTTCCTTATAAATTTTCTTGTATTATTGCAACCATGGCCACGGCGGCGCTTAGTATTAGCTGCTGCATGGCGTCAGGAAACGATTCCATCAAAAGCACAAGTGGTCAATAAATTGGATTATGTTTTTTGTATGTCCAAATTAACTGCAATGAAACGTCTTACTATGGGTGTGTTCTTCCATCGGTGGAAGCCGTATATTGATTGGATTTCCCGGAGGGATGGTTGAATACTATATTTTTCTTTTTTTTTTTTTTTTTCGGTCTATAGGTTTTGACAAATTTTCCTTTTACTCGTGTATACAATTTTTACTTTGTATCCAGGACCTTGGGGGTTGGGGGGGGCGGGGAGAGCTGTGGGTGCATTTCTGGTACTGTTCTTGTTTTCGCAATATGTAGGCCTTGTACCAAAGAGTTATGTTACAACAGTTTGGTTTGTACTGGAGATATCGGTATGCTATATACTTTGTATAATTTTTTCCTCTTCAATAAAAAAATTTTTCAAAAAAGAAAAGAAAATAATAATCTTATGGGTAACAGACTGACTAGATGAAGCTAATGGCATCGAAAGACCCCCATATGAAGCAGAAGAAGACTTACCAAATAGCCGGTGATAACTGGAGGCAGGCAAAATATCACGAAAAAACACTATGGAAGAATCACCTTGCATGTGCCACCGCCCGACCAATCAGCAGCAACGTAGTGAGCTCAGCACGTAGGCACACTGAGTGCCTACGTTCTGAGTTCACTTTTCAGAATGGCTGTTCCCACCACGGCGCCGGACCGGTCTCATCTTGAAAATTAGGTAGGCCTCAGAATGGGAGCCCCGGTTCCATCCCCGTGGGAGTCCTGTGGTCCTGGGACGGGTCCCTATGGGAGTCCCGTTGATTTTGGGGGATCCCCGCGATCCCCATTCCCATGCAGACCTCTAATTTAGACATCTAAATACCGGTTTATGGACATCTTACAACATGACTAGAGCCTCTCAAATAAGGGCTAAGCAAATTATGAATGCACTAGCTGCTGGCAAATGTATACAGTAATTTGTTTTAAATATATGCACAATAATAGCAACATAAGTTCTCCATCCCAGCCCTCCTCAGTAGAGGAAAAGAAAGGCTTGAAATATATATCAGAACAGTCATTTTAAAGGATGAAAACAACAAAAAGAGATGATGAGGGTAAAGCAGAAGGCAATATGTCAGAACTGGAAAGTGTATTATTAGTATTAAAAGGCTCATATCTTTTTTTAATGTGAAATAAACTATACAAATAGTTGGACCATATTGAGTCAAAAAAGAAAGGAGACTTAAAAATAAGACCAAAAGGAAACAGAGAAGAAATTGAGTTGTTAGAAATTTGCCTAGTAATGCTGGATTACAAATAATGGTTCTGGTAATAGCTTTCACTTGTCATAGAAATTGTCTACATGAATTGTTAATCTTATCTCCACACAGGCCCAAGAAGTTAAGGTTCCACCCCAAACAGCTATATTTTTCGGCTAGGCAAGGAGAGCTGCAAAAGGTTTTGCTTATGTTGGGTAAGTGGGAAAACTGCTTTTCCAAAGGATGGATTACTTATTTAGGCAGATATCTATGAGCTGTGCAAGTCTCTATTTTGATACAAATGTGTAGTTCTGTTGTATTTTGAGAGACAAAACCATGGGCTCTGATTACAGGTAATTTGATACAAGGCTGTGATTGCAAGTGCATTTCCTTATAAACAGTTTGTTTACATATAAAGCTGGAAGGATCCCGTGGAGGAACACAGCATAGAATATTTAAAGGTCAGAAAGATAAGGTACCCACTTCTTTGTTTTGTTTTGTTTTTTAAAATCATTTTTATTAAATTTTCAAAGATAGAAATACAGGGCACAACAAACCAACAGCCACTAACAAAAGGAAATGCAGAAACAATTGGGTCTTTCGCATCAGTCCTTCATGAAGACCCACAGAGACCAAACCCCCCCCCCCCCAGCAGAACCCTCCCCTCAACCACCCCCCCAAACCCCCAACCCTTGCACTCCAGTGTCAAAAGTTCAATAAAGAACTGCGAGCTCTAGGGGACAATCCCTCCCAAATGGGAGCCCAAATTCTCCTAAATTTCCTCCAAGGCCCAGGACCTCCCCTCCGAACATCCAGGTATTCAAATTTTAACAGAGTAAACAGTTCATTCCTCCACATAGTAAGGGTCGGCACTTCAGCTTGGCGCCACAACAAAAGTATACACTTTTGGGTCAACAGAGAGGCCTTTTGTAATAACATATTTTTGCCCCCTCTGGACAAACCCAAATGAACCCCCTGAGAAAAGAGCAGAACATCCGCTCTCAAAGGAATCTGCTTGCGCAAAGCAGACTGCAGGTACAGAGCTACAAAGGACCAGAATGTTTGAATGTGGTCACAAGACCAAAACATGTGAAGTAAGCCTGCAGGGGCGGACTGGCACCGAGGACACCGAGCATGAGAGGCGTATCCAGAAACATAGGCCCGGAATGGGGAGACATGCAGCCGCAATAGAAACTTGAAGTGTTGTTTTTGTAGTACCACAGAACGAATCATCCTAGGAAGATGTTTCATAAGAAGACGACTTCAGAGCCTGTGATATGGTCAGACGGGGAGAGATCCTGATTCCACACAGCTGCCACCACCTCAGGGTCCCAAGGGGCCACGAAACAGCCCAAGCTGACTTAATGAAAGAATAAGCTAATCCGAGTCAGGCGGGACAGAGTCTCACACACCACATCCGCCTTGTCTTCATTCAAAGTAGCAGCGTCCAACGAGCGGATATAATGAGACACCTGGCGGGAAATAAGCCAGTCCCGAGCCTCCAAGAGACCCGCCACCTGTAGATCCTGGAAAGAACAGGGCACACTCTCCTCCGACACCACGTCTCGCACATAACATAGTCCTCGAGTACTCCAGCACTGTAAATATAATTTAGAAGCGTCATGATCCAAGCCACGATTACCCCATAAGGGCAACAGGATCGTAGAGGTGAAAGGTAAATGCATTCATTTGCACAACCATTGTCAACATTGTCTCATGGAACGCAGCAGAGGGTGAGACCTGGTGGGAAAAATCCGGTGTGGGCGCTTAGCATGAAGATAGTACATCAAATGAGTAGGAGCCATCAACTATTGCTCAAGAGTGACAAGCGTATAAAACTTTCTTTATTTTTAATCAGATTACGCTTTATTAGGGTTACCAAATTTTCCCCTGGACATGTCCTCTTTTTGAGGACTCTCTAAGAAGTGTAGGCGGCTTTTCTATTTTGCTATTTTTGTCTGGGAAAACCAAACATCTGGAAACACTATAGCAGTCATTGCAAGGCCCACACACCTATCCGGAATCCCCTATCATCCCCACCCCTGTCTTCACTGCAAGGCCCGCACACCTGTCCGGATTTCCCTGCCACCCCTTTCCTCCCCCCTCCCCAAGAGATCGGTGCTTGCTTACCATTCTCACAACACTGCTGCTTTAAATCTTCAGCCTTAGGTAACGTGAGTGAAGTAAACAGGCTGTCTTTAGCGGCCTGGAAGCTTTTCTTCTGCTACTACTTCATGCCCCCGCAAAGATGGGAAGCAGTAGCAGAGAGAAAGCTTCCGGATTTCCGAAGAGTTAGAGCAGCACTGCTGGGTGAACAAGCACCGGATCGTACGGTTGGGGGTGGGGAGGAATAGCATGGGAGGGTAAGAGATGCTGGACCACCGAGATGGGGATGAAAGTGAAGGAAAGATGCCAGACCTCCAAGGGAAGAAAGGGAAGGGACAGATAAAGATGCCAGACCTCGGGAGAGGGAGGAAGGGAAGGTGTGAGATAAGACCACTGGATGGGGGGGGAGAGAGATGTTTGACCAGGGAAAGGAAAGAGGAGGGCAAAGGGCCAGACTAAGGTAGGGGGAGAGAAAGAGAAAGACAAAGAGATGCCAGAACAAAAAAGGGGGGATGATGGAAAGGAAGGAGGGGAGAGAGATGCCAGATTGTGTGAGAGAGGATAAAGATCCCAGACCATAGCAGAGGGAAAGAGAGGGAGGAGATGGTACACAGGGATGGAGGGGAAGGGGAGAGATAGGGAGGACATGGTGTACAGCAGTGTAACACAAACTATGAGCTGTGGCAGATTCCAGGTGTGCCGTGAGATGCCTGAGAAGAGGCGCCGGCTAACTTCTTGTAGGACGTGCCTTTCGTGAGGAGAGACATGTCCTATAGGCAGTCAGCCGGCACTGATACTGCTCTTGCTATTTGCACATCTCCCTCTCCAGAACCCCACCACCGGCGGCAATTGGAGACTCAGGGCCACAGCTAGAGCACATCTGCGCATGTGATGATGCCACATGTGCGCGTGACATCATGTTGACATCAGCACACTTCCGGATGTTCTCCAGCGGCAGCCCTGTGTTTAGTGTGCTATGGCTTTAAAAAGTTTGCGGCCCACTGTTATGCAGGGATGGGATGGGTGAGGAAGGAGATGTTGCACAGGGATGGGAGGAGTGAGGAAGGGAAGAATGGAAGAAATGCTGTTTATGGATAGATGGGAATAGGGGAGAAGAAAGAGGGAGGAGATAACATACATGGATGATGGGGAAGGGCAGAAAGGAGGAGAAGATAGTGCGCATGGATAGATGGGAAGAGAAGCCATGGAAAAATAGATTTGAGGAGGAAGCAGAAAAATGGAAGAAAAAAAATCAATGCCAAAGATGTATGTAGACTCAGTCAGATAATCAAAAAGGGCAAATATCTCTCAAAAAATATTCGAGAGTAGAGTGATCAAAGAACAGGAACAAGAATGAAAAAATAATCACTCAATATTAGCTGATCAAGTACTTGTAATTGTATACAACTTATAGTGAATCAATTTGCTCAGAGAAATGGAGGTGATAAAAGGGAGAGCCCAACACTACCACCTTTCCGCCCAATCATCGCATAATTCAAAGCACCAGCTGTAAAAAAATTTTAATTTAATGCACCATTGTCTTAAGTGTGTCAAGCTACTGTTTTAGTAAAATAACAAACATTAAGTAATTGGTGTGAAACAGCAAACTTATCTTAAACTTGCGAGTTCCGACGTGACACAGACACGTTTCGTTCCTGCTTCAGGGAACCGAAGGAAAGTTTACAGAAATACTCAGTGCGTGTGGGCAAAGTTTGACTCATATATTTAAAGCGCTTATGCCAAATCCACGGCTTCTATCATGTCGGTTATTAGTGAAACTGCCTCCTCACAGCGTGTTAACACCTCCATTTATCTGAGCAAATTGATTCACTATCAGTTGTATACAATTACAAGTACTTGATCAGCTAATATTGAGTGATTATTTTTTCATTCTTAAAGATGTATGTAGGGCAGAAAGTGAAGGAGAGAAAAATGTTACATGGATAAGGCAGCCCTGGAAACAGAGTTTAGAGCACAGACAGAAGGAAGTGCAGCCAGAGACTGGGTAAAGATGAGTAGAAAAATAAAATGAACAAAGGTAGGAAAAGTGATTTTATTTTCAATTTAGTGATTGAAATGTTTGTTTTTTAGAATTTACATCTACTGTCTATTTTGCACTGTTAAGGAAGAAATATATTTCTTTCTATTTCTCTGATGGTGTACTGCATGCAGAGTCTGGCATCATAGGGTTTCATTTATGTATATTAGGACTTTTAGTTTGTGGTACTGTATTTACATAAGGTTTATCTGTGTTTTGCATGTATGACCAAGGCCAGGTGTTATGGTAGAAATGAATGTTGTAAAGCATTATTGGTGTCATGGCCCCAAGTAGGAAAGTATTAGTTGGTAGTTTTTGCAGGTTTTGGAAGGCCCCGAGATTGGGGCCATGTCTGGAGGACCTCTGCGTGTGCATGGATATTGATGTGATGACATCACACACATGCACACATGAGCATGATGTCATTGTGTCGACATCCATGCATACGCAGAGGCCCTTTAGGCATGGCTCAGGGAAGGAGACATGAGGTGCATGTGGGGGTGGGGCTGGAGGTGGAACAGGGAGAGGCTGGGGTGGAGCAATGTGTCCTCTTTGTTTAAAGTGGAAATCAAGTTTATTTTAAACTTGATTGATCGCCTAATCATATATTCAAGCAATTTATCTGATTAATTCAGGAGTTAATAGGATAAATCATCTCCTTTATATTTCCTGGGCCACTGATTGGTTAAAATTTATATGTTGTCAGTTAAAATAAAACTAGTTAAATACCCTAGAGGAAAGGAGGGACAGGGGAGATATGATTCAGATGTTCAAATACTTGAAAAGTATTAACCAACTTACTGACAACAACGAATGACTTTAAATCATTCCAAAAAGAAATCAAAACCCTGCTCTTCAAAAAATTTATACAGCTCTCTTAATTCCACCCCTTATCTCCCCCCTCCATTTTAATTCTCCCCCCCAAAGTCTCTTCTTATTCTGCAATTTCTTCATCTTCATCTTCAAATACTCAGCCATGTAAACAAGTTCTCCCGCCATATTCACGGTTTCAACATTTGTGGTTTCGATTATTCACAGTTTTTAGCTTGCTGGCTCCTCTCCCAAAATTACATCAGCTTGCATAGAGAAATCGCTGAGTCCAAGCATTTACAGAGAAAATCGTTGATTCCCAGCACTTTGTTCACCGTGTTTTGTCTCTCCTTCAGAAACAGGCCAGGTCTCCCACCATGTTATTTGCGGTTTTACCTTATTCACAATGGTTTTCAATAGAAAATAGCAAATAACATATAAAAAAGTTATTCGCGGTTTTTCAGTATTTGCAGTTCTGTTAATCCCCTATCACAGCGAATACAGAGGGAGAAGTGTAATCATATTCATCACTGTTGAATATTGACCTGATATCTGATTTGAAATGTGACAATAAAGGGAAACCTAGAAACCGAGATGGACCATTAGCATGGATCAGATGGAGATGCAATGGGAAGGAGGAAAATTGTGCTGCATAGAGGTGGATGGAATGGAAGACTGGGCAAAACTGGATGGGTGGAAAGGAAAATGGAAACAGGGCAAAACTGGATGTTTAATGTTTTTGATTTGATAAACCATTTCTTCCAGAACAGTAACAAAACAATGTGCATAACTAATGGGTAGAAGATAGCCATCAAGAAATGAAGAAAGAGATATGAAAATACTATAGCTTTTAAACTAAAATACAATTAAAAGCACTAATTCAGGCTTGTCCAACTTTTTTTTTTATCAGTGGCCACATTTTATATTTCATAAAATTTGGAGGGCCAAGACACGTGTGCGAGCACGCTTGCGCTCTCTTTTTCTCTCCCATGCCCCCTTCTTTTCTTCCTCTATGTCTTTCTCCTCTTTGCAATCCTGTACCTTCTCTGTCTCTCCTCCATCATCCAGCATTGCCCCTGCCTTTCTTTCTCTTCCTAAGCAGTTTATCTCTTCTTTGCTGTCTCTTTAGCCCATTCTGCATCGCTTATCTCTCTCTCTCTCTCTCCTAATCTAGCATTGCCCTGTTCTGTTTTTCTCTTTCTCCCATCCATTCTTTTTCCATTTTCCTTTCCTTTGCCCTTTCTTCCATCCATCCACCTCTATGCAGCACAATTTTCCTCCTTCCCATTGCATCTCCAACTGGTCCATGCTAATGAATAACCAAGAAAGTAGCACAAGACTACGACTCTGTGCATCCGCTATACCGTCCTGTGCTGGTCCTGTCTCCTCTGACATAAATGGAATTATCACAGGCCATTGAGAGTTGCTTTCTCCACTTCTTTCTTGGTTGCTTATTAGTGTAGACCCAAGGGAGAAGAGGCAGCAGGTCTGTGGGCTGGGAAGGGTGCAGTTGGAACTAGGTAAGGTTAACCTCCCCAAGCCTCTTATACAAGGCACCTGTGGGTTCCCTACTAGAGGCAAAGCCAACCTTCCTGATTTTGGGGGTCCCAAAGGTGGACTGGGGGGGGGCAGACGACAACAACATATTCCCTCCACCTCCCTGTGCATTAAAATTAATACCGTCGTTGGCAGAGATGCCAAAGACAAATAACCAAAGAAATTTCCTGCCAAGCCGCTCTTACAGTAACCTAGAACTTCCAGCATCAGAAGCTAGAAGCACCCTACCGACTTTCGGGTTACTGCAGCAGTGCCAGGAAGAGAGGAGCAGCAGGGAATTTCTTTGACTGATGGAGTTTTGGAGTGGACCTGAGTCCAAAATGGAGGGGCCACAGGCTTCCCTCCACATGTGCCTAAGCCACTATTCCCCTCTATAACAGTAATGTCAGTAGAAGTTTCAAAATGAAACTCCATGCTTTCTTCTATTCCTCTGACTCATCCTCCCCAACTTTTTTTTTGTCTGCACTTCTGTCTCTCCATTTAATTTAGTGTGGTGTCTTATATACTGCTAAATCTCCCAAAAGATTCAAAGCAGTTTACAAAATAATTAAATTGACTTAAGAAAAGGCCAAAAATCTAATCAGGTACTTTGAATTTCCCTCTCTGTCTCATTGGGCTTACAATCTAACTATAGTACCTATGAAAGAAATAATTACTTACATTTACCTATTTAAAGAGAAGGAAGAGGGAAAAGCTAATACAATAAATTCAATACTATAGGTGCGTAAAAGGCACAACAAAAGAGAAAACTTCAATATCAAAGAACCCCAAAGAAAAATTAAAAAAATATCAAAATTAAACAAGCCCAACAAAAATAAAGCAAAAATAAAATAAAAATAAATCCCAGTCTTTCTCACTACCCTCAGTCTGTCAGCTTCTAATTCCATGCCCCCAATCGAGCCTGACCAGCCCGGGCCAGTACCACAAAAGCGACTACTCCACTTCAATTTCCATGCTCCTGAAAGGCTTGGAATCAAATGCTACAGCTCCACCAGCCCGCTCTGAGATGGCAGAATGAAGAGAGGTGGACCGTCCTCCCATGGGACTCTAGAAGAAGACATGGACATGGGAGCTGGTTGCAGTGGATGCTCTGGTTTAAAAGCTGGGTGTAAGAGGCATTCTCCATGTCATTAGGGTAGTGCCGCTGCAGCACCAGTCATAAATGCTGGTTCATTTTAAATAGTTTGTTAGATGACCCCTTTTTGGATTGTAGATCACACATCTGAGTCCCTCTGTAAAGTTTCAAGTTTATTGTATTTGATATACTGCCTAAATACCTAGGCGGTTTACATAAAATGAAAAATATTTGTACAAATGCTTCAAAGGTAATAACAAATATTAAAAACAACAGGAGATAATCAAAAATGACATACTATAGGGTAATGATGGATACAAAAGGAAAAATTGTAAGAGTGTACATCATTTAAATTTAGGGTAGGGGAGGGACAAACCAAGAGGGCGGGAAAGGAGCTTGAAGGAATAGAGGGTGTAGCATAGGGCCTAGTGGGAAAGGAGCAATGATGATGGTAATTATTCATGGGTTGAGGACATACTTTAAATAATGAATGCTTTTTGGAACAGGAAAGTTTTTAGGCCTGATTTGAATTTAGACTCACAGTGTTCTTGTCTCAAATTGATAGGAAGGGAGTTCCACAGTGAAGGTTCAACAACGGAGAAAATGGTATTACGGGTAGTGTTGTATATAATTTGGCGCATGGAGGGGATTGCAAGAAGAGACTGCTGGGTTGAGCAGAGCATCCTTGAGGTGGTATAGGGAGTCAAAAATCTGTCAATAAATGTGGTCGAGTGAACAGCTTGAACTTTAAAAGCAAAGAATAGTGTTTTAAAGGTGATCCTATGCATCACTGGAAGCCAATGACCCTCTTTTAAGAGGGGTGTTATGTGATCATATTTCTTTGCTTTGTAAATGACTTTAATTGCTGTATTTTGTACTATTTGAAGCCTAATTTCCTTTAGTGTAATGCCTTGTTCTTGTACAATCCCACTTTATTCCGGGACCAGTGGGTTATTTCCTTCCTCCTGCCAGGGATCTTTAGGAAGCCTCAAAACTTTTGAAGCTTTTACCCCCTTCCTCTCACACCTTACCACTGAGCATGCTCCTGTGTACTCCAATTTTCAATTCCTACAAGCCAGGCTGTAGGAGCTTATATTTTCTGCTTTTGTTTCTTTTTGTGATTTTACAATAATTTTCGGTAATTTTCAGTCGTGGTTTCGCCCTCGTGCTGTGGAAGTTCCCTGCTGGGAAATCCTTGACTGTGGGAGATCACAGACTGTTGGAGAACTTCTGCTTCTAGGTGGTTCCCTGCTCGGCAGTAAGGCCCCTGGACAGCCTGCATATCAGATTGGGGCTTTGGGACATTTCCCTTGGGAGCTAGCTCACCCCAGGTTTGTCTGCTAGTTGGGTGTAGCGCAGGCTAAGCGGTTCCATGGAGGTGCGACCGGAATTGGAGCCAGACTGTGTTCCTCCGCCAGGCGTTTGTGCGATGTGCCCTTAAAGGGTAACTGGCTCAATGTAGTCTTAGAAGGAATCCCCAGACCATTGCTGGATCCAGAGCATTCTGCAAGCCGAAACAGAATAGGCACCCAGCTTGGCGAAAACTTTCAAGATGTTGTATAAGGCATAAGCCATGTAATTCACTCCGGATATGAGAAAATCCAAATCACGAAGCACCAGTATCAGGATCATGGTGCAGCTTGAAATGACACACCAGGGCTATGAAGGAGA
This sequence comes from Geotrypetes seraphini, assembly GCF_902459505.1. Classification (NCBI taxonomy): domain Eukaryota; kingdom Metazoa; phylum Chordata; class Amphibia; order Gymnophiona; family Dermophiidae; genus Geotrypetes; species Geotrypetes seraphini. The sequence continues at coordinate 93,931,773 of NC_047093.1, read as the reverse complement.
AGACTGTCACTGCTTTAACACCAGCCATAGCCAAAGCAAATAGGCGCTTAATGATGAAATCCACGCGTCGGTCCTGGACATCTTTCAGGACCAAACTGCCCCCCCCCCCATCACTATAAAGAGTGATATAAAATTGTACAAATTGGTCCACAATATTCCTTAGATCAGTATAATGGGTTCCTTTAGTATCTCGAATACTCCCTATAAGTTGTTGCTTACGGGACGGCCGGACTAAGTTGGCTAGCAACTTCCCTGTTTTCCCTCCCCACCGGTATAATTTGTAATGCTGGAAGTATATGTCTTGCTCTACTCTAGCAGTTAAAATCTTATCTGTCTCCTTATGGATCTGAAAAACCTTAGCTTTAGTGACCTCATCTAACCAATTGACATGAACTTTCCAAAACATATGCAGCTCCTGAGAAATTTGCAGTAAAACACCATCTCTATCCTTTGCCATATATATGTGATGATATGGCTCCTAAGGACCAGCTTTACCGCTTCCCAGTACACTGTGGGAGACACATCAGCTATGGGGCTACCCTGTATGTAATCCTGAAATTTGGTTCTGAGATAAGTGTGGAAGTCTTTATCTCTATATAAGTGCGGGGGCAATTTCCATACTCTGTCCTGATCCCTATTAAGTAGATGCAAGGTGAGAGAAATAGGAGCATGGTTTCATACAGTAAACTCCTCTTTATGAGCTTCTCCCATATTGGACAAAAGACTCTGAGAGGAAAGTAGGTAATCAAGCCTCAAATTCACCTTGTGTGGATGAAAAAATAAAGTGTAGTCCTGCTCATCAGGGTGATAGATCCTCCATGGGTCCAAAACCCCCAACTAATGCATGAGAAAATTTACCTCTTTGGTGTTGTGACTGACATCCCCTGAGCTAGGAGATTTATGATCCAAAAGCGGATTAGCAATAAAATTAAAATCTCCCCCCAAGAGAAGTTTATTAAGTCGGGTAAGTAGCCAGAGTAGCTACCAGAACAGTGTAAAAACTATGCCGGTACACACTGGGGGCATAAACATTGCAGAAAACCATTGGCATGGCCCACAACACCCCCACCACCACTACATACCTTCCCTGTTTATCAGTGATGATCCTGTGGACATGTAAAGGTAACTTTTTATGTACAAGAATAGCCACACCTCGATGCCTCCCAATAAAAAAAGATGACCATGCCTCCCCCACCCACCCTCTTTTCAGCTTGGCATGTTCAGACAGTGAAATGCGTTTCCTGTAAGTATACAATATCAGTCTGGAGCTTTCATAACATGGACAATATTTTGGTTCCCTTCACTGGAGAATGGATATCAGCATTTAAAGAAATAACCTTTAGTTTAACCATTGTCCAAATAGAAAAGTGTCCAAAATATTAATAGTGTGTGAAGGTCAAGGGTCCCCCAGCAAGACCCCCTCCTGCATATAAACAGGCTATGCTCCCTCAGTCTTCAAAACGTCCCAGGTTTCCAAGCAACAACCCATCCCCACCCACTTCCTCTTATCTTCCCATACACACACTCATTTATCCTCATTGACATCGATATCAAACCAAAAAAAGAAAACTACCTCGGCTGAATTAAAAGCCCCCCCATCAACCGACCCCTACATCAGATATCCTATGTCAATCACAAAGAGGCAACCCCCCAGGGACCCCCTCCACTTTACAAAAAAGAATAACAATTCCAGCATGTAGAAAACATAATACAAAAAGTACCCGTAAAGTCAGTGTGAAGTTCTCCCAGCCTGTGAAGAACCTCAAGCACTCCCCCTTCGCATAACCGTATAAAAGGAAAAACTAGAAAACAGCAGAATCAATATAACTTAAGATGAGAAAAATTAGGTAGGCTTGTAACACTCAAACTCAACAAGAACACCCATGGCAAGCTTTGTGCCCTCAAAATTAAAGCCAACATTAGCAGCGCACGGTTGGCACCAGCGCAACCACTCAGTACCAGTGAGCCTGTGGGCTCCCCCGCATAGCCTGGTGTTCAATCAGGGAGCCCCCGCTGCCTCTGGCAGCAAGGCCTGCAGGAAGGTCTCCAGGTTCTGTGGCTTGTGAAAAAACAGTGCCTTTCCATGATAGAAGAGTCGCACACGGGCTGGATATTGAAGATTTGCTCATAGGCCATGTTTATAGAGGTCTGAGCAGTAAGGAACCATCGCTCTCTGTCGAGCCGCCACCGCAGAGGAGAAGTCCTGGAAGAGTAAGACTGGATCATTTTCAAAGTTGAGTTGCTTGACTTTCTCTTTATCCACATAATTAAGGAATCTTATGATCACTGGTCTAGGCCTGTGGTTATTATCCCTGCGCTGCCCGATATGGTGAACATAAGAATTGCCGCTGTTGGGTCAGACCAGTGGTCCATCGAGCCCAGCAGTCCACTCACGTGGCTACCCTTTGTCAAAGACCAGCGCCCTAACTGAGACTAGCCCTACCTGCGTATGTTCTGGTTCAGCAGGAAATTGTCTAACTTTGTCTTGAAATCCTGGAGGGTGTTTTCCCCTATAACAGACTCCGGAAGAGCGTTCCAGTTTTCCACCACTCTCTGGGTGAAGAAGAATTTCCTTACGTTTGTACGGAATCTATCCCCTTTCAACTTTAGAGAGTGCCTCTCGTTCTCCCTACCTTGGAGAGGGTGTACAACCTGTCCTTATCTACTGTGTCTATTCCCTTCAGTACCTTGAATGTTTCGATCATGTCACCTCTCAATCTCCTCTGCTCAAGGGAGAAAAGGCCCAGTTTCTCTAATCTTTCACTGTACGGCAACTCCTCCAGCCCCTTAACCATCTTAGTTGATCTTCTCTGGACCCTTTCGAGTAGTACCGTGTCCTTCTTCATGTATGGCGACCAGTGCTGGACGCAGTACTCCAGGTGAGGGCGCACCATGGCCCGGTACAGCGGCATGATAACCTCTGATCTGTTTGTGATCCCCTTCTTTATCATTCCTAGCATTCTGTTCGCCCTTTTGCCGCCGTCACCGCACATTGCGTGGACGGCTTCATCGACTTGTGGATCATAACTGCCAAGTCTCTTTCCTGGGAGGTCTCTCCAAGTACCGCTCCGGACATCCTGTATTCGTTTATGAGATTTTGTTACCTACATGCATCACTTTACACTTATCCACGTTGAACCTCATCTGCCATGTTGATGCCCATTCCTTCAGCCTGATTATGTCACATTGCAGATTTTCGCAATCTCCTTGTGTCTTCACTACTCTAAATAACTTTGTATCGTCAGCAAATTTAATCACCTCACTCATCGTACCAATATTTTAATGCAGAATCGGGAAAGACCCTCTCCCATCTGAAGTGCTGTCGGCAACCAAGTTTCCAGCCAAGCCCGCATGTCCCTCTTTTATCATTTCAGGGATTTCCACTGCCTGCAGGTTGTTCCGGTGCGCTCGATTTTCTTGGTTCTCCACCCTCTCATTAAGCTGTTGGGCCATGTGCTCCAAAGCCTGTATTCGGGTGGAGCGGGAGTCTATGGTTGCCTCTTGCTGCACAATGCAGTCTTCCAGTTGCATCACTCTATTGTTAAAAGTGCTCATGCCATCTTTAACCTCCTGTAAAATAACTTGCAGCCCTGATATTTTATCATCCATTATGGCCGTCAAGTGTTTTTTAAGCTCCAAAACTGTGGCCTCATTGAGAAATACTGTGGAAGGCATGGCTGGGGGCACCGCAGGAGGCCCATTCTCCGCCGCCATCTTGCGTGCAAGCTGACTTAAATTAGAGCGATAACTTCAAGCTCCCTTTTGCGTCATAACCCACAGAGGCAATGTCCTGGAAGTGATCTCCCCGACCTTTAGAAGCTGAGTAATAATCGTTTGGAGCGAATCCGTGTAGGAAAATCAGAGGGAATTGTAGATTTAGTAGAGTGGTTACCGGAGCTGCTCCTCAGGGCGTCCTACTCAAAACATGCACATCACGTGACCCCCAGAAGACCGTATTCCTATTTGCTAGTTCATCTGCACGTAAAATAGGGGAACTTCATTCCTTGGTTTATTATTCTCATTATGCACAGATCCTTCATGACAAGATTATTTTGTTTACCCATCCAAGATTCATTCCTAAGATGGTTTCTTAATGCCATATTAATCAGACAATTGTTCTTCCAATTTTCTGCCCACCACCTCATACTACTACTCAGGACTGCCTTCTTCACTCTTTGGACTGTAAAAGAGTTCTGAAGATCTATATCAGTCGACCCAAGTTTCCATTTTGACCTCCTCAATTATTCTTGTCTTACAAGACCCAGCCTTCTCTTTACCAGTATCGAAGTGCACAATGTTGATGTGGATTGCTCAGTGTATAAAGTTTTATTACGACCTGAACACTGCAGATGTTTCTGCACCCCATATTACAGCTCATATACTACATTCTATGGGAACCAAGGCAGCTCATCTCCAAAGGGCATCTTTAGAGGAAATCTGCATAGCAACAACCTGGTTGTCTGTTCATACGTTTTCCAAGCACTACTGCCTAGACCAAGCATCTAGGGTGGATTCCAATTTTGGTTCTGCAATACTTCAATCAATGTTACAATGCAACAACTCTCCACCTCCTCCTGCAGGTAACAGTTTTTTGAGTTACTTATTGTTTTAATGTAACTGTTACCTCTTTATAGTTTTGGAGTCATCACTTGTGATCATTGTCAATGGAGAAATGTAAGTTTCCTTACCTGTAACTGTAGTTCTCCATGGGCATTTGATCTTCTAGCCACACAACCCTCCCGCCCTCCCTAGTTGTTGCATGCTTTACACGCAACTGAGTGGGGGTGTGGTGAGGGCACATTTATACTGTACTACACTGACGGGAACTGGCTACTCATGCATAGAAGGCTTTTTACAGCTTTCTCGGCTGGCCTATCATTCCAAGTCAGAGCTGTCACCCGTGATGTCATCACTTGTGAGGCTAGAAGATCAACTGTCCACAGTGAACTACAGTTACAGGTAAGGAAACTTACATTTCCAGCCTGCTGCTCACAGCAAACATAACGTGACCATTTATTTTTTTCATCAAAAGGGGACATCTATTAATTGTCAATCCCGCCCTAGCCCCACCCCCAATCCCACCCCCAATTTCTTCCATTCATTTTTCATGTACACATAATATCTTCATATTAATTCATAATGGTAACCTTAAAATTAAAAAAAAAACTACAAAGCAAACTATACGCAGAGAAAATGTTAATTATCATTTATATTTGGGGGGGTTTCAAAGATGTCAAAGCAAATGACTTTAAAATATGCAATGTCACCTCAGTAACTATTAAAAAATGGACAAATATAGTGCAAAATATAGACAGCAGATATAAATTCTCAAAACTGACACGTTTTGATCACTAAATTGAAAATAAAATCATTTTTCCTACCTTTGCTATTTGGTGATTTCATGAGTCTCTGGTTGTATTTCCTTCTTACTGTGTATCCTTTCTTTCATTTTTTTCTTTCTTTCTTTACTCAGGTCCCTTTCTATTCCCTCCCTCCTTCCTTCCTATGTCCTTAGTGCCCCCCAGTGCCTCTGTCCTGAGTCCCTAGTGCCCCCAGTGCCTCCTTCCTATGTCCATAGTGCCTCTTGCCTTTGTCCCTCCCCCGAAGCCAGCCTGCCTGCCTGCCTCCTTAACCTCTCTCCAGTGCTTGATTCACCACCCCCACCCGCAGAGTCAACCTCCCCCCCCCCCGCGTGCGATTCAACCCCCCTGCCCACCCACCAGCCCGTGTACCGCCGCTGCTTGCCTGTATGCTTCCCTGCTTGGCCAATTGAAATGCTGGGCCGCTGCCTCTGCTTCTTGGCTTCTTCCCGACGTCAATTTTGACGTCGGACAGGAAGTTTGGGCAAGTCAGGAAGCGATTGGCTGGCCCCGAACTTCCTCTCCGACATCAAAATTGACGTCGGGAAGAACAAGAAGCAGCCCAGGTTTTCAATCTGCGCGGCAGGGAGGGAAAGTTATCGGCCGTCCTGGTGTCCCCGTGCATAGCTTCCTGAAAACGGGACATTTTTGTTGTCCCGAAGCGGTGGGTCGGGTCAACGGGACGGTTGGCCCGAAAACGGGACTGTCCCGTTGAAAACGGGACGTATGGTCACCTTAAGCAAACAGGAAGTGATTTCAGAGGGAGCTAGGCTGGTGCGAGCTGCAGGTCAGAGAAGTTGCTCATTCTGGTGATGATTTAAAGAAGTATAGGGGAATGGGGTGGAGATATGCCAGCGCCCTGGGCAATTACCCTTTTCTCCCCCCCACCACATTACTATGCTGCTGTGCTGGCTCAAGATTGCTTGTGATTCATAGCAAGGGAGTCTAAAACTCATGAGCTATTTGCAAAATGTGCCGTGATTCATAACCAGGGAGTCTAAACTCATGAGCTATTTGCGAAATGTGCCAATCAGGTAGAAAAATCAATTGGCTCAAGTCAAGCTACAGTAGATTAGGGAAGGGCTTAACAGAGTAGCCTTTTTTTTTTAGTGTATACAAACTTCAAGGAACTCTGCTCCAATCTCACATCAGTTCCAGAGAACAAAGGTTTGATAACCAGAAGTTGACTGGTGAACGGATTCAATCCTTGTCTTAGTGTGGCCTGGAAGACAAAGGAGATTGCATTGCAGGGATCTGAGAGGGAGCATAGTGGAATGAGGATCACACACAGCTGGCCTTATATTCTCTAACCCCCCAATAGTAAAAGCTAACCAGCTGGGAATGGCTGCTGTCTGGTTAAATAGCGTTTAACTGGCTAACCATAAATATTCAGCTTGTTATCTCTGCTTAATATTTGTGGTTAGTGGCTAAAAGTTAACCAGCAATATTCAGTGCTGAACAGCTAAATTTAATGGGCAAATAGGACTACCTAAATAGTAGTCCTATCTTTGCTCATGAAAACTGGTCAGTGCTGAATATTGATTTGTAGCAGGTCAAAAAAACCCTGGATATTCAAATACCCGGCATTGAATATCCAGGCTTCCTGTCGACCAAGGGACTTTGGGCCTCCTGTGGTCTGAATTGGGCCTCATAGTTCTGTTAGCTTTCAGCATTGAATAGTAATAATAATAAAATGTCATATGCAGTATGTTTATCCAAAGGGCATAAGGCAGATGTTAATGCTGTATTGCCACAAAATAATTCTAGTGTTTTTGATATGTTGCTTCTAATTTGCCGTTATAAGTTACCTTTTTCTTTGTTTAAACAAATGCAATCACGGAAAATGGATTCTCTGAAGACAAGCAGTGATACAAGTGGGTCAGTTGAATGCATTCAGCATGAACAGACACAAATCTCCCCAAGTTTTCTGGGAAACAAAAGCCTTAACTACATATGCATGTTAGTTCCCATGCTACAGCATCCTTGTGGCTCCTCTTGTTTCTTTTCTCAAGATTACTGGATTTGTCTTCGAGAAATAGTTCCTCAGAATCTCTGAGGAAAATATCTAGTCCTTTCCCTGCCTTCTGTCCAAAGTGTCCTTAATTTTTTTTTTTTTTTTTTACTCTAGCTCAGTCTTCAGTTGCATATAATATAATGACTTTGAGGCAGGAGGGTTGTAACATTTACTTGCATGTCCTGGGCAGGAGGAAGGAGCAGATTCACTTTATAAAGTAAGCTGTCCTTACTCCTGGTTTGCTTACATGTTTAACATAACTCTTTTTGTAATCCGCTTTGAACCGAAAGGTAATGGCGGAATAGAAATCTGTAATGTAATGTAATGTAATACAGAGCTGCATATGTCTGGCCAGCGCTAGAGAAATTATAAGCAATAGTAGTAGTAGTTTGCAAAAGTAAATAGGTTTCTGACCTGTAGGCAGCCTCGGAAGTTTCCTTGGTGATTGATGATAACAGCGTAATAGAATTAAAATATCGTTTAGCCCCAAGAAGTGACAACCTTCCCAGGCACTAAGATATGCTGGAGAGGTTGACATCCCTCCCACCTTGAAGCCGCTATAGAATGTGTAGCCAGAACTTAATTCTGGAGAGGGCCAAGGAATGGACTGGAGGAAACCAAGCATTTTCTCTTTCCCCTCAGCTGCTACCACCGCACTATATTTTTACTGGTGGGGATGCTCAAGCCCCACTAGCTGTCTGATCAGCGAGGAAGCCGGTATTTATTTATTTAAAACATTTTTAATCCGCCTTTATCCAAGGCAGCTTACAAATTTTCATACATAATAAAATAGCAAAAAACATACATCAAATAGAGGAAAATACAAAGTTACAATATTCTTTTTTTAATATTTAAGTATTTTTATTGATTTCAATATTATATCAAGTAAACTTGTACAGAAAGCAAATTTAACCATAACATATTACAATCATATAAGCAGATTACAAAATAAACTATTATGGTAAAATTAGCTCAAGTCCTCATTGGATCCAAGAATTAATTGTGAGAAAATATTAAGAAAACAATCAATGAAGTAATGCTATTCCTATAAATTGGGAAGGAAGTTACTATTTTCTTTTAGAGCTTAACCTTGAGTTTTTTTTCTTTGTCCAGACGGGACATCGCCAGAAAATTAGTCAAATGTTGAGGTTCAAAGAATACATATTTAATTGAATGGTAACGGACAATGCACTTACAAGGATGTCTCAAATAAAATGTAGCCCTAATGAGATGACCCCAGGTTTCAAAAGAAGGAAATCACGTCTACGTTTTTGCGTTTCCCTTGTAACATCAGGGAACATTTGAATTTTACAACCAAGAAATTCCTTTTGTTTATTCTTTAGAAATAGTCTCCATAACCAAGATTTATCAATAGAGAGAGCCAAAGTAGCTACTAATGTTGCAGATGTTACCACTTCCTTATCTGACTTCTCTAAAATCTCAATAATATTCAATACTTGTCCTTCAGTAGGCTCAGGTTTCTGTTGATGCGGAGTTTTACTGGGGAGATATTAAACTTGAGCGAATGGTGGAAGATTACCTTCCGGTATTTCCAAAATTTCTGATAAGTATCTCTTAAGCATGTCTCTAGGAGTTAGCATGGTTATCCTTGGAAAGTTTATCAATCTCAAATTATTGCTACATGCCTGATTCTCTAAGGACTCCACTTTTCTTCTAAGATTCAAATTGTCTTTAATTATAGTTTCCTGGAGTTGTTTTATTGAAACCATATCCTTCTGAGTCTTTTGAAGTAAATTATTAGAAGAAGTCATATCCAATTTTAATTTTCCCAGTTCTTCTGAATGGTGGATAAGTTTATTTTCAATCTGTTGGAAATTGGGACTAATTACCTTCGCAAAATTTGCTACCAGGTCCCATAGGGCTTCTAAGGTCACCTCAGTAGGTCTATCCCAAAAAGTAGCTTGTATTGTAGTACAGAGTCTCTCATTTTCCTTTGGATGTTCTGGTTCCTGTTCCCTCTGGTTCAGTCCTCCTCCAGCTATTGTGGACCCCACAGCGTCTTCTTTGGAGATTACCCGAACCGGGATCTCCATTTCCAAGCTTCCCACAGTTAGATTATCTGCTTCTGGGGAAAGTAATACCCCTTTCTCTGGGGTTTCCTGACCCCTGGGTGAGCTGGCCAACTGTGGTGGAGGAGGCGGTGCTCTAACATCCAGACTAAGAGTGGTGTCTAGCCCAGGAGGAGTTCCGTCGGTCTCACCAACACCGGGGATCCTCAGCAGGCCTATAGCAACCAGATCCACTGGAGCAGCTCCCTGCATTCTCCGAAGAAGTTCTTGAATGTTGCCGAGGGACGGCACCTCGGAGCGTCGCGAGGTGCTAGCAGCGCTCCTGCCTCTCTCCTCTTCGACATCGCAGGTACGTCCAGGCCGAAAACAACAGTTTTCAGCTGAAAATCATTCAGGAAGAAACACTTCAATCGGGGGCTTGTACCTGATCTCCTAGGCTATGGCCATCTTGGATTCCGCCAAAGTTACAATATTCTTATCTGCATAGCCACAACATGACTGCATTAAAACTATTCTTAAGTACCATCATTCTTAAATTTAATAAACCATTTATCTGTAAAAACATAACTCAACTACTGTCATATATTCACTTTAAAAAAGCTTGAACAAACAGGTAGGTTTTAAGCAACTTCCTAAATTGTAGGAGGTTTCTACAAAGACATAGCATTCCTGACAAGGCATTCCACATCAGTGGACTGGCTAAAGAGAAGCAAAAACTCTTTGTTCGTACATACCAGATATTATTCTCCCTCTTTATGTCCAGCAATAGATGATTCTCAGGTGTTCTAGCCTCTGATGCCTATGCTTCTGTGCATGCACAACTTAATGTATGAACTGAGCCTGTTGGAAATGATGGTATTAGTGACTGGAATTCTTTATTTAGCAAAGACGTGGGATTCCGTACGTTAGCTGTTACTTCTCCATAGTTGCAAATCTGCAGAAGGATATCACTTTAAAACTCTAAACTTCTCCTCTTCTGCAGTGGAGAACAGCTCCCTCTTCAGTTTTTCCTTCTGCAAGTGAACTCAGAAGGTGTGTTCTGATCTGCTCTGCTTTTGTTCTTTTGGCCTTTTTTCCCATCGGTCTTTGGATTTTTATGCATGGCTTCGGTGCTTGGAGGTCCGCTTGGGTGGACTGCTGCTCCCAGGCCAATCTCTTTGAGTACATGTGGAGCCAGTTTGCATTATGTCCCTTCAGGAACTCGGGGTCTGTTCCATTGGGAGCTGGCTCACCTGCTGATTTATCAGAGGTTTGAGCACAGGCTGTGGGGCCCCTATGTAACAACCCTCTGGGTATCAGGGAGCCAGCTGCAAAGTTTCTCACCCTGATGCAATGTGTGGATTTCTGGGGGTGGGAGTCCATGGTCAGGGTCTGCCCAACTAGCAGCCCTTAGATTTCCATTGGAGGCAGATCCTTTTCCTGCAGGCAGGCTGCTCAGAGCTGACAGGTTCTGAAAAAGATTCAAGGGTTTCTGGGGTTAGTCAAGTTCCCCCACCTCCAAAACCCCTTTTTCGCTAATTTAATTTTTTTTAGTTCAGCTGGATTTTCTGGTGGCGGTCATCTTAGATTGGGAGGTTCTGAAAAAGATTCAAGGGTTTCTGGGGTTAGTCAAGTTCCCCCACCTCCAAAACCCCTTTTTCGCTAATTTAATTTTTTTTAGTTCAGCATGGATTTTCTGGTGGCGGTCATCTTGGATTTTTAGCAATCTTTTTAAAAAGTGCTCAAAACTCCTCATTTTGCCTGGGGATCATCTAATATAGATTCCCCAGGTCAATCTACCCCCAATTCATGCATTTTATACACTGAGGAGTGGTCCATGTGCCGCAGGGTGCAGGAGGGGGGATGGGAGCTTTGGGCTCAGCCTCTCTTCAGTCCTCCAGGGAGTTAGATCCCCAGAATGGCCCAAAATGCCTGATCTTTGGGGAAGAAAGCTTGTCCAGAGGCCACATGCAACGAGGGTGTGAAGTGCAAGTGCATGGAGGTGGTACTCCCTTTCAGTCAGAAACCTTGCAGGGATTCATAGGGCCTCCAGTCCAGGATCTCTCCTGTGGAAAACTTATTTATCGAGCCTGGGAAGTGCTACACAACTTGTGAACACACCAGCTTCACTACATGGGACATCTTTTCCCCATCAGGTCTCTCCTCACAACATGTTGGCTCCTAGGTCAGTAACCCTTTGGAGCAGAGCTGGGAAGACTGGAAATTCCTGGCTATGCCATTTAAGGCTCTATTGCATTTTGTTTGAGATTACAGGAGGTCAGGAGTCAGAAGAGGCAGTGGATCACAGTGATAGTCTTTTCGGGTTGGCTTCAGTTTCTCAGGTTATGTCTGACTCCCTCTGTGTAGCAGCTCAATTTTCAGCTGCCCTCTGCCTCCCAGTATACAGTTATGTGCATTCGCAGGCATCCTTTCCTGGTCATCCAGGCATCTCCCCCCTAGTTTCTGACCAATGGGAGCCACCTGAAGGCTCTTTGAAGGTGGCCAAAGCTATTCCTAAGCTTTATCCTATGGCTCCGGACTCCCAACAGCTGTTTTCACAGCCGAAAGGGAACTGTGCAGTATCGCCAGTAGCCTTACGCACATCCTTCCTAGTGAGGGTGGAGTGATACTGATGGGCACACAGAATTGTAAGATAGATGTGGTCATTACAAGGCAGTTTGAAGTGCTGGCTTTGGGTTGCAAAGTTGCAGCAGCTGCCTCCCCCTTGGTATGAGTCTGATATACAAGATTGCAGGCTGGTCCCCACATGATTAAGGATGGATTGGATAATGTGGCTGATGCTCTTTATGACATCATCAGAAGCCTGAGTTTCAGCTGGTGGATGTTCAGCTTCTAAGGCCACTCTCAGCAGGTTACCCTTCAAGGGGCAGATGCTTTTTGACAAAGGTTTAGAAGACCTCTTGGCCAATATGGTGGTTGACCATCTCAGCTCCCTCTCGGACAGCAGTTCCGCTGGGGGTGGCAGAGGCAGTGTTTTATACCTCTTGGAGATCCTGCCAAATTTCCTCCTGTTACTCTCAGATGCCCTTCCAGGGGTCCAGACAGAGATTTGACAGTTACCAGCTCCAGCAACCCTCAGATTCTCATGGTGGCTCGGCCTTCAAGAACCCCCAAGGACTCCAGCCTGAGTGGCTGGGGGAGGGGGGTGGCTACTGCTATGGTCGCCTGCTCTAGGGAAAGTGAATTCCATTGGAAATTAAGTAGTCCTTATCTTGGCAGGATCTGAGAGCCATTTGTTTGGCACTGAAGGAGTGCACTCTTTCCTGACTGGTAAGACAGACAGTGTTTTGGCCCATGCCATAGTGGTAGCTTATGAAAACAGGAATAAAGACACAGGAAGTTCTCCCCTATGACTGGAAGCACAGATGTTGTTCCTTTGGGAGGAATCTCTCTTAAGACCTATTGGCTGCACATGTGGCAGGAGTAGAGAATGTCTAGGCCGATTTTCTCAGCAAGCTGACTCTGGATCTGAGGGAGTGGTCTCTGTCCCAGTAGGCATTCACCATTATTGTGCAGCATTGGGGAACACCAGGCATGGATCTGAGGAAAGGGTGGAGAAAGACCTGTACAGGTGAAGACTTAAGACCTCCATGAAACTGGAGTTGAAGACAGAGACCCCCCTGAAAACCCCAGATTAAGAGACATAAGACAATACATATTACAGGCCTGAAAACACCCTGAACAAACTGTCAGCTCTCACATGATTTCTCTCTCTCTCCTAAAATAAGCAAGAGTTTCATGTGAAACTCATCTTTGACACAGAAACTAGCAAACATCTGCTGAGTATCACAAAACAAAGAAGTTTATCTGTAAGAATGGAAATTACCAGTATCGGATCAGAAGGCGATTACCACATCTCCCAACCATAAGGATATAAAATTGACTACTAGGCAAATAAGTCCAGGAATGGGTGGACCTTGCTCAAAAATGGAAGATTCTTGATATTAAAAGGACATATGTCAGGAAGTTAGATGAGCCTTTTGGTAAACAGGACATCACGCTCAATATGACTCAAAAAAGTATAAAAGCTGACCAATCAATGAACAGATAAGAGAAATGATACTTATGAATATCCAATTGAACTTAAGAACGTAACATGTACTAACGTGGTCTCAAGTTGTTAAAAATGTATAAAAGGCCAGATCACGGATGGCCTAGGGCAGGGGTAGGCAATTCCGGTCCTCGAGAGCCGGAGCCAGGTCAGGTTTTCAGGATATCCACAATAAATATGCATGAGATAGATTTGAATCTCAAGGAAACAGTGCATGCAAATCCATCTCATACATATTAATTGTGGATATCCTGAAAACCTGACCTGGCTCTGGCTCTCAAGGACCAGAATTGCCTACCCTTGTTCTAGTGAGAACAGACCCCAGGTATACTCAGGCTGGTTTGACGTATATACTCACGGCCCATCTAGTCTGCCCAACGCAATGACCCTCCCCTCTCTGTGAATAGATCCCAAGTGTTTATCCCATTTGGCCTTAAAATCAGGCACGCTGCTGGCCTCAATGACCTGAAGTGGAAGACCATTCCAGCGATCAACCACCCTTTCAGTGAAAAAGAATTTCCTGGCATCACCGTGCAGTTTCCCGCCCCTGATTTTCACGGATGCCCCCTTGTTGCCGTGGGACCCTTGAAAAGGAAGATATCTTCTTCCACCTCGATGCGGCCCGTGAGATACTTGAACGTCTCGATCACGTCTCCCCTCTCTCTGCGTTCCTCGAGTGAGTAGAGCTGTAATTTATCCAGCCGCTCCTCGTACGGGAGATCCTTGAGACCTGAGACCATCCGGGTGGCCATTCTCTGGACCGACTCTAGTCTCAGCACATCCTTTCGATAATGCGGCCTCCAGAATTGCACACAGTACTCCAGGTGTGGTCTCACCATGGATCTATACAATGGCATAATGACTTCAGGCTTACGGCTGACGAAACTCCTGCGTATGCAACCTATGATTTGCCTTGCTTTGGATGAAGCTTGCTCCACTTGATTTGCAGACTTCATGTCTTCACTGACAATCACCCCTAGGTCTCTTTCTGCTTCAGTTCTTGTCAGGATCTTGCCATTTAGGGTGTAAGTTTTGCATGGATTTTGGCTTCCCAGATGCATGACTTTGCATTTTTTGGCATTGAAGCTGAGTTGCCAGGACCTAGCTCTAGTTGCCAGGTTCTAGTAGAAGTGGGTCGGGCATCATGTTGTCGGGCATTGAATTTTTGTCTGTTGTGCTATTGCCCACCACATTGCTTAGTTTGGCGTCATCGGCGAATAATATTATTTTACCTCTGAGCACTTCTGCCAAGTCTCTTATGTAGATGTTGAACAGGATCGGGCCCAGGTTGGAGCCCTACGGCACTCCACTGATCACCTCCGTCATTTCGGAGGGGGTGCCGTTCACCACTACCCTCTGAAGCCTACCTCCAAGCCAGTTCCCAATCCATTTTATCAGTGTGTCGCCCAATCCTATAGAACTCATCTTGCTCAGCAACCTGCGGTGTGGTACGCTATCGAATGCTTTGCTGAAGTTCAGGTATACGATGTCCAGGGACTCCCCAACATCCAGCTTCCTCGTCATCCAGTCAAAGAAGCTAATCAAGTTGGATGGCAGGATCTCCCCTTAGTAAATCCATGTTGACGGGGATCCCGTAGATTCTCCTCGTTCATGATCGTATCCAATTGGCGTTTGATTAGAGTTTCCATTAGTTTGCTCACTATTGATGTGAGACTCACTGGTCTGTAGTTTGCTTTCTCCATCTTGGAGCCTTTCTTGTGGAGTGGAATGACATTAGCTGTCTTCCAGTCCAACGGGATGTTACCTGTACTAAGGGAGAGATTGAAGAGCGCGGATAGCGGTTCC
Organism: Geotrypetes seraphini; assembly: GCF_902459505.1. Lineage (NCBI taxonomy): Eukaryota > Metazoa > Chordata > Amphibia > Gymnophiona > Dermophiidae > Geotrypetes > Geotrypetes seraphini. The sequence continues at coordinate 93,916,512 of NC_047093.1, read as the reverse complement.
GCCAAGACATCACACAACTCCCTGAGCACCCTGGGGTGTAGGTTGTCAGGCCCCATTGCCTTGTTAACCTTGAGCTTTGACAGCTCGCAGTAGACACTGCTGGGTGTAAACTTGAAATTACTAAATGGGTCAACTGGTTCAGCCCTTGTCTGCAGCTGAGGGCCGAGTCCCGGCGCCTTGCGGGTGAAGACTGAGCAGAAGTATTCATTCAACAGTTGGGCTTTTTCCAAGTCCATTTCTACATAGTCTCCATCTGGTTTCCTGAGACATACTATCCCACCTGAGTTCTTGTTCCTGTCACTGATATACCTGAAGAAGGATTTATCTCCTTTTTGTATGTTCTTCGCTAGAGACTCCTCCATGCGGAATTTGGCCTCCCTAACTGCTGTTTTGACGGCTTTTGACTTGGCTAGATAGTCTACTCTAGAATCCTGTTTCCCTGATTGTTTGTAAGAGATGAATGCTTTTTTCTTCTCCTTGATGAGGTCCAAGATCTCCGCAGAGAACCACTGTGGCTTATTGTTCCTACTCCGTTTACTTACTGATTAAACATATCGGTTTGTTGCTTCCTGTATGGTGGCTTTCAAAGTTGACCACATTCCTTCCACGTTATCGGTTTCTGCTTGGCTTTGTAGCGCCTGGTGAACGAAGTCTCACATGTCTTTGAAGTTTGTGTCCTTGAATTTGAGGACCTTGGTCAATTGGCTGAAAGACTTGTTCTTTAAACTGTTATTGATTACTAATAAAATATATATTACGTATACAGCACATTGAGTTGTCGTGAGATCATTGATGGAGACTTAATAACAAGTGGTCTTCAGATCTCATGGCGATGAAGAAGTTTGGTGGCCAGAGATGAACGAAGAAGTCCAGCCCTGCACTACCCAGTTTGGTCTTTTGACTGTAGAAACAATCTATCTTCATATTCTGGGCTGTGGCCATGAGATCTGAAGACCACTTGTTATTAAGTCTCCATCAATGATCTCACGACAACTCAATGTGCTGTATAAGTAATATATATTTTATTAGTAATCAATAACAGCTTACAGAACAAGTCTTTCAGCCAATTGACCAAGGTCCTCAAATTCAAGGACACAAACTTCAAAGACATGTGAGACTTCGTTCACCAGGCGCTACAAAGCCAAGCAGAAACCGATAACGTGGAAGGAATGTGGTCAACTTTGAAAGCCACCATACAGGTGGCTTTGTTGCTTCCTGTATGGTGGCTTTCAAAGTTGACCACATTCCTTCCACGTTATCGGTTTCTGCTTGGCTTTGTAGCGCCTGGTGAACGAAGTCTCACATGTCTTTGAAGTTTGTGTCCTTGAATTTGAGGACCTTGGTCAATTGGCTGAAAGACTTGTTCTGTAAGCTGTTATTGATTACTAATAAAATATATATTACTTATACAGCACATTGAGTTGTCGTGAGATCATTGATGGAGACTTAATAACAAGTGGTCTTCAGATCTCATGGCCACAGCCCAGAATATGAAGATAGATTGTTTCTACAGTCAAAAGACCAAACTGGGTAGTGCAGGGCTGGACTTCTTCGTTCATCTCTGGCCCACCAAACTTCTTTATATCTTTCCTCTATGGACCATGGTGGGTCGGATCATCCGCAGAATAGTGCATCATTAGGGGCTGGTGATTCTGGTGGCTCAGGACTGGCCTCACCGATCTTGGTATACAGATCTCGTGCATCTCCAGAGGGACAGTGTTTCAAACTGCCGATTCACCCGAGGCTCCTTAGGGCTTAGTTCCCATGGAGAATCCAGAGTGCTTTGGTCTTACAGCATGGCTCTTGAATGATTGGCCCTGATTTGGAAGGGCTACTCGGAGCTTATACAAATCTTCTTAGAACAAAGAAGCCTACAATGTATGTAGCTTATGCTAAGACCTGGAAAATCTTTCAGTTATGGTACGCCAAAAAGCAAGTAGAGCCTGAGGAGGCTCCTATTCTGGTGATTCTAGCTTTTCTTCAGGCCATTCTTGAAAAGGGTCCAGTGGTTTCATCTCTCAAGTACAGTTAGCTGGCCTCTCATGCCTGAGGGGCCTATCTTGGGCTCCGTATGAGCCCCTGCCAGATGTGTCGCTCTTAATTCTTACGGTTGAGATAGTGTTTTTGGTCACCATTTTCTCAGCAAGGCAGATCTCAGAGTTACAGATCATTTCTGGTAAGGAACCATTCCTCTGGTTTTCAGAGTCTGGTGTTTCTCTGGAAATGGTTCCTGCTTTCTTACCGAAGGTAATTTCTGCTTTCCATATCAATCAAGAGATTCGTTTACCTGCTTTTCACCCCATGGATTCAACAAAACAGGACAAGATTTTGCAGAGGCTGGATGTACATAGAGTCCTCCTGCACTACTTGGAGAGGACCTAATGATTCCCGACTCTCCAACCTCCTTTTTTGTGCTAACCACTCTAGAAGGGGCAAGCCAGTCTCCCATGCCTTGATCGCCAGATGGATTTGCAAGGCAATTTCATCTTTCTACATTGCCTGCGATAAACAGCCCTTGTCTCAATTGCAGCGCATTCAATTAGAGGTATATCTGCAACCTGGGCGGAGTTCCAGACGATTTCACCTAATGAGACTTGTAGAGCAGTTACTTGGTCTGCTCTCCACTCTTTTTGTGAAGTTTTACAGAGTGGAGGTAGCAGCTTGAGAAGATGCCGCTTTTGGGTCCTCGGTTCTGCTTGCCTAAGAAGTGAAAGTAAAGTGCACTAGGACCAGTTTTTGATACAGCTTGAGCGAAACATGGCCCATGTCAGGCTATCTGGCCTGTGCCTCAAATAAAGAGAGACATCATTTTTAAGCCAAGTACTTTTGTACATTGAAATAACATGAATGATTTTTCAAAAATGGTTTTTGATCGACAAATGAATTAGCATGTGAAGCTCATGCTGATTCAGGTGAATCATGGGCAAGTGGCTCGTGTGAAACTACTCACCTCTGAAGCTTATGAAGATTATTACAGATGAGAAGGTATAGCAGTGCTATCTTTTTAATGTGTAGCTGACCTGAGTATATTAAGAATTTGGGTTTAATTGCTCCTGCCATAAGACTTTAGTATCAGTGGATTGAGCTTTCCATTGACTTTCTGCTTTTCAGGCACAGGGGGGCTCAAGCAGGTGAATTTCTTAGGTTGATAGGGCTTGAGCATTCCTGCCATCTATATATCTGGTGCTGCAAGTGTTAAGGGGGCCTGAGCTCAGTGTATGTAAGGGGAGGGGGGTAACCAAGCCCTAGAGACCCCACCCCATGGCTAAGCTGTTGATGTGTGATTATTAGTCTTGGGCTGTCCATTTTCCATGGTTTCATTCTTGAATGGTAATGCCTAACTCTGTTGTCCCCAGGACCATTTTTATAATTTTGTATTATGTTTGATTAAAAAAAGACAAAATGTTAAAGGGGTTTTACCCCCTCAAATTCCTGCCCCCCCTTTTTTCTTTGTTAATGACGGCTCTTATCAAGGCAGTTCCTCTTATTTGACTCCTTACACTGTTTTGTCTTACGAGAAAGCAAGGTTACTTATCTTGTCTCTGAAGATAGCAGTTCCTGAAACCCCCAGATAGTCATCTCCCTTTCAGATTCGTTTCTGTTTCAAGTCATAGTTAATAGATAGAATTTAGGGGAACCATGGAGCAGCTGCAGTATAGGAGTTATTGCACATATGCAGTAAGCAACTTTAGCTTTTCCAGAAAGCTATGGAAAATTCATGTGCATTCAGCATCAAGAGTAGTCTCATGACCCATTTGTGTGACTGGTGAACTGCTGTTTTTAGAAATTACCTGTTGTCTGCATAAAGCCAGGATATTAGAGCAGTCTGAGATTTCCAGAATGTTTGTTTTCTTTGCTTTATTTCACTGCATGGTGCTTTTGTGTTGACCTGGATCCTTTTGTTTGCTTTCCAGTGGATGGGATCGACCCAAACTTTAAAATGGAACAACAAAGTAGGAGGACACCACTGCACGCTGCAGCAGAAGTGGGCCATGTGGACATCTGTCACATGCTTGTCCAGGTGAATAAACTAATATTATTCTAAAAACAAACATGCCACTCATTCCAAAGCTTCAGCTTCTAACTGCAGAATATATAAATTAAGTGATATTTTAAAATACAAAAAAACAAAGTCTACACTATCAGTGCCAGCAAAACAAAGCAGTATATGTAGTAATTTAGTCTAGCAAAAATGCAATTGTATTACATAAACAATTAGAAATTTCTTTTGTTTCCAGGAAGACTTAACAAGCAAATCTATTAGTAAATGAAGTAAAATCTGAAATAATATCTATGCTCAAAAGCTACATTTTCCTTTAAATTAGGACTAAAATATGCCTCCCATTCCTATGACAATAAGTATGTACCTGATGAAAAAGGAAAGAAAAAGCATAAAAAAATTACTACTTATATTATCCACCAAGAATAAGGTTGTCTAGATAGGTGGGATAAAAATTTGTAATAAAATAAGTTTACCTTTAGCTTTGATTGTATGTTGTTCATCACTCTCAAATGCAAGTTACTGATCAAGTTGGTGGACGTATCCCTCTGCACTCTGACTCATCCTTTGTGCTTGGTTTCTTTGATGGGGAACAGGAAGGGTAGGAACCACAGTCTTCCTTCTTGATCTAGTGCTCCATAGACCTCTGACCGTATGGATTCTTTCATCTGAAGCTTGCGGAGGGTTGTCGTCTGGAGTGCTGACTGAGTAAGGAGCACCAGTTTCTTCTTTGGCCTTTGAGATCTATTTGAGCCCAGAAGGATGGCAGTGATCATTGAACTTCACTTCAGGAAGACCCGTCAGTGTCCTGGATGAGAGGCTTCAATGTAGTATTGAATCAGATGGTGGAAGAACCGAGCAGAATAGAGTAGTGGTGGTGGGAGGAATGGTGCTTATGAAGAATCTGCTTCACAGAGCTTGATTCTGGGACTTCAGAAGGAAGGTGGTACATAAAATGCCAATAGAGAATGACACAGGGACAAAAATTTCCCCATCCCCATGAGAGCTCATTTTCCCATCCCCGCGAGTTCTTTTCCTGTCCCTGCCCCATTCCTTCAAGCTCTGTCCTCATCTGCACAAGCCTCAAACACTTTAAAATCATAAGTGTTCGAGGTTTGTGTGGTTAAGGCTGAGCATACAAGAATGGGGCAGAGACAGCAACAAAACTCACAGGGATCGGTGGGAAAATTGAGTTTTTCCGGGTACAGAGAAAAATTTGTCTTGTCATTCTCTAAGCATCAGTACCTTTTCCATTAGATTGCAGAGTCCTATAATAGAATCTTTTGATGTGATTTGGATGATGATTGAAGGACTGAGTAAAACTATTTGTGGGTCAATAAATCCAGCTCAATCATTAGTTGCAAATCTGTTCACTAAGGTTATATTAGGAGAGTAGGAGGCAGGGATGCTAAGAGAGAATTTGATACTGGTAGCAGTTCTATTGCTTTTTTGAGGCAACATGTAACTGCTTTAATGAAAGATAACATCACATTGCATAATAAAATTGAAAATTTGAAAAATGTCCTCAAAAGGGATGTTAGTTTCAAATTTGATGTTTCTTCTAAGAAACCACTTAGATAGTCACTTCATTAACTTCCTTAGATTATATCATGCATCCAACCTCTTTTTAACTTAATTTATATTAAACACACATGGGGAATCTCAGAACGTCAGCTGTCTGATACAGCACAGTGTGGCAGCATTCGTCACTGGCTAACCCAATCGTGCATTTACTAACTAAACCTATATTTTCAAGGTTTTTTTTTCTAGGCTTTTCTATATTTTTATTTTTTATTTTTTTATTTTACTTATTCATATTATTTCTATTCTCGGGTCTAAATTCGTCAATATATCTTATATTCTTTCTAATTCATTTGCAATTCGTTTTGAAAGTCATTTCATTGCATTTCATTCCCCTATAAGGTTTAAATAACTTAGCTTATTCAATGTCGCTGTTACACTATACCCCACCAAAGCATTTCGTTTCTTCATCAGGACGGGGAAAGTGCCATAACAACTAAATTTCTTTCATTCATTCAATACTGAAACACCCAGCCAATTGCCAAATGTTTTTTGAAGCCAATGATGTGGGTGGAGGAGGCTTGAGCACGTTTGCCAGCCTAAACAAACCTGAGGCTTTTTCTTCCATTTAAGACAGGGGTGTCCAACCTTTTGGCTTCCCTGGGCCGCATTGGCCGAAAAAAATGTTTCTGGGGCCGCACAAACGCGCAAATGCTGCAGCAAGACAGAAGAGGGAGAAGATGGTAAACACCCAGGGGCATTGGAGGAAAACACTGCATTGCCCTCGACCCGGACCACACAAAATACTTATCAGGGCCGCATGTGGCCCTTAGGCCGCAGGTTGGACACCCTGGTTTAAGACATTACTCTTAGCTAACTGAGTGGAGTAATTTTGTTTTGTTGTATGATCTACATTTATCCACTTCACTATTATTGATTTAGTATATCTATGCTGACGACATCACTATAGTGTTTCCCCTAACAAACCTGACCACTGAGACGAAGAATCACCTGACATCTATTTTAAAGCAAACTGAATTATGGATGGCCAAATTCAAATTGAAACTCAACTCAGATAAAACCAAATTTTTTCTGACTAGTCCGAATGATAAAATCAAAGATTCATCAATTTATTTGAATGGACAGGACTTTCTTATTGTCGATTCCATAAAAATTCTGGGTGCGACTCTGGACCATTACCTCACTGTAGATGTACACACAGAATTATTGGTTAGAAAAGGCTTCTCGACATTATGGAAACTAAGAACCATCAGAAAATACTTTGATGCAGAATCATTCCGTTTACTGGTGCAATCTTCCATTTTAAGCATGCTTGACTATTGTAACATCATTTATTTGGGATCTTTCAAGAAAACCACTCAAAGACTCCAAATTATTCAAAATTCAGCAGTCCAATTGATTTTTGGTTTAAAAATTGGGAACCTATAACTCCCTATTACCAAAAACTTCATTGGCTGCCCCTGGAAGCAAGAGTTTTGTTCAAGTTTGCTTGTCTTTGTTTCAAATCAATTCTTGGTTCGGCCCCTTTGTACTTGGTCTCCTACTTTAACTTGGATTGTTCTATTAGGCCTTAACGTATAATCCACATGTTTACCCATCCAACAATAAAGGCCTGCTGTTACAAAAGATACCTGGACAGAAGAGGGCAAGTGTCTGCCTTGTGCGTCGCATCCAAAAGTGCGTCTAATGGAGCGAAAAATACAGTATTTATATTGAAGTTATACAAAGATGACCACAGAAAATTGAGAAGTGAATAGTTTTTTGAGATTTGCGATTATATTGTAAACTACTTTCACAAATCAGCCCCCAGATGTAGTCTCCTATTACTTTCTCATTATATTGTCCTTGCCTGCGAAGTTTGAAGTCCAGTATATCCTGGTAACCCTAGACTTCTCTACAAAGTCCCTGTAAGCCTCCTCTATGTATCTCTCTGTCTCCCTCAGCTCCTCCAAGTCTGCAACTCTAGCCTCAAGGGAACGGACTCATTCTCTAGCAGAAAGTTGTTTAAAAATGTCTAAAACGATTGGCTGGGTAAAACTATTATGCACTCCTCATCCTATCTAAGTTTTAGAAAACTAGTAAAAATGAGCTTGTTTGACTGATTTGTAACCTAAGAACTCTTAAAAGCCTTTATCTCCTTACTCAGTCTACATGTACTCGACGACTTTACATTGTAACTATTCCGCTGATTGTCCAGCACCTCTTACTGTGAACCGCCTCGAACTTTCATGCTTTGATGGTATATAAGAATAAAATTATTATTATTATTATTTATTGAATATAGATAGCTATCCACCTCATTAATAGCAGTCTTCTGAGGTGACAATGTTTAAAAAAAAGTCACTCGGGAAACCAACGGTTGCATCCATTTTCCTTCTTTTGGAGGGACCTGGCCCTGGGAATTCTTCCACAGTGGTGATCTCTGGAAGTGTGGAATGTTGGTCCAGATTTGAAGTCGAGGAGGCTTCCATTTCAACCTCTTGGTACAACCTCTTTAAAGATATGATTGCCTCTGTTTTTGCGACTTCCAGGAAGATAACTGGATTATTTTTCAGACATGGGTGTAAGAGGGAAGCAATGCTGTGTAATGGATAAAACCAGGAAATAAGTATTGATTAACTGTTCAAAATGCTTCTTTATGGCAGCAATAATTGATGAATCTGTTGCAATAAGATGTTTGAATAACTGAACACGTGTTGGAAGACAGACAAGACATCAAAGGCATCAAAGTTGCGTAAGACACAAATTGTGTCATTTAATAGTGCTTCATTCAAAACCAAAAGCAGACTCTGCAGTTTTTTATCCCTATACTCCATTAGCCAGTTCTTTAAGATGTGGTAGGTTTTGAGATATTGATTCCAGCATTTTATAGATGCTGTTCCATCTAGTTGGAACAACCTGTTTAAGGCTAGTCTCTAGCTTGTGATGCATTCTTGAATGCTTGATATGTGTGATGGTGTCTTTTGCAAGATTTATCAGCAGACTTACATCAGCAACTGGAGAATCAACATTGTCATTGTGCTTTAGTCCAGGAACCAACACAAGATTCAAATTGTGGCCTGCGCATGATAGCCACTGTTGATCTTTGAATGCAGCCTTAATATTAGCTCCATTGTCAGTGATATAGACATTGTTCTGATGATAAGCCCCCAACTCTTCCAAGATTTCCTTGACAGTAGATCGAATATTAGCTGCAGTGTGCTTCTCAAGCAGAGTTCTGGTGGCGAGAATTCTTGCGTGAAGATGAAAATTGTCATAAACATAGTGTGCAGTCACTGTTATGTATGGCATTCCAATTCCATCTTCAGTCCATAGATCAGTTGTAATGGCAAATTTATTTTGCTAACCTAACACATCAGACAATGCATCCTTTTCTTTTTCAGCAATAGCAGAAATATGTCTGGATACTGTTCTGGCACAGGGGAGTACCTGATCAGCAGAAACTTGGCCATATTTTGCACCAATGGAAATCAACAAGTCAGGACATAAGCTTCTTTATTATTTAGAAAGCATACAGTACATAAACTTGGAGGCGAAAAAAATGAAAAATATATAAACACAAAAACAAACAAACCATATGATAATCAATATGTACTAATCGTGGAGAAAAGACCAACCATGAGACCTCATCATTGCTCTTAAAAAACTGCACTTATGGATTTTGAAAGCATCATCAAGTAAATAAACCACTCAAGCATGCTCTTTGAAAAAACAGCACTGAAAATGGAAGGTGGAAAATGAAATAAAAAGGAAAGTATTCAAGAAAATGAGACAAGTCACATTTGCAAAACCTGAATTACACAGTAGAAACTCTACTAACAGAGCTTGCCTCAACTGCATGTCCTAAAAATCTGATTTCATGTCGGCAGGTCCATGTTTTACCCCCCTCTTTTTATTGCTCTCTTCCCTCTTTGTACATGTTCATAGGTTCATGAGTGCTGTTGCTCTCCTTTCCCCTCTACATTGAGAAAACATTATTTTGGTGGAAAGAGGGGGGTAAAACGCAGTCGCAGACCTGCCCATATGCAATTGTGCAATAGCAAATATACTGACTGCAACTGAAAACCAACTTCTTCAAGCCAAGTACTCCCTGAAAAGGATTAGGTCCCAATTACTGCCCCACACTCTCTCTCTGTCATTAGCAAGACAGATGCATCTGGGGACAATATCTTAGAGACAAGAAATTATCTCCCAAACATGTCCAGTTTATTGTCAGCTTTACAACCCTTTTATATCATTTTACATGAGTCAATGTCATAAGCATGTGACGTAAATACAAACCATATATGGACACAGGTCACATGAAACTTTAAAGAAATAACAAGCATCTTTCTATCTAAAGGCCAAAGTTTAAAGGTGCTTTGGTCAGCAGAGCCTTTTTCTTTATCTAAAGCTTCTTGCAAATACGATTATGAAAACAATTGAATTCACTTCACAACAAGATAAGAACACACATCTTCTCAAACATAAAATGGCCTTGCAGTATTTCAGAGAAGGAAAAACAAACAGGGTCTGGTTTTCTTACAGCTTCAAACACAGCCTAAGGAAAACTACGAGATACGTGTCCCTTCACTTCCTAAGTCTAACAAATACCAACCGAGTACCCCAGCCCAATCTCTGCCCCTGACCCCACTCCATTATAATAGTACTCATTGTAATGCAATTTCTTCAATTAATTTTTCATGTACAGTACACACAATAGAATCTTATTAATTCATTATGGCATCCCCAAAATTTTTTTAAAAACCCACAAAGCACACTGTATGCGGAGAAATGTTAATCATTTAAATTTGTTTTATTTTTCAAAGAGGTCAAGGCAGATGACTAAATGTCACTCAGTAACAACTATAGCAAAATAAACAAATATAGTGCAAAATATAGACAGCAGATATAGTCTCAAAACTGACACATTTTCACTAAATTGAAAATCATTTGTCCTACCATTCTTCCCCAGATCCCCCTTTGTACTACTACTTAAGACAGTGTATCGCCAACTGTATGCTGTGGCACACCAGTGTGCCTCCTGAGATTTCTAGGTGTGCCACAACACACTGGCGAGGAGGAGAGTCATCCACGCCAGCTGACTGCCTACAAGATGTGCCTTTTACGGCGAGAGGCATGTTCTGTAGGAAGTCAGCTGGCATGAATGACTCTCCTGGCCGGCAACTCTCCTCCTCTCCACACCTTCCGGATCCCTCCACTGAAGCTGGTTGCGGCCAGATGGACTTCCATGTACTTCTGGGTGCCTTCCGGCAGGGGCACTACATTTACTGTGCCGCTGGCTAGAAAGTTTGTTGAGACACTGACCTAAATGTATACATTCCAGCATTTATATGCACAAACTCATGTCATGCCACTCTTCATTGCATTATATAAGAAAACAGCTGTTCCTGCTCTACGTGCCACCAGACCCATGTATTTTTCATGCAGCATTATACATACTTTACAAAATGTTCAGTGATCAGGAAAGTTTCTAATTATGTGAACATCCTGACTGGATTATTCCTTTTCTGACTAGGCAAAAGCATTCTTCACATAGTCCACATAGGCAAAATAAGTGATATTCTTAAATCCATCTGGCTTCTTAAGAGTGCAATGAAACAGTTTATATACCCCCTGGCTTCAAAAGGACAAATACCATATCCCACAGATTAATCCTAAGCAACAGCCTTATAAAACAAGTCAGGTAGTTATTGCCTTAAAAGAACATAAATCTCTCTGGAATCATGTCTCTCTTGAGAGACTCTTCCAAAACCACCTGCTGCAACAGATTAATCCTAAACAGCAGCCTCATAAAACAAGTCAGGTAGTTACTGCCTTAAAAGAACCAAATATCTCTGGAATCATGTCTCTTGAGAGGCTCTTCCAAAAGCATATGTTACAACCTGCCACTGAAAATGTTCTCCCTCAACACTTCTGCACATGGAATGAAAAAACAGCCATCCTTAGATAGCAAGGATTGCAATCCTGGGGGGGAGGGGGGCACGGCACTCAATTTGGTTGTATCGAAACGGGTATTTTTCTGCTCTAAATTCACAATATATCTTTCTTAATAAAATCTCAAAAGCAAGATATTTGGCTTCACTTCTGAATGATAAAAAAAACAACCTCTGGAAGAGGAGTACAGCTTCCAGGCAGGTGTCTCTGACTGCCCTATCCTCTATAATAAATCCCTAAGCGCACATGCAAACTTACAACTCCATGTTCCCTGACAGCGTGATGTGTGCCTCCATGCCAAATTCAATTTCATGCATGTGGGGTGGCGTGGGGCGGCTTGCGGTGGCGGTTTGACTCCTGTGCTGCCGGGACGCCTCTTCTCACCCCCGGACCAGCAAACGCAGCAGTTGCGGGGCGTTTGCTAGGCTGACCCACTTCGATAATGTGAGATGGGCCGGCCTAGCAAAAGCCCTGAGGCTGCCCGGGCTAGCAGATGCTGGACAGGGGGAGCAGGGGAAGGAGAAAGCCTACTGCTGGACAGGGGGATCACGTAAGAGGTGCTGCTGGACAAGGGGGAGGTAAAAGGGGAGAAGGCCTTCTGCTGGACAGGGGGAGCAGTGAAGAGTTGCTATTGGACAGGTGAGGAGGTAAAATGAAGGGAGAAGGCCCTACTGCTGGACAAGGAGGAGCAGGGAAGAGGTGCTGCTGGATGGGGGAGGTAAAAGGAAGGGAGAAGGCCTACTGCTGGACAGGGGGAGCAGGGAAGAGGTGCTGCTAGACAGAGGGGAGGTAAAGCAAAGAGAGAAGGGCTGCTGCTAGACAGGGGGAGCAGGGAAAGGGTGCTGCTGGACACGGGGAGGTAAGAAGAAGGGAGAAGGGCTACTGCTGGACAGGCAGAGCAGACAAGGCATGGTGGTGGACAGCTGAGGAAAGAGAGAGACAGAAAGAAAGACACACACACACACACACACACATCTATTCTAGCACCCTTTAATGTAATGGGCTTAAAGACTAGTGATATAATAATTTAGCAGATCTCTAAGCTATCATATCATAGGGCAGTCAGAGACACCTGCCTGCAAGCTGCTATAGTTCAATAAGTAAAAGCCCTGTGCTCCTCTTCCAGAGGTCATAAGTTCAAATCCCAACCAGCTTCCCAGCACATACTTTAATTGTGGCATTCTACCTTGTAGGTGCACCATGATGATCTCACAATGAGGTCACCATGGTGCAGCTGCAAACCTCCATTTGCAATGAAGAAGAAGCCATGCTAAGGTCTGTATCTGTTTTTTTTCTGTTTTTAAGCTTTTGCAAATGAAGTTATGTATGCAATCTATATATTATCCCAGCACAAGCAGGCAGCCCATTCCCGCCTATGGATGACGACATCCACGGAGTCTGGATGCGGACAGCCTCGCAAGCAGACTTGCTTGTAGAAACTCAGAAGTTTCGAGTCTGCCGCATCGCGCATGTGCGAGTGCCTTCCCGCCCAGCACAGGGTGAGTCTCCTCATTTCTCAGTTTTCCACTGAGCTGAGGAGTTTGTCTTTGATGCTCTGCGCTGAACTTCGTTCGCTTCGTGCCTTCTCTTCACCGCGGTTTGTGTTCTTTTTGTCGCGAATCGCTGTGTTTTCTGTTAAAAAAAAGTTTTATTTTTTTCGTTGGCTGACTGGCGGGATGGGTCGTGTGCCCGCAGCCTTCGACCTCGCAGCGTCATTCTTCCCACCTACGTCCTGGCCAGTCATGGGCTTCAAGAAGTGTAGCCAGTATCAGCGTCCGATATCCCTCACGGACCCACACCGCTGGTGTCTTCGTTGTCTCGGGCCTAACCATAGCCCGAAGTTGTGTGCGCGCTGTGCTACTCTTCAACCTTGAGCCCTGAAACGTCGTCGGGTTCAAGTGGAAAAGCTGGACTCTTTAGCAAAACCCTCGATCTCGACTTCTGACTCGGTCAAGAAGTCAATGGAGGGTGCTCTTGTTTCCACAACTCCGACCTCAAGTCTCATCAGACCTTCCTCGTTCGGATCATCTTTGACCTCGAGTACACCTGCTTTATCTTTCCCTGAGCTCCCCTCAGGTCAGATACCTAAGCAGAAGGTTCCTGCAGTGGTCCTCAAGCTATCCAAGACTTCCAAGTCGAAGCATGTGTACTGCCACCTTATAACCTATAGCTTCAGCAAGTGGTCCAGTTTCAGACTCGGATCCACAATTGCAGACTTCTTTCCAGACCATGTTAGAGCAAATATGGTTCTGCCATGTCTCTGACTCAGTCCAGCCTGGGCAATCAGCAGTCTCCCGCGAGGTCGAGTCCCTGCCTGTGCCTCGAGTTGAATCTACACACACTATGCAAGGAGTTGAGTCTTTGCAAGTGTCTGGGTTGGAATGTACATACTCTATGCAAGGAGTTGAGTCTTTGCGAGTGTCTCGATTGGAATCGTCACACTCTATGCAAGGAGTTGAGTCTTTGCGAGTGTCTTGACAGGAATCCTCACATTCCATACAAGAAGCCGAATCTTTGGGGGAGCTTCGAGATTCCTCGATCCAAATCACTGAGTCTATGGGGTTTCAATCTACAGCTTCTAGCCCTATTCATTCACCAGCGGCACTCGCCTCAATCTCACCCGAGACCTACTTCCAGGCAGCACTTTCGTCACAGATCGATGCCCTCATCGAGGCATCCATCGAGGCGCAGGTCATCTTCTGCAGAAAAGCCTTCCTCGTCCAGACCTCCATCTAGGCTTTCTAGCTCTTCGAGGCCTCCAACTCTTCGATCGAGGTGACCAATTGCAGACCCTGAGGACTCCACTGCTTCCAGTACCTCCTCCAAGTCTGTATATTCTTTGGGTTGCCAATACTCCAGAGAGGCTTCGCCTTCATTCTCTACTCGAGGCACCTTGAGTCCTTCTCGAGGCCAGGCTCTGCCGGATCAGTTGTCCTTTTCTTCCTTTCTTTGCCAGAGGGCTGATGACCTGGATATTAAATTGGACGCTGGTTCTAAATACTCTAAGGAGTATTTAGAGGAAATGCATCTACCTCAACCTCCTGCAGAGTCACTCAAGCTTCCTCTTAACAGCCTTCTGTCTCAAACTTTCAAACGAAATCTGGAGACTCCTTATGCTATACCTGCTGTTCCAGGCAAATTGGAATCGAGGTATAGAACTCTACATTGTAAAGGATTTGAGAATTCACAATTATCTCGCCAATCCCTCCTTGTGGAATCCTCGTTGAAGAGGACCCATCCTTCCAGAGTATGCCACAGTACCTCCTGGAAGAGAGGGTAAGAATATGGATGTTTGACCGTCGTCTTTATCAGAATTCCATGATGGCCTCCAGAGTCCTCAACTATAATTTTATTTTCACTACTTATTTCAAGTTCCTGATTGATCATCTTCCAAGTTTTATGAAAAACCTGGTTCAGCATAGACAGGCAGAGTTTCTAGAACTCTCTGCTACATTGGTTCAACTCTGGTTAAATCTTCTCCAGTCATCTTATGATGCCTTTGAACTTCCTTCCTGGGTCACTGCTTTCTCAGTAGCGATGCACCGCCTGGCCTGGCTTCGCACAATTGATATGGACCCCAATCTTCAGGACCCATCTGGCTAATATTCCTTGTGAGGGCAAAGACCTCTTGAATGAATCCATAGAGGCTGCCATCAAGAAGTTGTCTGAGCATGCAAAATCTTCTCGACCTCTTCCATCTTTCCAGAGGCGCTATCCTCCAAGGGTGGCTCCTTACACTCGAGCACCCCCCAAGAAACAACAGCAACAGAAGCAACAGAAACCTCAGCCTTCTGCTGCACCTAAGGCTGCTCAGACTTTTTGACTGTCTCAAACAGAGCATAACCTCCATCGTTCTGTCTCCTGTCATCCCTTCCCCCCTTAGGAGGTCGTCTCCATCATTTTTACCATCGATGGGAGACCATTACATCCGACCTCTGGGTGTTGTCAATAATCAAAGAAGGATACTCTCTTCATTTCACTCAAGTTCCACCAGAGCATCCTCCAAGAGAGTATCCTTCCAATCCATCCCAGGCCACCCTTCTTCTTCAGAAAGCTCAAGCTCTGCTTCATCTCCGTGCCATCGAGGAAGTTCCTCTGGAACAGCAGAGCAGGGGGTTTTACTCCGATTACTTCCTACTTCCGAAGAAGATGGGCGATCTGTGGCCCATATTGGATCTCAGGGCTCTCAACAAATTCTTGGTCCAAGAAAAATTTTGCATGTTGTCCCTTGCATCCTTTTATCCCATTCTAGATCAGAACGATTGGTTATGTTCTCTAGATCTCATGGAGGCTTACACTCACATTCCCATTCACCCGGCCTCCCGTCAATACCTCATATTTCGGGTGGGAAATCTGCATTATCAATACAGAGTTGCTACCCTTTGGCCTGGCATCATCTTCCAGAGTGTTCACCAAGTGCCTAGTGGTGGTAGCAGCAGCTCTAAGGAACCATGGCCTTCAGGTGTTTCCCTACCTAGACGACTGGCTCATCAAAGATTCAACATATCAGGGGGTTATTGTAGCGATCCAACGGACTACGTGGTTCCTACAAAGCTTGGGATTCGAAATCAACTTTCCCAAATCCCAACTTCAGCCCTCTCAGAATCTACAATTCATTGGAACTGTTCTGGACACTATCCAACTCAGAGCATTCCTTCCTCAACAATGTCTGGATGCTCTTCAGCTCTGTCACAGTGTCTTCCCGTTCTTCACTCTCAGCAAGACACATGATGGTACTACTAGGTCACATGGTCTCCACTGTTCATGTGACTCCTTTTGGACTTCACCTCAGAATTCCTTAGTAGACCCTGGCATCTCAGTGGATGCAGGCTTGCGAACCACTCTCTCGACACAATACAGTCACTCCTTCCTTAAGACAGTCTCTCCGCTGATGGATGCTCTCTTCCAATCTCTCCAGAGGTTTACTGTTTCAGACGCCACCTCATCAGAAGGTCCTCACGATAGATTCCTCGACCTACACTTGGGGTGCTCACCTCGACAGTCTCCGTACTCAAGGCCACTGGTCCAGCATGGATCGTTAGTGTCACATCAGTCTGTTGGAACTCAGTGATCTTCAATGCGCTGAAAGCTTTTCAACATCTTCTTCACGACCAGGTAGTCTTCATTCGGACGGACAACCAAGTCGCCATGTACTATGTCAACAGCAGGGAGGAACGGGATCTCTCTCCCTTTGTCAAGAAGCTCTGAAGGTTTGGGACTGGGTAATCCTCTACAACACCTTCCTTCCTCTTCATCACATTTTTTCTCAGTGGGGAGCTCCTCAGATAGATCTCTTTGCATCTCCCCACAACCACAAACTGCCTCAATTCTGCTCCAGGATATACTCTCCTCATCGCCTCGAGGCAGATGCTTTTCTATTGAAATGGACGAATCTCTTCCTGTATGCATTCCCTCCATTTCCTCTTATTCTCAGGACTCTGGTCAAGCTGAAGAACGATCATGCCACCATGATTCTGATAGCTCCTCGGTGGCCGAGACAACCTTGGTGTACTCCCTTCTACTTCAACTCAGCAGCAGGGAGCCATACCTTCTACCAGTTTTTCCATCTCTGCTTACACAGAGTCAAGGATCTCTACTTCATCCCAACCTGCAGTCTCTTCACCTGACAGCTTGGTATCTCTCAACATAACTCCTCTTCAGTTTTCTCAACCTGTAAGAGACATTTTAGAGGCTTCTAGAAAGCTTGCCACTAGACAATGGACTAGATGGACTAGATTTTCTATGTGATGCATCTCTCATGACATGGAGCCTCGAGATACCTCCTTGGCTTCTGTCTTGGATTATCTTTTGCACTTGTCTACCTCTGGCCTCAAGTCTACATCGATCTGAGTCCATCTTAGTGCAATTGCTGCTTTCCATCAGCCTATTGAAGGGAAACCCCTCTCTGCTCAGCCTGAGGTTTCCAAATTTATGAAAGGACTTTTCAGTGTCAGACCTCCTCTCAAACCACCTCCAGTAGTTTGGGATCTTAATGTTGTTCTTGCTCAATTGATGAAGCCTCCATTTGAACCAATGTCTACGGCTCATCTGAAATATCTCACTTGGAAAGTGGTGTTTCTCATTGACCTCACATCTGCTCGAAGAGTCAGTGAGCTGCAAGCTTTAGTTGCTGATCCACCTTTTACAGTTTTCCATCATGACATGGTGGTCTTCCGTACTCATCCTAAATTCTTACCTAAAGTGGTTTCAGAATTTCATCTCAACCAATCTGTTGTACTTCCAGTGTTTTTTCCAAGGCCTCATTCTCACCCTGGAGAATCAGCTCTTCATACTCTGGACTGTAAACGTGCTTTGGCCTTCTACCTGGAATACACCAAACCACACAGATATGCTCCTCAACTTTTTGTCTCCTTCGATCTAAACAAGTTGGGACATCCAATCTCTAAGCATACCATCTCCAACTGGATGGCTGCTTGTATCTCTTTCTGCTATGCCCAGGTTAGACTGTACCTACAGAGTTGAGTCACAGCCCACAAAGTCAGAGCAATGGCGGCTTCAGTAGCTTTCCTCAGATCCACTCTTATTGAGGAAATTTGCAAAGCTGCCATCTGGTCTTTGGTTCATACTTTCACCTCTCATTATTGCCTGGATGTTTTCTCCATACGGGATGGCCATTTTGGCCAAAGTATATTACAAAATTTATTCTCCTAAGTTGCCAACACTCCCACCATCCAATTCTGGTTAGCTTGGAGGTCACCCATATGTGAGAATAGGCTGCCTGCTTGTCCTGGGATATAGCACAGTTACTTACCATAACAGTTGTTATCCAGGGACAGCAGGCAGCTATTCTCACAACCCACCCACCTCCCCTGGTTGGCTTCTCTGCTAGCTATCTGATCTGAGGAGACTCGCCCTGTGCTGGGCGAGAAGGCACTTGCGCATGCGCAGTACGGCAGACTCGAAACTTTGAAGTTTTCTACAAGCAAGTCTGCTTGCAAGGCTGTCCGCATCTGGACTCCGTGGATGATGTCACCCACATGTGAGAATAGCTGCCTGCTGTCCCTGGATAACACCTGTTACGGTAAGTAACTGTGCTTTTTTTTGTCATTTGCTTTCAAGAATGAGCTAATTGGAACACTGCTTAGTCAGAAAAAAAGGGCAGTTTTTTAGCAAGAAAACTAAAGCTATATTTTTCATGTGCTGTGCTTCAGTTAATGGATCTTTTCCTCTAATTAGCAAATAACATTGCTGTTTGTCCACAAAGATAGGTTTTGCATGCAATACATCTGTTTTGATGTGCCCCATTTATGTGGTGCCTTATTAAATGTATTTTGAGCTTAATAAAGCAAAAATAAAAATCCAGGGAGCTATTTAGCAGATCTCATTAAGGACTTCCAAACTATGCCTAAGTTCTGGATGAACGTCCAAAGAGTGCCTAAGTTCCGTCCCTAGAACTGAGATCTATTTGAAGCTCAAACTATGCTGAAAAGTAGATCTGGTTTTCATTCACCTTCAATATAGGCATGATATGGATGCCCTAGGTCGTTCAGTGTTTGTAACTGAATCAAAGGATGCCCAAATTGAGTTATTGACCAAACCACACCCATTCCATGCCCATGCCTATTGAGTTAGGCGCGAGTTTTAAACATGGGCATTCATGAAATTGTGGCTGCATCTACAAAGTGGCGTCTACGTCCTTTGGATGCCTAAGTTTCAAGTTTATTTAAAAATTTTATAAACTGCCTAAGTATTGCTTGTTAAGACCCTTAATTGGCTCATTAGCTACTTAGATTGGACGTCTAAAGCATGCCTAATTTTAGGCATGACTTATATGCCCTTTATAGAATCGGGGCCTTTGTGTTTACATTTCAGACTTTTGCATGATGATGATCCTGTGACTCTTGCAACTGTATTATGAGCCACATTCTGTAAATGGCACCTAAATTGGCAACCACCTACAAAAACGGTGCCAGCCACATGACAGTCATGCTTAGGCACCATTTGAAGAATCACAGCTAACTGCACCTACCACAATCTTAGGCATCTGCAGTGTTGGCCAGGGTTTTACTAGCCTACATTGCAGATGTCAGTTCTTTAGAGAATTGCATCTAATGGCGCCTAAGGTCTGCTCCACCCCTAACCATAGTTATTTTGACCTGGGGCACTATTAGACGCTTCCTTAGATGCGATTACAGCGCCTACCTTCACATGTGTTTAAAGGTATATACTTTTTCAAACATGTTTTTAATGACAATTACTGTGCTGATTAGTGCTTTCCATGCTCCTGTCAACAATAAACCTTTGGCTACTCATCCACTTGTTTCCCAGTTTATGAAAGGTTACTCTGCCTCCAGTTGTCTGGGATCTTAATGTAGTCCTAGCCAGTCTGATGAAGCTGCCATTTGAACCACTGGCATCTGTTCATCTTAAGTTTCTCATTTGGAAAATGGTCTTTTTGATCTCTATCACTTCCGCTCGTTGAGTGAATGAACTTCAAGCATTGGTTTCTGACCCACTGTTCACAGTATTT
Organism: Geotrypetes seraphini; assembly: GCF_902459505.1. Lineage (NCBI taxonomy): Eukaryota > Metazoa > Chordata > Amphibia > Gymnophiona > Dermophiidae > Geotrypetes > Geotrypetes seraphini. The sequence continues at coordinate 93,896,542 of NC_047093.1, read as the reverse complement.
CATCATGACAAGGTGGTTCTCAGGACCCATCCTGAATTCCTCCCAAAAGTAGTTATGGAATTTCACTTGAATCAATCTATTGTGCATCCAGTTTTATTTTGAAAGCCTTATTCTCATCCTGGAGAAACAGCTCTACACACTTTGGACTGTAAGCGTGCCTTGGCTTTACTATACACAAAGGACTAAACCATACAGGACTTCACCTCAACTGTTCATCTCTTTTGATCCTAACAGATTGGGCAGGCCTGTAACCAAAAGAAATATTTCTGCATAGTTAGCGGCCCGTATGTCCTTCTGCTGTGCTTAGGCTGGGCTGCAGCTCAAGGGATGTGTTATAGCACACAAGGTCTGAGCTCTTTCTTATGGTCCACTCCCATTGATGAAATTTGCAAAGCAGTTACTTGGTCCTCAATTTACACATTCACATTTCACTACTATCTAGAATCCTATTTTGAGCAAGAAAGCACGCATGCATGAGTGGTGCGGGCAGTTGCAAAATTTCTAAAAACTTAGTAGCAATGCACTTTTACCACTGTCCTTACTGGGCTCCATGGATGGCATCACCCACATGTGTGAATATCTGCCAGCTGTCCCCAGATAACACTTTTTTATGCTAAGTACCTGTGTTTTATGTGCCATGAACTTGTAAGGGCTTTGGCGGAATATAAGTCAGACTGAAATGTCTTATGTATTATTTTATTGTGTATGTCTTAATGATTTGTACCTCTCTTAGAACTGTGGGATAATGCAGTCTTTAAATATTTTAAATAAATAAAACTACTTTCCTAGAAATGTCTAAAATTTCAAGCTATTCTTGCTACTACGGTGGTTACTTTGGTTTTTGATCAGGCCAGAGATTGGATTTTATGAAAACAGGATGTTTTTTTTTTTTTCTAGACTTCCATAGCATTCCAAGAGTAACCCGAAAAAATGAAGCTGCAATTTCTGTAACTGTACTTCATCCTAGAGTTTTGCTGATCGGAGCTATATTATATTTTAAATATTCATGTAAATATATAGGGGCATGTTTAATAAAGTGCCCTATGCAGTTAGGAAGGATATTAACATGTGCTGTCTGATAGTGTCAACATTCACTAACAGCTAGCACAGGTTAAAACAACCAATGTATTAAAAGTCTGGTGCAAACTGTTTAGCACAACAGAAGAGTCTTGAGGATGAGATGTCAATAGTACAGCCACGGGCTTGAAAAGTAATCTACTTTCATGCCTGTGGCTGTAGACATCTAATCTAATCTTCTATTTCTGCATCGCACATACCTAAACAGGCTCAAGGCGACTTACAAAGAGAAGAGAGGGGAGTGAAGAGAGTAGGGAAGGAGAAAAGGGGAAACATGGGCCAAGGGAAGATCTGAGAAATTTAAGTATCAAAGAGGCTGGTTTTCTGTTTTTTTCTGGAATGTGGTGTTGTAGGGTTCTGTTCTGGTCGTTTCAGCGAGGTCATTCTAGGTTTTCACTCCAAGGAAGGTGAGCATGGAGTGAAAGATTCGCTTGTATTGGAAATTCTTTGTTGAAGGGAGGTTTAGTAATATCCTGTTAAGGGTTCTGTGGGAGGTAGACCATGCTTTTGAGAAGAGTTGGATGAGTGGAGCTGCTGAGTTTCCATGAATTATTTGGTGTATGATAAATGAAGTTTTAAATTTTATTCGTGATGGGATGAGTAGCCAGTGTAGTTGCCTGATGGAGGCTGATATTGAGTCGTATTTTTTCAGGTTGAAAATTAGTCTTACAGCTGTGTTTTGTATGAGTTGCATTTTGTGGGTCAGTGCATTGTTGATACCCATGCAGGCAGAGTTACAGTAGTCCAGCTGTGTTAGGATTATTGACTGTACAATCAGAGCAAAGTGATGTTGATGAAAATGCGGCCTGATGAGTCTTAGTTGCCTTATAGTGAAGAGGGACTTTTTTGGAATATTAGAGATTTGGGCTTCCATGGTTAGTGTGGAGTCAAGAATGCAGCCTAGGATTTTGGAGGTTTTATCGACTGTGAGGGTATGGCCCGTTCGGAGAGTGAAGCTTGTCAGTTTTGTCTGTTGGGCTGTGTGGAAGAATAAGATTTAGGTTTTGGTTTGGTTTAGTTTTAGCTTGTTGATTGTTGTCCAATTTTAGATTCTTTCAATATTGGTTGATAATTTGTTGATGACATCTGACTGGTTGTTGTTTGTGGGGATGAGGACAGAATGTCATCTGCGTAGGACATTATGCTTTCATCATCGAATTTGATGTTTCCGAGGGAACTCATGAAAAGGTTAAACAGGATGGGGGAAAGTGGAGAACCTTGAAGCACCCCACAGAAGGCCTTCCAGGGTTTGGAGATCTCTTCATTCTTTTTAACAATGTATTCTCTGTTTTGTAGGAAGTCAGAGAACCATTTTAGCACTGTTCCAGTTATACCAATTTCTGAGTTTTGTTAATGGAAGGTGAAGATCCATGGAGTCAAAGGCAGCTGAAATGTCAAATTGCAGGAGTATTGCCTGACGTCCCGTACTGAATAGTTTGGTTTTTGTGATTAGAGTGAGGATGAGAAGTTCAGTGTTGTGTTGTGACGGAATCCGAATTGGGGTGGGTGGAGACATGAATGTTGTTCGATGTAGATTGCAAGTTGTTTACTTACGTGGGTCTCGATGATTTTTGTTAGAATAGGTATGCCAGCGATGGGTCTATAGTTGGAGGTCATGGAAAGACCTGCCTTTGGATTTTTTGATATGTGAGTAAGTGCTATTTTTCCCATTGTTTCTGGTAATTGGCCTTGGTTTAGGGAGATATTGAGAAGGTTGGTGATCCAGATGATGCTTTCCTCGGGCGCGGTTGCTAGGAGGTAGGTGGGGTAGTTGTCTAGGGGTCTGCAATGTGCTGACAGTTTGGATAGTAGTTTTGTTGTTTCCAAGATGGACAAGCTGGAGAATTAAGTCCAGATTTGGTCTGCAATTTCTAGGTTCTGTGGAATGTCTTGGAGTGTCAAGAGAACGATGCTCCGTGGTAATTGCTTTGTCTACATCAGATTGAACTGTCTTGATTTTATTTAGAAAGAAGTCTGCTAGTTCTTGTGCAGTAATTCTGTTGGGGTGACCCATGGAGTCTTGGGGTAGTGAGCTGTTGTACCAGGAAGAACACATTTTTAGTGTTTAATGCTTTGGTGCCTAGTTTGGAGGCATAATAGTTTTTCTTGGCCTCCGATAAGTTGAGTTTGTATTTATTTATTGCTTTGCGCCAAAGTATTCTGTGTTCTTGCATTCTGCTTTTTCTCCATTTCCTTTCCATTTGTCTGCATAGTTGTTTGTCTCTTCTCAGTGAATCGGTGAAACAGGGGGAAGTATGATGTTGCTTTATTTTTGGGGAGTGGAGGGGGGTAAGGATGTCTAGAATGTTCGTTATGGTATGCTTCCAGCTTACTAGCATTGATGTAGTGCAATTAGAAGAGGTAATTAGGGATTTTGTTACTATGTTCCAGAAGAGGTTTGGTTGTGTCCTTCTTCAAACTAATTGTTCTTTATTGGTGGCTTTATCACTCTGATTCTCCATAGAAAAGTTTAGGTGAAAGTTTAAGAGGTAATGGTTGGTCCATTGTACAGGAGACCACTTGAGATTGGCTGGAGTAGTTGCAAGTATATCTAGGGTATGACCTTTTTCGTGTGTGGGTCTTGAAGGCATTACAGTGATTTCACAGTCGTTAAGTAATGTTTTTAGCTTATGGACATCTTTGTTCTCCATAGATTCAAGAGGGAGGTTGATATCGCCGAGTATAATCAGTTTCGTGTGTTGGCATGTCAGGTTGGTTATTAGTTCTGTCATTTTGAGGATGGAGCTTGATTGAGAGTTGGGGGGTCTATAGATCAGAAGAATTCCAATGTTGTTGAGTGTAGAGTTGGACTTGTCTTCCAGTTTGCAGACGATATATTCTAGATCTAGGTGGGTAGCCGAGTCTAATTCAGTGATGGTATATGAGCTTTTGTATATTATTGCTGGGCCACCACCTCGCTTCCCACATCTCATCCTCACAACTCTTCTGTTGTGGTATACTGTCCTCGTCGTTGAGGCCCCTTGGGATTTCCTCTCAAATGCAAACTGTTTAGCACAGGATGGGGCAAGGACTAGGAGCAGTATGGGTGGAGATTAGACTTGATGGGCTGGGCAGACTTGATGGGCTTGGGCAGACTTGATGGGCTGTAGCCCTTATCTGCCGTCATCTTTCTATGTTTCTATGACAAACTGCATGTTGTGGATAGTGTGTACTATCTGGTTAATGGACAGTTAACAGTGCTTCATTTAACACCACCTCAATAGGTGGTGTTATGTGTATCTGAATTCACTGCACCTGAATGTCAAGCACATTAGGGTATTTGTACTTGTGGAAGCTCCTTCAGAGCTGTTGCATTTAACATGCAATAGGGATAGTATGCTGAACCAAGGGTCTTGCATCTGCTGCTGTGAGTCCATTGGACAAGACACTGATCACTGTTTTCATTACATAGTAACATAGTAAATGATGGCAGATAAAGACCTGAACGGTCCATCCAGTCTGCCCATAAGTTATACTCGTTAAAAAATACATCATTAGATTTAACTCTTTTCTTCTTTGGTATTTCTGGGCTGTAGACTGTTAAGTGTGGAATTGCCCTAGGTTCCAAATGCTGAAGTTGCAACCCAAGCTCACTCCAGCCTATCCAGCTATCCTGTTGTTTGCAGGATATCTACCGTAAAATCTGGCCAGTAACATCCTCCTGTTCCATATTAGTAGAGTTCACATTGATGCCCACCCCAGCCCATCCTACACCAAATCGCCATATATGGAACACAGACCGTGCAGGTCTGTCCAATACCGGTCTTAGTTCTTTACTTTACATTCTTAATTTTCTAATTATAGATCCTCTATTTTTATCCCATGCTTTTTTGAATTCCATCACTGTTTTCCTCTCCACCACTTCCCTCGGGAGGGTATTCCAGGCATCTACCACTTCCTCCTTCTCCCTGATCTCTTCTGCCGCCAGTCAGACATTTTTCTGCAAGTTAGCCTGCAGGAGCAACTTTGATCTGCTCAGTCCTCTTTTTTGTTTTCATTATTTTTTGTGGTTTTTCATAGGATTTTGTGTTTCTGTTCAGCTCCAGCGACTGCCTAGCCTGCATGAGAGGGGAGCAGAATTCGGTCTGCAGCTGACATATAGATCCTTTGGGGATCTGCATAGCCTGCCTACTTGAACTGTGAAGCTCAGGGGTTTTCCCTGCTGTTTGCTCACTCCTTGACTGGATCAGGAGTGTAATCGTAGGCTTTACAAGCACCAATTGCATTTCTTTGGAGTGCATATGGTATCAGCTGCACTTTCCTTCCCCCCTCTTTGTGGTGTTTGGATTCTGGTCACGGAAGTTGAGGCTCAGTCCAGCTGTAGCTCGACTGGCAGCTGAAAAATCACAAGAGGCAGCTTTCCTGGTGGCAGAGGTCCTCTTCTAATTTCTGGTGGCAGGCTGCAGCTCATCTTCCCACCATCTGGAGTACCTCTTCCTACCATCTGGTGTGTGAGTAGGGCTGTCACAGCCCACAGGGCAGTTCTGGGGGGGGGGGGGAGGGGGTCTGAAATTGTGGTTTTTGAGGGTACATTTTGTTCCGTCACTCCAGAAATCCTAAAATCGCAGGGTTTTTTTTAGGTCCTCTGGAATTGCAGCCATTTTTTCAGTGGGGAAATCCTGGTAGTGGCCATCTTGGATTTTTCCCGATTTGAATTCTAAGTTCTCAAACTTCTTTAAAAAGCCTCGTTTTTAATTCTAACCACCAGGGATGGAATCTTCATGCTCCAATGACATGAATTCATGTGAAATATGTGCTGGTTTGGTACCCAAAGAGCGCCCTTGCGTTGCATGTTCCACCGCACATGCTGGAGAGGTGGGAAATTCGGGTTCAGCCTCTGACCACCTTGTTAATGCTGCCAAATGTCTGTTGGGATGGATAGGGGACAATTTTGCCTTCTTGGAGTCCTGTGATACAGCACCACTACCTATAATAGCCCCAAAGTGGAAAGAAAGTACTCTAACCTGCCCTCTTGAAGGTCCTCTATGCCTGACTTTGTGAACTGGCAAGCCTATGTCGGCGGCACTATGGTGGTTTCTGGGTCAGCTGGAGAGGAACCACCTGCTCAGCCTCCCTGTGTTCAAGTATCGGCTTCTCCACGGGGGCCCTTGTCTCCCCTGGACACCAAAAGCTGGTGGAACAGGGTCCCTGAAGATGATGATCTGGATGCTTATCCTCTCTCCCAGGGAGAAGCCTTGGTCAGAGTTGATGTGACACTGGATGAAGTAAATCAGGGTCTGAATGCTGCTGTGGACCAGGACGAGAATCCCTCAATTCTTCTTCAAAAGTAGACTAAAAATCCACCTTTTTGAGACAGCCTTCAACTCATAACCCTATTCCCCTCTGCTCTCCACCCTAGCCAGCAATTTAACCATCCCCTCTACCTGTAACTCAAACCCCGGCATCCTGTTTGTGTGTCTTGATTGTTTAGATTGTTACTCACTCGAGCAGGGACTATCTCCTTTGTGACTCTGTATAGCGCTGCATATGTCTGGTTGTGCTCTAGAAATGATTAATAATAGTAGTAGTAAGTTGCTGACCTCAAACATTTTAAAACTTGGTTTATTTTCCCTATTGCAACTGAGGTGGAAGGTGGAAGCTGCTGCCAGCCACCACTTGCTTTCATCTTCTAATACAGTGGAATCTTGTATCAGACAATTTCATAATAAATTTTCCGGATTACAGTCAGCTCCTTCCCAAAAGCTTTACAGGGCATTCAACAGAGATATTAAAATAATTTATTAGAATGAACATGTTAAGCTGCAGCATGTTTATCTAAAAGAAACAACACTTAAATAGGGAACTTTATTCTCAATTAAATTGTTAAAACACAGATTAAATTTAGATACCTGTATATTATCCTTTTTCACTGTGAAACTGAAATATTTGGTTAAAATGGGCTGCTGAATACAAGCTTAGCTATTTTGTCCCTTGAAGTAGCCTTGTGTTCTAATCAATAAAATTGTTAACAGTCCTTGGAGAACAGTATAGTATAGAGCAGTGTTTCTCAACTTGGTCCTGGAGTACCCCCTTGCCAGCCAGTTTTTCAGGATATCTACATTGAATTTGTATAAACTTGATTTGTATACACTGCCTCCATTATATGCAAATTTTTTCATGCATATTCACTGTGGATATCTTGAAAACCTGATTGGCAAGGAGGTTACTCCAGGACTGAGTTGAAAAACACGTAAAGAGGTAAAACAGTAAATGATGGTAGAAAAAGACCTGCACAGTATTCAGTATGCCCAAGAAGGTGACCAGAGCCTTCCCTTCTATGCTATGCAGGCGCCAGTCATGCATGTTTAAAAGTTGGTTAAGTCAAGACTTCACTATGCCAACCATTTAGGCATCAAAACATGATGGGGATGATATGTGGTTATAACCAAGACTCCAAGTATTGCTGACAGTATTCAACTTACCAGTCAAGATGTCATCCCCTCCACCCTGAACTGCACAGCACCCTCACTCACAGTATATGACAATAAAATGATCCAAAACACTGCAGTTGACGAAGCCTCACTTGTCTTTTGCCATTTGTGGGATACAGACTATAGAAGTCTGTCTGGTGCTGGTCTCGGTTTCCCCATGCTAGATTTGGCTAATCTGTCAGTTTTTGCCATTTGCAGGACACACTGAAGTATTTCTGTGCATGAAAGAAAAGTGGGACTTGGGGGTGATTGCATCTAATGATCTTAAGGTGACCAAAGAAGTAGAAAAAGTGACAACAAAAGTCAGAAGGATGCTTGGGTGTGTAGAAAGAGGAATGATTGACAAGAAAAGAAGATGATAGTACATCTGTATAATTCTCTTGTGAGACCCCATTTAGAGTACTGTGTACAGTTCTGGAGACCTCATCTTCAAAAAAATATAAAGTGGATTCTTTATCACCTTTCTAGACCGGTACAGCGTCACTGATGGATAATACCTCATTATGACCAGTAGGTGGAGACTGAGACAAAATTTTTTGGTTGCAATACAAGTATCTGTGCTTCCCCCCTAATCTGACCAATCTGACCAGTCTTCTCTCAGTCTCAGCAGGTGGTAAGATATTGCTGGCTTCCCTGGGTTAGTGTAGGCCTGTTGGATTTGCATAGTGGCCTTCTTGTCCCTTTCTGGTGCCGGACAGAGCTTGGGGGGACCCTGTTTGGGGGTCTGCCTGGCCTCAGGGGTGTCACACTCGACGGGTCACAAGTTGAGTCCCTCCCCCCCTTTCTCTACCTCCCCATGTTTTTTCTAGAGGTGCCTCAGCAGTAAGCCTTGCCACTGATACCTGCAAGGCATATGCCTGAGAGAGCAGGTGGAGTCTGTTCTGAAAACAAAAATCCTGAGGGCAGTGCCAGGCTGAAGGGAGCCTTCATTGTATTGTATTGCTGTTTTATTGCTAATCGGTACTTTTTCCCTTAGCTAGGTTGCGTATTGCACAATGAGCATTTTCAAAGGGAAAAAGTGCTCATTGTGCTCCAGACGCGAGGTCGATGTGAAGGGGAATCATCGTCGGCTTTGGGTGCCAGCATCCAGAAATCCCCATCGCAAGTGCCTTGCACGCTGGCAGCTGAAAGAGGGGAAGCCCGGGCTTCCCTCGCTACCCACGCAGGGATTCCCCCAGCCACCGACAGTCAGGTATAAAAGGTTTACTTTGCCACTAAAAGCTGCTGGGGTCTCCCTATCAGCGCCTGCTGGCTTGCCTGCTTTAGTGGCTGGGGCGGTTCAGGCATCTCAGCCGCTACATGCCTCGGAGGCATTTTTTCAGCGGGCTTGCTCCGATTTGGGTGGGAAGCACCTCCATTTTGTCTGCAGCCTCAGATGACCCCCATGTATTGAAGAAACAGGGGAAGGTTTCTACTGGGACCTATGCTTTGGCAGTGAGTCCCATTTAGCTGTCGGGGTTTCCCCCCTGATTTTGTTTTAGCCTTGTGCAAGGCTTATATTCAAGCGTCTGGGGTCCTACTTCCACCCTGGAGGTCTTGGGGGATTTTCCCTCTGCATCCACTCTGGTTTGACACCCCCCCCAAGCACCAGTTTTGTCCCCGTCTCCCCCTCTCTCACCCAGGCAGCCAAGGATCTCTTGGGACGATAATTATTTTCTCTGGGGAGCAGTTTTCTCTTGATGGAGGACCTGGACCTTTTGAGGAGACCTACAGGATCCTCTTGGGGGGACAGATGCCGCTGGCGGAGGTTTTTCAGTTCCGCCAGCTGGCGAGGATGCGTTGATGGTGCTCATCTTTCAGTGGGAAGAGCTCCAGATGCTTATTCTTCAGATCTCCTCGGTGTTGCATTTTGAGGAAGATGAGAAGGAGCCCTCTGCTTGTGGTAGATCCCTTGTTTGGGGGATCCGCTTAGCATCCTGCTCTTTTGCTATGTATCAAGATATTTGGGATATTGTGCTTGTGCAGTGGACAGTGCCTGAGGCACCCTTTTATTTTGTACGTTCTATGGCCCGTCTATATCCCATCTCGGAGGGGGATAGGGATACCTTGAAGTTGCCAGTGATGGACGCAGCGGTTTCGGCCGTCACGAAGGGGCATACAATGCCTGTTGAGGGCGGCTCTGCTTTGAAGGACTCTAAGGAGCCTAAGTTGGAGTCCCTCCTTAAACAGAATTTTGATGTCTCTGCCCTTGCGGTCCAAGCAGTGATGTGTGACGTTCTGATCGCTCGGGCTTGTTTTCGGTGGGCCAAGCTTGTCCTTGACCGTGAATCTGATGCCGGGTCCTTGGTGGAGCAGGAAGTACCAAAATTGAGATGGATGCTTCTTATCTCTCTGATAGCAGGCTTGGTCAGAGCATGCAGCTTCTGGGGGGTCTTTCTTGTTTGGTGAGGATTTTGACAAGTTGGTTCAGACCTTAACAGACTCTAAGGTGCCTCGTCTTCCTGAGGACTGTGCCCACCTGCCTGCACGAGGTGGCTTTGCTCGGGGGCATTTTGCTTGATTTCCGCAGATACAACCCTGGTTGAGGGGCCATTTCTTTTCCAGTCTCTGAATCCTCCTGGAGCCGTTTCAGTGCATGCAGTCCTTTCATGGGGCCCATCGAGGGGGACATGATCACTCCCCTGTTTCCTCCACTGCTCGTCCCGCCCAATGACTGCTGGTGCCTCCCCTAGTTCTGGTGGACGTCCAGTTGTGAGATTTTTTACCAGATGTGGGCAACGATCACGATGGATTAGTGGATCCTGGAGGTGATTTGAAATAGTTATGCTCTGAAATTTGCCCTCTTATTGCCAGATCATTTTCTCACTTTTCCTTGTTGTGCGGCATGGAAGAAGTGGGTTTTTCGCCACTTCTAAGATTGCTAGATCTCAAACAGTAGTTCCAGTGCCCCCTCAGGAGTGTTGCACCAGCAGGTACCGTATATTTCTTTCCATAAGACACACCTCACCATAAGAAGCACCCCAGATTTAGAGGAGGAAAACAAGAAAAAAACATTCTGAACCAAATTCTCTCTGCCAGGCTCTGCACCCTGTCCCTCTTCTGGTAGTCTAGTGGTAGTCAGGGGCAGGCAGGCAGGTAGGGACAGGGCATGCAGGCAGGCCTCCCCCCTCCAGGCCTCCCCGCAGGCAGACAGGCCCAGCTTCTCCCTGCTCCCTATTTTTAATTCGGCAGGGCAGGCAGGTCCTCTTCCTCCTCACCCCCCAGGCAGGCGACAGGCAGGCCCTAGCCCTCTTCCCGCACGTACCTTTTTTTTAACTTATGGATGCTGCCTCCTGATGTCTTCTTTCAGGTGCAGAGTGGTGCAGAAGGCAGGCGTGAGCTTTTCGCGGCCTGCCTGGTCCTGCGCTGCTCTCTGAATAGCTTCTCATCCCGCGAGAACTGACAGAAGTTGTTCTGAGAGCAGCACGGGACCAGGCAGGACGCAAAAAGCTTGCGCTTGCCTTCTGCACCGCTCTGCAGCTGAAGGAAGCCATCAGGAGGCATCGGTTTACATAGGGAAATGCAGCGGCCGCGAAAAGCTCGTGCTAATAAAGTGCAGCAGCCGCGAAAAGCTCACACCTTCCTTCAGCACCACTCTGCAGCTAAATGAAGACATCAGGAGGCAGTGGTTTATGGAGGGAAGGGCAGGAGCACAGAAAGCTCCTGCTGATAAAGCGCAATTAAAAAAGGTACCGGGGGAGGGGGGTGTATTCACTCAATAAGACCCACCCTTATTTCCACCCACTTTTGGGGGGAAAAAGTGCATCTTATGGAGTGAAAAATACGGTATTCCATTTTCTTCTTGGTACCCAAGACAGAGGGAACTTTTCGGCCCATCCTGGATCTGAAGGGGGTCAACAGGGCTCTCTGAGTTCTGTTTTTTCATATGAAGATCCTGAGATCTGTTATTCTGGCTTCTCTCGATCTAAACTAAACTAAACCTTAAACTTATATACCGCATCTTCTCTATAAATAAAAATAATAACTTTATTTTTATATACGCAATACACAAACAGTTCAGAACGGTTTACAGAGAAAGAGACTGTTTACAGACAGCGATATTACAAAAAACTTTCAAAATTACATTAACATGGTAAGATTAATCAAATTTTTCCTGGAAGTGTTTTAGAAGTACATCATGGTAGAAATGGAATCAGAGAAATTTGTCAAAGAGCTTGACATGGTTTACAAAAATTAAAAGGGAAGTCCAGTGGGAGTTGGTGGTAGGGGGAAGCGGAAATTGACATTTTTGAAAATAGCCAAGTTTTCAGGTGTCTTCGGAATAGTTGAAAAGTCAGAGGCCTACTTGCATATTCTGATTCGGGTCTCCCATCAGCGGTTCCTTCGCTTTGTGATTTTGGGACAGCACTATCAATTTTGTGCACTTCCTTATGGTCTGGTCACGGCTCCGCGGACGTTCACCCAGATTATTGTGGTTGTGGCGGTGGCTTTGCGCAAGGAGGGCATTCTGGTTCACTCCTAGCTGGACAACTGGTTGATCTGAACAAAGTCTTTTCAGAAGAGCTCTCGGGTTACAGTTCGGGTGGTGGAATTCCTGCAGTCGCTGGGATGGGTGTTAACCTGTCCAAGAGCAGGTTGGCGCTGTCTCAGCGCCTGGAGTGCCTTGGGGATTCTCTTCAACACCTCCTTGGGGAGGATCTTCCTCCCAGAGGTCCAAGTGAGCAATTTGCAGTCGCAGATTCACCTTCTGATGGTTTTCCAGTATCCTTGGATGCAGGATTTTCTCCAGATCCTGGGGTTGATGGCAGCTTCCCTAGACGTGGTGAGATGGGCTCCAGCTCACTTGCGTCTGCTTCAGTATGATCTACTTCAGTGGTGGACGCCCCAGATGCACGCATTGGACTCTCCCATTCCTCTTCGGGGGTTGGTTCGTTGCTGTGTCCGTTGGTGTCTGCAGTCTTCTCTCCTGGTGCAAGGAGTGAGTCTGGTACAGCTCCAGTGGACAGTGCTTCTCAAGGACGCCAGTCTCCTTGGTTTGGGAGCTCAATGTCTCGGTCGCTCTGCTCAGGGCAGCTGGTCTTCAGAGGAGATATCTTGGCCGATCAATGTTCTGGAGACTAGAGCCATCCATCTGGAATTGCTAGTGTTCCAGACCCTATTGACGGGCAGATCTGTCCGGGTCCTCTCAGAGAATGCCACAGTAATGGCCTATGTCATTCATCAGGGGGGAACCAGGAGTCGTGGCGTATGAGATGGCTCTGTTCCTGGCATGGGCAGAATCTCATCTTCAGGACATCTTCGGCTTCCCACATAGTAGAAGTGGAGAATGTTCAAGTGGACTTCTTCAGTCATCACTTGCTAGATCCTGGAGAGTGATGTCTCGGTCCTGCAGCTTTTGAGTTGGTAGTGCAGACTTGGGGTTGACCGATCATGGACCTGATGTCCACGAGTGTTAACACCAAAGCACCCCTGTTCTTCTGTCGGCGGAGGGATGTTCAGGCCAAGGGGATGGTTGCTCTGGTATGGCCTTGGCCGTTGGCGGGCCTCCTGTACGTGTTTCCTCTGTGGCCTGTGGTGGGAAGAGTTCTTCTTGAAATTGCTCTCCACCCTGGCCGCATGATCCTGGTGGTCCTAAACTGGCTGAGGTACCTGTGGTACACAGATCAGGATCGTCATCTCGTGGCAGATCCTGTTTCACTGCCCCTCTCACCCGCCCTTCTCCTTCTGACTCGGGGTACCTTTCCAATGTCCGATCTGGCTCTTGAGTGGCAATGCCTAGGTATGAAAGGGTATTCACTTAAAGTGATTGCCACTCTCTTGGAGTCCTGGAGGTTTTTCCTCTTATCGGGCTTATGTGCATGTTTGACATATTTTTTGAGGAGTGGTTTCCTTTCCCATCTCTCTGCCTCACATCTTGGAGTTCTTGCAGGCTGGCCTAGATAAGGGCCTGGCCTGGTTTTCTCTCTGGGTTCAGCTTGCGGCTTTGTCTGTTTTTATGCGGGTTGCTGCAGGATAAGCGCATAACATCTATTCCGGACGTGGTTCGCTTTTTGAGGGCAGCAAATTGCTTTGGCCTCTGGTGCGGCCTTCTGTTCCGGTTTGGGATCTCAATCTGGTCCTGCCCATGCTTGTGCGCCGTCCCTTTGAGCCCCTGTGTTTCTGCTCATTGAAGGACCTTACTCTTACAGCGGTCTTTTTGGTGGCTATTTCTTCTGCGAGATGCATTTCTGAGTTGCAGGCTTTCTATTGTAGGCCTCCCTTCCTGGAGTTTTCAGGGAGTGTGTTGTGCTGCGGCCTGTTCCTTCCTTTCTGCCAAAGGTGGTTTTGCCTTCTTATGTCAATCAGTCCGTGATCCTCCCAGTTTTGGGTTGTTGGGAAGTTGGATATCTGTCAGGTCCTTCGTTCTTATGGTCAGCGGACTCCAGCCTTCTGGAAGTCGGATCATCGTTTTGTCCTCTTAGCGAGTCCTCATAAGGAGAATGTCGCTTCCAAGGCTACCATTGTGCACTGGATCAAGGAGACTATTGCTTTCATGTATCTTCTTCAGAAGAAGTCTGTTCCAGAATTTCTCAAGGCTTCTTGGGCTGAATCTTCACTTGTGCCTCCAATGGATATTTGTAAAGCTGTGGGTCTTCTCTGTATTCCTTTGTATGACATTACCGTGTGGCCATTCAGGCGCATCGGGACGCGGCGTTCGGTGGCGGCCCTCTGGGGGTCCCACCCATGTTGGGTACTACTTTGGTATATCCCATCAATGAAGCTGTACTGGTCTGGAAAGGTGCTAAAGAAGGAGAAATTAGGTTCTTACCTGCTAATTTTCTTTCTTTTAGACTTTCCAGACCGGTACAGAACCCCACCCTATCTGTCTGGTTTTCTTACGTTTTTTGCGTGAAGAGTGGGTTTTATCTGCAGGTGCTAGTATTTTACTAGGGCCAGGGAGATAGCAAGAACAGCGGTTTTGGCTAAGCTGCCATAGCTGGCGAGCTGTGGGAACCTTTGCTGAAAGGGCTTTTCTCTGCATCTTCCAACAGTATTGCTCTATGTTCATTGTTCCTCCTGTTTGAAGTGTTACTTTTATAATTAGCACTGTTTAGTTCTGCTTGGCTATTCAGCAGACTGGTCAGATTAGGGGGAAGCACAGATACTGTATTGCAAGGGTGCCCAATAGGTCGATCGCGATCGACGGGTAGCTCGCCAAGGCAAAGTGAGTCGATCACCCAGGACTCACTTTGCCTTGGCGATCTATCGGGCCGATCAGTCTTCCTCTCCCCGATGTCAATTCTGCCGTTGGAGAGGAAGTTCGGGCCAGCCAATCGCTGCCTGGCTGGGCGGAACTTCCTCTCCGACGGCGGAATTGACGTCGGGGAGACGAATGCTAGTCAGCCCGAAGCAGGGAGAGCATGGGGTGGCGTCGGCTTTGGGGCCTGTTATCCATTGGTGGCGGTTTGGGTCCTGTTCCCCGATGGCAGTGGCAGTGGCTTGGGGAAGGGCAGGGAGAAAGAAAGAAAGGGGGCAGGCAGGGAGACAGAAAGAAAGAAGAGAAGCAGAGAGAAAGAAAGAAAGGTCAGGGAGAGAGGAAGAAAAAGTTGGAGGGAATGAGGTGTGGAGGAGAGGAAGCATACAGGGCTGAAAGAAAGATTGGATGCACAGTCAGAAGAAGAAAATGCAACCAGAGACTCATGAAATCACCAGACAAGGTAGGAAAAATGATTTTATTTTAAATTTAGTGATCAAAATGTGTCTGAATTTATATCTGCTGTCTATATTTTACAATATGGTCCCCTTTTACTAAACCACAATAGTGGTTTTTAGCGCTTTGAGTGTCGAGAGCAGTGCTGGGCATTCAGCGCAGCTCCCTGCGCTAAAAACTGCTATTGTGGTTTAGTAAAAAGGGAAGGGGGTGGGTATTTGTCTATTTTTGTATGGTTGTTTCTGAGGTGACAGTGCATAGAGTCATCTGCTTTGACCTCTTTGAAAAAAACCCAGAATAGGAATGATAATTAACAATTCTATGCGTACAGTGTGCGTTGTGTTTTTTTAAAATTTTATTGTTGGTAGATCATTTTGACTTGGTCATTTTAAAAGTAGTTCGCGAGTCAAAAAAGTGTGGGCACCCCTGCTATATTGCAACCAAAAGTTTTTGTCTCAGTCTCCACCTACTGGTTTCAGGCACAGCTCTGTCAGAAAAAATAAGATATATTGCTGATTATTTTCTAGGCTGTCTGTTTCTTGATATACTGTATGCAGACACTAGTCCCTACATCTGAAAAATAGATTTGCCCATCAGCTTTATGCCATCTTTCAAGTGTCCTACATCTGTAGGTTTCCTTATTCAAATTACGGTAGATAAACCAGTCCAAACCAGAGGGTTATATACCTTGTCGAGCAGATGGAGGTAGAGAAAACAGACAGTTTCCAGTACATCACTAGTGTAAGAAAGAGTGAAGCCTGGAGGTAGTATATCTCTACCTTCAGCAGATAATGCAAGCTGGACTTATGCAGCTAGCCTTTTTATTTGGTGCGGCTTGGCTTCTTTAGACCTAGGCCCTGACCAGTGTCATGCTGGCTAAGTCCAGGGATTATTTTTCCCTCCAGGGGTAGGTTTAGGACCCTTCCTGGTTGAGCCTCCTTTACTCAGAGCCCCTGCTCCTCCTCAAGCAGCTGGCACAGGCTGTGTGGAATCCCTGCCAGCCGGGGTCAGGTCCTTGTTCCCTCATCCGCTCCCTCTGGAGCCTTAGGACTGAGGAAAAAATAGAGGTTAGCCTGGATAGCTTTTAGCTGCAACACCAATAAAGTTACTTAAAAAAAAAGAAAGTCCAAGCAGTACAGGAACTCTGGAGGAGGTTTATGGTCAGAGCTTCAAGCTTGTGGCATCTCAGGAGAGGACCCTCCTAGGTTTGGCAGCCAAAAGCGCTAGCGAGTGCTGGAGTGGAGGAAGTAGGCTTATCTGTAAGGCACTGCAGAACATGCGGCAGTTGGTGACTCTTCATGGATGTGGCTCCATATCTTTTGATTGCAGAGAAAGTTCATTGGGGGCAAATGAGAACAGCTTCAGGAGGCCCATGGAGCTGGTGGTATTTTGTTTCCTCTGTTGTGTTAACTGTATAGTTGCCATTGCTGACTCCATTTGTGGTATATCAAGTGATGTGAAATAAAATAAACACTAATTTCCTATAAATCCAGTGCCTTTTTTTATTACAACAATCTATTGATTGTGTGGGGTGGTTGTTTTTTTTTTTAAAATAGTTAAAAGATTTTCTGAAATATTATTGTGCTCAGTCACTTTCACCAAGGTCATACCTGGGGCAGATACCAGGACCAAGATTTTCAAGGAACCATCACGGCACATGTTCCCACTCCTAATTAATTCTCTATGTTATATATCTGATGTTATTGGCAGTGTCTCTTAAATATATTTCTATGTCTTAACAACATTGTGAGTACAGATCTATATATTGCATTTATCTGTTCCTGCAATGTGAATGAAATGAAGTCCACTGCATCTCAGTTATCCACAATTATCTAGGCTTAGGAATCCTGTTCCTGCAGCATAATTGAAATCTAGCATCGTCTTCTTGAAATCAGGTCCTCTATGTCGCCAGTTATCTGTGATTATACCAGCGTAAACATACAGAAATCACATAAAAATAAATACTGTGAAAAAGAAATGGCTTGTATTACAAATTTCTTTAAATAGATTGCCGTTTGAGTCTTCTATAATACAGCTCAGCCATTCAATCAGTGTACTATTCTCCTTCATAAATATTCTGCTCTTCAACCCAAGCTGGGTTTCATAATTGTCTTTAGGGAGAATAGCTCTAGGAGGAACTGAAAAACATACCCTCATTATGTGTACATAACTCTAAAAAACTTTTTCAATTCCTTTAATCATCTGTTTCTTACATACTTGTTGACTTCTCGCCTGCTCCTGGGATTCATTTGAACAGGTTGACTAAGGCAGATTCCTAGTATTTTTGCACGGGTCACATGCTCACTGATGGGCCTATCCCGGTGCTGCTGATTGGAACCAATCAATAATTGGTGTTTCACTGATACCAGAGTCTATACTGCTGGCCATTCGATTTCATGATTAAAACCGAATGGGCCTACTATGTTCCAGTTATAAATTAACGTCTGTTCCTTATACAGCAGCACTCGGGAAAGATCCCCTCCATAACGGATATCAATTTTCATGAGTACTATAAACTTTAATTGCTTTAGTGTATGCCCCTGCTGGATCCAGTGCTCAGTCAATGGTGCCCCCATTCTCTTCTTAAGGATTGTGCTATGATGCTCTGTTAGTCTGAGCTTAATAGATCGTTGGGTGTGGCCTATATAATAAAGGCCACATGGGCAGATTATACAATACACTGGCCCCATAGTAGTACGATCTGGTGGTGCAACTTGAAAATACGTTTTGAGTTGGGAATGTCCACACTGTCAGTGCTTATGGCTAATTCACAGTATACACAGTTACCACAAGGGAAGTGGCCCGGTTTAGTTATTAATTCATGATGAGGGCTCTTGAATACTTCTCCCAGATTTTCCATGTTGACAGCAGACGATTTTGCTACTGGTTGCTACAACATTTACCTCGTACTCAGTCTTTACCCAATGACTGTTATCACTATCACCAGATTTTCCTTCATTTACGCTTACTATCCCTATAGCCTCCCTTACCTCTTTCAGTCTTCCAACAATGAGTGTTCTTCAGAAAACTGTATCCTCACTTTGACAATTTTTTAATAATCCTATTCCACCTTTTCTTTTATGGAGATTTCTTCAGCCCCCTTTTCCTATTTCTACTTTTGATGGTTAATATTAGTCTAACGATAGGTATTTTCCTTTCTTCATGGAAGCAGGCAACTATTACCCCTATCTTTAAGGATCCTAAATCGGGTAGTTTTGCTATAAAGAATTATAGACCTATCTCATAGGTGCCAATTGCTCTAGAAGATCCGTGTTGCATTGGTCTTATGGAATGGCTCTTGAGTGCAGGGCGCTAGCCATGAAAGGATATTCAGAAGGCGAAGAAACCATCCACTCTTTCGGCATATGCTAAGACATGGGATACTTTTTAGCGCTGGTGCAATAAGGATAATCTGGAGTCCAAAAAAGCCCCAATATCGTCAGTACTGGCCTTCCTCCAAGAGGGCCTGAACAAGGTGCAGATGACAGGCCTGGCTTACTTTAGTGGCTGAGAGAAGTGTGTCTTCCTGGGTACTCACCCAGACATTATTAGGTTTTTCAAAGGAGCCCTGAGGCTTAGGCTGCTGATCTGTGAGCCCTTCCCTTCCTGGAATGTCAACATCGTGTTAGAGCAGTGGTCACAAACTCACGGCCCGGGGGCCACAAGCAGCCCGTCAGATACTATTTTGAGGCCCTCGGTATGTTTATCAAAATCACAAAAGTAAAATAAAACAGTTCCTTGATCATATGCCTCTTTAGCTATAAATTACAACTTAGCCAAAAGGAAAGATTTATAAACTATAAAGAGGTTTACATCTTGCAAAATTGTCTATTCTTTAATAAGATATTAACTATTTTTCTGAGGCCCTCCAAGTACCTACAAATCCAAAATGTGGCCCTGCAAAGGGTTTGAGTTTCAGACCACTGTGTTAGAGGGTCTTTAGAGGGCCCCATATGAGCCTTTGGAGGCAGCTTCTCTCATGTATCTTACAATCAAAGCAGTGTTCCAAGTTACACTTACCTCGGCCAGAAGAAACTCAGAATTGCTTCATCGTGCAGGGAACCGTTTCTGAGGATCACAGAAAAGGGCGTGACCTTGTGTACAGTACCTTCCTTTTTTGCCAAAGGTTGTTTCAGCATTTCACATGAACCAGGAAGTCGGGCTACCAGCCTTTCAACCTACAGGTTCTAAGAAGAAAGAAGGTTTTAAAGCTTGAAGTCCACAGAGTTTTCTTGCATTAACTAATGAATTTCGTCTATCGGATCATCTTTTTGACCTAACCAAAGAGTCATCCTGAGGCAGACCTGCCTTCAAGGCCACCATTTCCCACTGTATTCGAACAGCGTTCTTCTCCACCTACATTGTCTGTGGCATATAACCCCCGGTGGTGTTGAATGAGCATTCAATCAGAGGAGTAGCCGCCTTCTGGGCAGAGTCAAGGGCGATACCTACGGAAGAGATATGTAGATCTGCAACATAGCCTTCCCTACTAAATTCACTACACTAAATTCTATAGGATGGCAGCACATGAGGGTTCTGCTTTTGGTTCCTCAGTACTGAAAGCAGGCCTATCTCTCCCACATGGGACTTAGGGACTGCTTAGGTATGTCCCTAAGGTTCAGCATACCATTCCTATTGCACTGGAAAAATAAATTAGGTTCTTACCTTAATAATATCTTTTCCAGTAGGTAGGAATACTATGCTGAAACCCCCTGCCCAATAATTTTTGATGTGCCTGTTTCTGCCTTATGTTTATCATGGTCCTCTCCATAGCTAAAACTTCTCTGCCAGTCAGACTTCGGGTTCAGAATCAGTTCATAAATAGAATTTCAAGAGAGAATTGAGTTCTGCTAATATTCAAGCTGTTTCTTTTATTTGATGTGTTTTACTGTTCAAGGGTAATGTTCATTCTTTTATATATTACAGTTTCATTATTGACTGTTATAACATTATATGAGCAGATCAGAATCTTTGTTTCGGGGAGTTCCCTGTGTCCCTCCTTCTCCTGTCTTTTACTGTAGAGCTCTTGCATACTTTGGAACGAACTGAAGGGGCAGCAGACTCCTGGGAGAAGGAGGAGGTTTCAAAAGCTATGATTGACATCTTTTTGCAGTATGCTCACAGGAATAGATGGAGTACCCTAAGGTTCAGCATACCATTTCTAACTACTGGAAAAGATATTATTAAGATAAGAACCTAATCTCTTTATAATGTTCAAAGCAGTTTTTATAAATAATCTGATTGAATTTCATATTGTATTGGGTCCTGTATCCCTAGCGGACTAGGTCCTTTAAGGCTTTTATGTGGATGATTTACTTTTATGTGGATGGAATTATTTTATGTGGATGATTTTAGTGTACCTTTGGAACTTTGATACTTTCAAATAAAGTCCATTTAGGAACATCATCATTCCACAGAGTTTTTTTGGTTTTCTCTGGATTTTCTTCTTTGTGGATATTTTGGGGTCAATTCCTTTTGTTTTTTATATTGTATATAAAACAATCAATAAAGCTTTTGTTTATACATTTTCATTAACATGCATTTTGCATAGAAACCCAGAAAATTTATTTGTAGCAAATATCAACTCTGTGAGTGCAAAAGCTGCTGCTACTACTATTAATTATTTCTATAGCACTACCAGACGCACGCACTCTGTAATGAAACCAAATTTTTTTTTTTGTTGCTTTCATCATGCTCTTTGTTTGGAATCAATTAATGTTTCCCCAGTTGGGTAAAAGATGTAATGATTCATCTCAGGTATAATGCATCACTTTTTCAAATGATATGTGTCCTCAGTGAGGTGACCCTTTGAAAGATCAGTGATACCTTATGAATTTATTTATTTATTTATTCATTCATTCATTCATTCAATTTTCTATACTGTTCTACCAAGGGAGCTCAGAACGGTTTACATGAATTTATTCAGGTACTTGAGCATTTTCCCTGTCTGTCCCGGTGGGCTCACAATCTATCTAATGTACCTGGGGCAATAGGGGGGGATTTAATGACTTGCCCAGGGTCACAAGGAGCAGCATGGGTTTGACCCCACAACCTCAGCTTATTGCAATCTGAAACCTGATCTGGTTGCAGTTTTACAGATGTGAAGTTATTGAGGAAAGGGCATTGAACAACTTGACTTGCAATTGATTTTGTATGCTGTGTAGGCTATGTGCTTTTATTTATTTATTTATTTATAACTATAGAATGCCAAACTTAGAAAAGATTTGAGAGCTGTTGATCACATCTTGTTAAGAGTCTCCCCGTTTTCCTTTAGGCTGGTGCCAATCTGGATACTTGTTCTGAGGACCAGAGGACACCACTGATGGAGGCATCAGAAAACAACCATCTTGATACTGTGAAATACCTCATCAAGGCAGGAGCATTAGTAGATCCCAAGGTAGTCCAAAACTGGATGGACATCTGTCATTATTAATTTTAGTTTACATATCCTCCAGTGAGCTGGAGTTCTCTTTGCCCTGAATGTGTTTGAAGTGATTTTTCTGTTTTGCATCTGTACAGAAATTTTGTGTCCCAGTGATTAAGCCTATTTTATAAAGGCAGGTTAGGTGCCTATGTGTCTTTATAAAATAGGCCTCCAGAACCAGCTCTATTAACATACAAATGCTAATGCCAAATTTATACTTGCTCTGAAGTTGGTGTAAACATGTGCATGTACTCTCTGGAAGCAATCCTATAACATGGTGCCAGCATTTAGGCAACATATTTTATATGCACAGTGCCTATTCTACAGTATAAGAACACTTATGCATATCGGGCTATTCCTCGTCACCTAGAATATTGCTATCACTAAAGCCCTCTTTTACTAAATCATTGTAGAGGTTTCTACTGCTGCCCGGAACGCTAAATGCTCCAACATTGCCCCGACAGTAGAAACCTCTGATCTGCTTCTGTTTTCAGGTGTGCACATTTATGCCAGATTTATGGCCAATGTAAATGTATGCACCAAAATGTGGCATTTATGTGCACAGCGTAGATGTATTCTGTAAGCTGCCTGCCTCATGCCCTCCACCCACCTCCGGTGTGAACACCTTGCAATTACATGTTAAGCTATTTTAGTGCATAATTATAGGATAGCAATTAGGTATACTATTGCCATTTATGCATGTAACTGTACACTTATGTGCATGAATGGCAGGATTCTATATAAGCTTGCAAATTGTGCTGAAATTTAGGTGATTTGTGTTAGAATGAGGGGTTGTGTGTATGACTGCATAAAATATGTATGTACATCATACCTCTGTTCCACTCTAATTATACTCCATATAAATACCTGTGTAATATAAAAGACCTTTTTTGTGTGTAACAGTGGTTATATACATAGAAAAGATTGTATAAAAATACCCTAGAATTTTTTCTGTTGGATTGAAGGAATGGTGGATGTATACAGCAGCCTCCTAAAGGAGATAATGAAAGCAAAATTGAAGAAAACATGGGTTCAGTATAGAGTCATAGCCCACCCAAACTTTTGGCACCTTTGTTATGGCTGGCAGGGATTGCCAGGCCTCACCATTTGGAAGAGGTCCTCTGGTAACATAGAAACATAGAAATAGACGGCAGATAAGGGCCACGGCCCATCCAGTCTGCCCACCCCAATGACCCTCCCTATCTATCTCTGCGAATAGATCTCACATGTCTATCCCATTTGGCCTTAAAATCTGGCACGCTGCTGGCCTCAATGACCTAAAGTGGAAGACTGTTCCAGCGATCAACCACCCTTTCAGTGAAAAAGAACTTCCTAGTGTCACCGTGCAGTTTCCCGCCCCTGATTTTCCACGGATGCCCCCTTGTTGCCGCGGGACCCTTGAAAAGAAGATATCTTCTTCTACCTCGATGCGGCCCGTGAGATACTTGAATGTCTCGATCATATCTCTCCTCTCTTTACGTTCTTCGAGTGAGTAGAGCTGTAACTTCCCTAACCGCTCCTCGTATGGGAGATCCTTGAGTCCCGAGACCATCCGGGTGGCCATTCTCTGGACTGATTCCAGTCTCAGCACATCCTTACGGTAATGCCGCCTCCAGAATTGCACACAGTACTTCAGGTTTACGGCTGACGAAACTCCTGCGTATGCAACCTATGATTTGCCTTGCTTTGGTTGAAGCTTGCTCCACTTGATTTGCAGTCTTCATGTTTTCACTGACAATCACCCCTAAGTCTCTTTTTGCTTCAGTTCTTGTCATGATCTCGCCATTTAGGGTGTAAGTCTTGCATGGATTTTGGCTTCCCAGGTGCATGACTTTGCATTTTTTGGCATTGAAACTGAGTTGCCAGGACCTAGACCAGCGCTCCAGTAGAAGTAGGTCATGCATCATGTCGTCTGCCATTGAATTTTTGTCTGTTGTGCTTTTGCTCACTACATTGCTTAGTTTGGCATCATCGGCGAATAATGTTATTTTACCCTTCTGCCAAGTCTCTTATATAGATGTTGAACAGGATCGGGCCCAGGACAGAGCCCTGTGGCACTCCACTTATCACCTCCGACATTTCGGAGGGGGTGCCGTTCACCACTACCCTCTGAAGCCTACCTCCAAGCCAGTTCCCAATCCATTTGGTCAATGTGTCGCCCAATCCTAAAGAACTCATCTTGCTCAGCAACCTGTGGTGTGGTACGCTATCAAATGCTTTGCTGAAGTCCAGGTAAATGATGTCCAGGGACTCCCCAACATCCAGCTTCTTCATCACCCAGTCAAAGAAGCTGATCAGGTTGGATTGGCAGGATCTCCCCTTAGTAAATCCATGTTGGCGGGGATCCTGTAGATTCTCCTCGTTCATGATCCTATCCAATTGGCGTTTGATTAGAGTTTCCATTAGTTTGCTCACTATTGATGTGAGACTCACTGGTCTGTAGTTTGCCATCTCCATCCTGGAGCCTTTCTTGTAGAGTGGAATGACGTTAGCCATCTTCCAGTCCATCGGGACGTTACCTTTACTAAGGGAGAGATTGAAGAGCGTGGATAGCGGTTCCGCCAAGACATCACCCCAGGGTGCAGGTTGTCAGGCCCCATTGCCTTGTTAACCTTGATTTTTGACAGCTCGCAGTAGACGCTGCTGGGTGTAAACTTGAAATTACTAAACGGGTCAACTGATTCAACCCTTGTCTGTAGCTGAGGGCTGATTCCCAGCTCCTCGTGGGTGAAGACTGAGCAGAAGTATTCATTTAACAGTTGGGCTTTTTCCGAGTCCGTCTCTACATAGTCTCCGTCTGGTTTTCTGAGACGTACTATCCCGCCCGAGTTCTTATTTCTGTCACTGATATACCTGAAGAAAGATTTATCACCTTTCTGGATGTTCTTTGCTAGAGACTCCTCCATGCGGAATTTGACCTCCCTAACTGCTGCTTTGACGGCTTTTGACTTGGCCAGATATTCTACTCTAGAGTCCTATTTCCGTGAGTGTTTGTAAGAGATGAATGCTTTTTTCTTCTCTTTGGTGAGGTCCGAGATCTCCGTAGAGAACCACTGTGGCTTGTTGTTCCTACTCCGTTTGCTTACTAATTTAACATAGCGGTTTGTTGTTTCCTGTATGGTGGCTTTCAAAGTTGACCACATTTCTTCCACGCTGTCGGTTTCTGCTTGCCTTTGTAGCGCCTGGTGAACGAAGTCTCCCATGTCTTGGAAGTTTGTGTCCTTTAATTTGAGGACCTTGGTCAGCGTGGCAGATTTCGTGAAACCTTTCCTGAGATTGAACCATATCATATTGTGGTCACTGGAGGCCAATGTGTCACCCACCGAGACCTCTGTGACACTTTCTCCATTGGCAAGTATCAGGTCCAGTATTGCCTGATCCCTTGTTGGTTCCAATACCAGTTGCCTAAGTCTTGCTCCATTCAAGGAGTTTAATAGCTTCCTGCTGCTGCCGGAAGCAGAGGAAAGTGTGACCTAATCCACATCAGGCATGTTGAAGTCACCTACCAATACTGTGTCCCCCCCGCAAGGTGATATTCTCTATATCTCCGATTAATTCCATATCTAGGTCATCTTGATGTCTTGGGGGTCTGTATACTACGCCACGATACAGGCATTTGTCCTTCCCTCTGGCCAAATTTACCCAAAGGGATTCCCCAGTGTACTGTACATCTGTGATTCTGGTGACCTTAATGTCATCTTTAGTATATAAGAACATAAGAACATAAGAAGTTGCCTCCACTGGGTCAGACCGAGGTCCATCTCGCCCAGCGGTCCGCTCCCGCGGCGGCCCATCAGGTCCGTGACCTGTGAAGTGGTTTCTGCCTATTTCTATAAACTACCTTTAGTTATATCTGTACCCCTCTATCTCCTTATCCTCCAGGAACCTATCCAAACCCTCCTTGAACCCCTGTACAGAGTTCTGGCCTATCACATTCTCTGGAAGCGCGTTCCATGTGTCCACCACCCTCTGGGTAAAAAAGAACTTCCTAGCATTTGTTTTAAACCTGTCCCCTTTCAGTTTCTCTGAGTGACCCCTACTGCTTGTGGCTCCCCACAGTTTGAAAAATCTGTCCTTATTCACTTTCTCTATGCCCTTAAGGATTTTGAAGGTTTCTATCATGTCCCCTCTAAGTCTCCTCTTCTCCAGGGAGAACAGCCCCAGCATTTTTAACCTGTCAGCGTATGAAAAATTTTCCATACCATTTATTAGTTTAGTCGCCCTCCTCTGCACTCCCTCGAGTATCGCCATGTCCTTCTTGAGGTACGGTGACCAGTATTGAACACAGTACTCCAGGTGCGGGCGCACCATTGCGCGATACAGCGGCATGATGACTTCCTTCGTCCTGGTTGTAATACCTTTTTTGATGATGCCCAGCATTCTGTTTGCTTTCTTTGAGGCTGTCGCACATTGCGCCGATGGTTTCAGTGATGTGTCGACCATCACCCCCAGGTCCCTTTCAAGGTTACTCACCCCTAGCAGTGTTCCCCCCATTTTGTAGCTGAACATCGGGTTCTTTTTCCCTACATGCATGACCTTGCATTTTTCTACGTTAAAACTCATTTGCCACTTTTTTGCCCAGTCTTCCAGTTTCGTTAGGTCCCTTTGCAGGTCTTCACAGTCTTCCGTGTTTCTAACCCTGCTGCAGAGTTTGGTGTCATCAGCAAATTTGATAACCTCACATTTTGTCCCTGCCTCCAGATCGTTAATAAATATGTTGAACAGTAGAGGTCCCAGCACTGACCCCTGTGGAACTCCTCTCGTGACCCATTGCCAGTCAGAGTATTGGCCTTTTACTCCAACCCTCTGCTTCCTGCCTGCCAACCAGTGTTTGATCCATCGGTAGATATCCCCTTGCACCCCGTGGTACCACAGCTTTTTAAGTAGCCGTTCATGAGGTACCTTGTCGAAGGCTTTTTGGAAGTCAAGGTAAATGATGTCTATGGATTCCCCCTTATCCATCTGGCTGTTTATTCCCTCAAAGAAGTACAGCAAGTTCGTGAGGCAAGACCTTCCCTTGCAGAAGCCATGTTGGCTCGCCTTCAGTTGTCCATGGTTTTCTATGTATTCGCATATTGTGTCCTTTACCATTGCTTCCATCATCTTCCCTGGAACCGAGGTCAAGCTCACAGGCCTGTAGTTTCCCGGGTTACCCCTTGATCCCTTCTTAAAGATGGGCGTGACATTCGCTATTTTCCAGTCCTCTGGGATCTCCCCTGTTTTTAGGGAGAGGTTACATATTTGGCGAAGTGTCTCTGCTATTTCGTTTCTCAGTTCTTTTAGTACCCTTGGGTGGATGCCGTCCGGGCCTGGTGATTTGTCGCTCTTTAGTCTGTCTATCTGTCTGAGGACATCCTCTTTGCTCACCTCTAGTTTTACCAGCCTTTCATCTTGTTCTCCGTTTATAATCTCCTCGGGTTCCGGAATATTGGTTGTGTCCTCTCTGGTGAAGACTGACGAGAAGAATTTGTTTAACCTGTCAGCTATCTCTTTTTCCTCCTGTATCGCTCCTTTCCTGTCTCCGTCATCCAGTGGTCCCACTTCCTCTCTGGCTGGTTGTCTCCCTTTCACATACCTGAAGAAGGGTTTGAAGTTTCTTGCTTCTCCTGCCAGTCTTTCCTCATATTCTCTCTTTGCTTTCCTGACCTCTCGATGACATTCTTTCTGGTGTCTTTTGTGCTCTTCCTGGTTTTCCCTTGTTGGTTCCTTTTTCCATTTCTTGAAGGATGATTTCTTGTCGCTTATAGCCTTTTTAACTGCAGTTGTTATCCATGCTGGGTTTTTAGTTCGATTTTTTTTGCACCCTTTCCTAAACTTTGGGACGTACAGGTCTTGTGCCTCGAGCACTGTGCATTTAAGCAGTGTCCAGGCTTCCTTTACGGTGTTCACCTTCCCTGAGCTGTTGCTGAGCTTTTTTCCTACCATTTTCCTCATGTCCTTGTAGTTTCCTTTTCTGAAGTTGAGTGCTGTCGTTGTGGTTCTTTTCACCTTGGTTGTTCCCATGTTTAATTTGTACTGGATCATGTTGTGATCGCTATTCCCTAACGGTGCTAGTACCACCACTTCCTTTGCGGGTCCCTCTAGCCCGTTGAGGATTAGGTCTAGAGTGGCATCCCCTCTCGTTGGTTCCGTGACCAGCTGCTCCATGAAACAGTCCCTTATTGCCTCTAGGAATTTAGTTTCTCTCGTGCAGTTTGAGTGCCCAATGTCCCAGTCTATTCCCGGATAGTTGAAGTCCCCCATAACCACCACTTTTTCACTTTTGCACACCTGTCTCAGTTCGGCCTCCAGGTCCAGGTCGTTTGTTTCTGGCTGTCCTGGTGGGCGATAGTACAGTCCCAATTTGATGTCAGCTCCTTCCCCTCCTGTCAGCTTAACCCATAGTGACTCCAGACTGTCTGCCCTTATTGTTGTTTCAATTCTGGATGAAGCAATGGAGTCCTTTATATACAGTGCTATTCCTCCCCCCTTCTTGTGTGCCCTGTCCTTCCTGTAGAGTTTGTACCCTGGCAGGGCCACATCCCATTTGTTGTCCTCTGTCCACCATGTTACTGTGATTCCTATTATGTCTATGTCCTTATTTCTGGCTATAACTTCTAGCTCCCCCATTTTAGTTCTTAGGCTTCTAGCATTTGTATATAGGCAATTTAAGTCCCAGTTTGTTACCTTTTCTTTTGGATCTACTCTTGATTTGTTGCTCCTGCTGGTCTCCTCGCGTGTTGCCGCCTGCGGTGTGTCTATTTCGTCCTCTGCCCGCTTCTTTGTTCTTTGATAGCCCTTTGGTTCCGGCTGTTTCCTCCTTGTTTTGCTCTTTAGCTCTAAATGCCCCTCGGTTCCCTGTGCTGCATCCTTGGGATTGTGTCCATGTGGTGTCCATTTTGTCTCTAGTCCACTGTTGCCAGTTCCTGTCTCAGTATCTTTGCTCGATACTGTGGTCCGATGTGTCGAGGTCAGATCGACTATCGGCTTTCCCCTTGTTATCAGTTTAAAGTCATGTCTATGCAGGTCTGGATGTTACGTGCCAGCATCCTCGTCCCAGCCGTGCTCAAATGCAGACCATCTCTCCTGTAGAGCTTGTTTTTCCCCAGGAAGGTTGACCAGTTCCGTACAAGGAGGAAGCCCTCCTCGTCACACCATCGCCTCAGCCATCCATTTGTTGCTTGCAGCTCGGTCTGCCTCCTCGCATCTGCCCTAGGTACTGGCAGGATCTCTGAAAAGGCTATCTTCCCTGTCCTCAGCTTCAGCTTCCTCCCCAGGATCTTAAACTGTTCGGTCAGTGTAGTCATGTTGAAATTCCTTCTGCTGACGTCATTTGTTCCGACATGGATTATCACTGCTGTGTCCTCTGTCTCAGCTCCCTCCATGATTCTCTCGATTTTGTCGGAGATGTCCTTTGTCCTCGCCCCTGGGAGACATGTCACTAGGCGATCCGCTCTGCCTCCTGCTATGTGACTGTCCACCTCTCTCAGGATTGAGTCTCCCACCACGATAGCAGATTTACCTCTCCTCAGCTTCCTCCTAGGTCTCAGGTCTGTGTCGGTGATGATTGGGTCCTCCAATCCTTCCTTCTCCTGGTTGGTTCCTCCGCAAGGTTCCTCTCCCTCGGCTCCTGGTGGGTCCTGGTGGGTCCTGGCTGGTCCTGGCGGGTCCTGTCCTCCATCCGTTTGTTCCCTTCTGAAGAGCGGGTGATCCTGTGTCTCTACCATCCTGCAGGCCTCCTCGATGAATCTTTTGAGCTCTTTGACCTGTTCATTGAAGTGGTTTTCTCTGGTGGTGTCCTCAGTTGGTTCAAATTCCTCTGGTTCCTCTATGGAGCGGAGTCCCTCTAGCTCCTGTACTTTGATCTGCAGTCTCCCGACCTCCTTCTTGAGGCTAGCCAGTTCCTGACATTGACTGCATATGTAGGCCTGCCTCCCGGAAGGGAGGTAGACATACATGTGACAGTCGATGCAGTATACTGGAAAGCTTCGCTGACCTTCTGCTGCTTCCATTATTCCTTCCTTGTGACTAAAGTTGGCGCGCTGGAATTTGCCCGACGTGTATCTGAAGTCCCTTGGTGTGTAGGAGTGGTACCCGGTGTGCAGCTAGCAGAAAAATAGATAGAGAAGAGAAGAATGAGAACAGAAGAAAAATTTTTTTTTTTTTTTTTTTTTTTTTTTTTTTTAGTTTGAGTTAGAGTTTGCTGCTGGGCTGCCTGTGCTTCTGGCTCCTTCAATAGGCTCCTTCGCAAAGGCTCTCGCTAAGGCGAGCGCCTTTGCCACTCGCCTTTGCCGCGTGCCGAACGGCCGCGAGCCGTTGGCTCCCTTGCTTTTAAGGGGGAGCCCGGGCTCCGAGACGACCTCCGACGCTGTGGGGGTGGGCGGAGCTTTCTCTCGCCGCTACCCAATCAGCCTTCTTCCCCTCCTCGCCGGCTTCCGCCCCTCTCTGTCTCTCCTCCGCTTTGCCCGGCTGCCTGCCTGTATCCCCTCAGCTTCCCGGTCCGCGCTGCAGGACAGAAATAGAAAGCAAAGTAAAAGTAAAGGTACTCTAGAGCCGCCTCTAGAGCCACCTCCCATTTGGCCCTCCCTGTCCCGGCGAAGCAAATTGTAACCTGGTATGACCATGTCCCACCCGTGGGAGTCTGTGAGCTAGGTCTCCGATATCGCCACCACATCCAGGTTGGCATTCCTCATTTCTGTTTCCAATTCTAGGATCTTGTTTCCCAGACTGTGGGCGTTGACGTACATAGCCCTCCATGTTGTGTGTTTGTTGCATCTCAGTGGGGACATTCCCTCTTTAGCAACTAGGACACCATTAGCATTATTCGCATATCTCTTACACTCCCTAAACCCAGAGCTACAGCGTGTACCTGTCCCGGACTCCCCATAACTACAGTGTGCTCCTATCCCAGACTCGGTAATGTGTGTACCCTGTGGGGGTATTCCCGTTTGGGCTACTTGAGCTCCTTTAGTGCAATTTGCAACGTGTGCACTCTCGCTGGACCCAGAATTACAGTGTGTACTCCCTCTAGACCCAGAATTGCTATGTGTACTCCCCTTAGTCCCAGAATTGTAATGTGACCCAGAATTATAGTGTTTACTTAGCTCAGTCTCAAAAAAGTATTGGCAGCTTAGCTCGTCAGGTGTGTTGTTTGTGCCCGTACCCTCCCCCAACTTACCTAGTTTAAAGCGCTGTGTAGTAGGCGGGCTAGACGGTATCCAAGGACGTTCTTCCCCCTCCTGGTCAGGTGTAACCCGTCTGGTCCCAGCAGTCCTTGCAGTGTCCTCTCCGTGGTGCAGGAACCCAAAGTTCATCTCCTTGCACCATCCCTGCAGCCAGCCGTTCGCCCTCTGGACGCGATCCTCCCTGGCACTGCCCTTGCCCCTCACTGGGAGGATCGAGGAGAAGACCACCTGCGCATCCATCCTCCTCAGCTTCTCTCCCAGGACTCTGAAGTCTTGGGGTATGCTCTCCGGGGTGCATCTGGCAGTGTCGTTGGTTCCGACGTGGATGAGAATCATGGGGAAGTGATCTTGGGGCTTGATGAGTCTGCCCAGGCTAGCGGTTACATCCCGGATCCTGGCCCCCGGCAAACAGCAGACCTCTCTTGATTGCAGGTCTGGTCTACAAATTGGTCCCTCGGTGCCCCTTAGCAGCGAATCCCCGATGACCACCACTCTGCACTTCCTAGGGGTGGGCCGACCTGTTGACTCTGGAACCGGAACCGTCTACTGAACCACTTCTTGAACCTCGTTGTCAGGACCCTCCTGTAGCAGCTGGTATCTGTTCTTAAGGGGGATATGTGGTGTCGATGTAGAGCTGCCCTGTATGTGAGAGAAAGAAACAGAATGAGGTTTTCTGCGTTTTCCTGTGGAGGAAGTCACCAGCTGCCAGGAATCAGCGTCTCCAGTGACTTCCTGAATTCCGACGGTTGGATTCAAGTTTGCAGTTTTGGAAGCTTTGGGTGTCTCAAGGATGGTCCTGTCAGGCTCTCGTTGGATGATCTGAGACAGCTCCTGGATTACTCCGTCAATGAAGGTCTCGTCGTCACGGATGCTTCTTAAGCGTTGAATCTCCTCTCTCAGGCTCCTCAGCTCTAGCAGAAGGCTTTCATCTGGCTGATCAATTGGTTCCGTCTGTGTGGAGACTGAAGACATCTTTGAGGGGATGACCTCGGTCTGTACAGAGACCTCTGCCCTCCGTCCTGGCTTCCCCTCCATCTGTACGAAGACCGTAGCCATCCCCTGGATACTTTCGGCGACTGAGTTGCCTGTCTTGATTGAAGTCTTACTGCTTCTAGTTCTACCTGCCATATACAAAAGTTTTTTTTATTATTTTTGTTTTATATATATATATTTTTTTTTTTTTTAGATATTTGTCAGGATGGGGGCTGTTAGGTGTTGGTCAGAAAGTGTTGAGGTTGGAGGGATAAATTAATTAGTTAGTTCTTGGTCAGGGGGATATAGTAGTAAGTTAATTGACAGTTAAGGTTGCCTGTTGTTAGTGAGCTAGAGAGGACAGACTGATTTAAATATTATTAAATATTAGAGGATAGAGGATAGCGTGGTCTGCCTGATGGATTAAAGTGATTGGTGTGGTCCGCCTGTTAAGTGTGCTTGTTGGTTAGGTAGAAGTAGAGAGTTGAAAGTTGAAAGACCTGGGAAAGGGAAAGATTGAAGAAAGACTGAAGTTGATTGGTTAATTAGCTAGTTGTAGGATTTTAGAGACCAGCTAAAGTTGATAGCCCTTCCTTGATGCCCTTCTTGAGGCCCTTCGCAAAGGCGCTTTCGCTAAGGCGAGCGCCGAATGGCCGCGCACCGTTGGCTTGAGCCCTTTTATGGGGGAGATCTGCTGTGACGTCGGGGGGTGGGTGGAGTTACCACCGCGTCCCGTCCGCCTCCTCCTCTGCCTTTAGCGATTTCAGCGCTTATCCCAGGACAAGCAGGCAGGTATTCTCACTAGTGGGTGATGTCATCAGACAGAGCCCCGGTACGGACGTCTCACAAGCACGTGTTGCTTGTAGAAACTTAAAAGTTTCTAGATGCCCGCACCGCGCATGCGCCGGTGCCTTCCCGCCCGGAGGTCCGGGCGTGTCTCCTCAGTTCTTTTCTTTCCGCGGAGCTGAGAAGTTCAACTTCATCATGCGCTAGCTGAATTCAGTTAAATTTGCCTTCCTTGTCCGCGTTTTCGCTTTCTTTTAATTACAGTTAACAGTACTTTTCTTTTTCAGTAAAAAAAAAAAAAAAAAAAGAAGATTATTTCCTCCGGCGGGTCGAACGGGCCGGCCACGTGGCTCAGGCCCACTGGCTTCGACCTCGCGGCGGAGATTTTCCGGCCTATGTCCCGGCCAATCACCGGGTTTAAAAAGTGCAGCAAGTGCCAACGCGCGATTTCACTCACGGACCCTCACCGGCGCTGTTTGCAGTGTTTGGGCCCTGACCACATTCCGAAATCGTGCAGGCCTTGCTCTACCCTTACGGCACGCTCATTCAAGCGGCGTTGCCTATTGTGGGAATCGATGTTCAAGATGGACGCAGCTAAGGATCCCTCAGCCTCCACTTCATCTGATACCTCCCCGGTTCGGGCGAAACCGGTATCGACCCCTCCTGCATCGAGTGTGGTGAAACCGGCATCGTTCATCCCGACACCATCCACGAGCTCGACGTCGGTGCCTGCCCCGGTCTCCTCGGTTCAGGTACCTCTTCCTTCCACAGTGCCACCAGTGGTCATCAAAGTGCCGAAAGCTACTAAGCAGAAGCACTCGGCCTCGAAGGAGCGCGATGACCGTGCAGGAGGACCCCCTTTCGGTGCGGATCCCTCCTTATCGGCTTCGCTACGGTCCGTGCTGGAAGCTCAATTCGTTGAGCTCATGCAGACCATCGGACCCGGGCTCATCGCTGCCATACAGGGTGACCTCCCGGTACCGGTCCAAAGGGGCGGTCCGCCCCCTCCCCCTCCTCCACGCCGTTCGACCTCGAAAACCGACGAGGACGAACGGGGGAGGGCGGCGATGCCCACGCGGCAAGCCTCGCTTACCGATATGCCGCCATTAGAACCCATTACGCCTCCGCGCCAACATGGGACCAGACCTCCGATCGATACTCAAAGCCCTGGGCATAGTCAGGAAGAGTTCTTCCGTACTCCTTACCAGACTTGGGTAGCATCGCAAGAATCCGCATCGCAACCCCAGTTGCGATCCACCGCTTCCAGCCCTATCCACCACTTGGGGGCCTCGGGAGACCATGCTATGCACAGACGATCCCGATCCCCGTCCCGCCACCGAGACGGGCACCGATCAAGACACTCATCCTGGCACTCTTCACGCCATTCGGAGGTGTCACCGCAGAAAAAACTGCAACATAGGGGATACTCCTCATCAGAGGTGTCCCCTCCGGGGGGCCCGGAGTACGAGGAGACACCGGTGCCCGATTCTCCTTGCCACTCCCCGATGTCCATGGACCCGGAGGCCTCCTCCTCCTCCAGCCCGTCCCACAGGCCGACGCTGGCGGATCAATTGTCCTTCTCATCATTCCTCCGACAAATGGCGGATGATCTGGATGTGACCCTTGACACGGGCTCCCGATACTCCAAAGAGTATCTGGACACCATGCATTTACCTAACCCTCCAACGGAGTCGCTTCGGCTCCCCCTGCATAAATTGCTGGATCAGACCTTCATGCAGTGTTTCGAAACACCGTACTCCATACCGGCGATTCCCAGCAAACTCGATGCTCGATACCGCATCGTGCACCATAAAGGGTTTGAGGGCCCTCAACTCTCCCACCAATCCCTACTGGTCGAGTCCTCTCTTAAACGCTCTCATCCCTCCCAGGTCTACGCCTCTGTACCGCCGGGCCGAGAGGAGAGAACGATGGACAAATTTGGTAGAAAATTCTATCAAAACTCCATGATGGCGTCACGGGTGCTGAACTACAATTTCTTTTTCTCTTCCTATCTGGAGTTCTTCTTGCCGGTGCTCCGCAAGTTCACTCCGTTCATAGACAACCAAGCTCGATTCGAGTTCGAGGAAGTGGTAGCCTCCCTCTCTCAATTACGCCTCCAGCTGATGCAATCCTCCTTCGATGCATTCGAACTCTCGGCACGTGCTGCCGCAAGCGCGGTAGCCATGCGTCGCCTGGCATGGCTCCGTACAATCGATATGGATCCCAACCTCCAGGACAGACTCGCCAACGTACCATGTGCTGGAGCTGACCTGTTCGATGAGTCTATCGAAACTGTTACCAAGAAGCTGTCGGATCATGAAAAATCTTTTCAATCCATCCTGCGGCCCAAACCCAAACCTCAACAGTCTCGACCTTCCAGGCCACCCCTGATTTACCAGCGGCGTTACATGCCCAGACAAACGCCTGCTGCGAGACAACCTGCGAAGAGACAACCTCCCCAGAAGTCTCAACAAAAACCTCAGCCACCGGCTGCACCTAAGGCTCCCCAGCCCTTTTGACTCCCCTCCCGGGAGCATAACCGACACCGTTCTGCACTCAGCCTCTCCCATAGGGGGCCGCCTCCATCTTTTTTACCATCGATGGGAGGCCATAACCACGGACCTATGGGTCCTTACCATCATAAGAGAAGGATACTCCCTTCAATTCCATCGGGTCCCCCCGGACCATCCTCCAAGAGAGTATCCTTCAAGCTCGACGCAGACCGCCCTTCTTCTTCAGGAAGTCCAAACCTTACTTCAGCTTCGGGCTGTCGAGCCGGTCCCGTCAGACCAATTGAACCGAGGGTTTTACTCCCGGTACTTCCTCGTCCCGAAGAAAACGGGCGACCTGCGACCCATTTTAGACCTTCGGGCCCTCAACAAGTTTCTGGTCAAAGAGAAGTTTCGCATGTTGACTTTGGCTTCTCTATACCCCCTCCTCGAGCAGAACGACTGGTTATGCTCCCTGGATCTCAAGGAGGCCTACACTCACATCCCCATTCACCCGGCCTCCCGAAAGTTCCTCAGATTTCGGGTGGGAAATCTGCACCTACAATATCGAGTGCTACCATTCGGCCTATCTTCGTCCCCCAGAGTCTTCACAAAGTGCCTGGTGGTAGTGGCCGCGGCACTCCGGGACAGGGGTCTACAGGTGTTCCCATACCTCGACGACTGGCTCATCAAGGCCCCGTCAGCCCCAGAGGTCACTTCGGCGGCCTTGGCTACAACCTACTTCCTCCAGAATTTGGGCTTCGAGATCAACTTTTCCAAGTCTCATCTACAACCCACCCAGTCCCTCCCCTTCATCGGAGCGGTCCTGGACACCACCCGACTCCGAGCATTCCTGCCTCTGCAACGCATGGAGTCTCTTCTTCATCTCTGCCAGTTGGTGTCTACTCGCCAAACCCTACCGGCGAGACAACTGATGGTGCTCCTGGGCCATATGGCCTCCACAGTACATGTGACACCCTTTGCCAGACTCCATCTCAGGATCCCCCAGTGGACCCTGGCATCACAGTGGAATCAGACGTCCGATCCACTATCCAAACACATCTTAGTCACACCTGCTCTTCGGCAGTCTCTACTTTGGTGGATGACCTCTTCGAATCTATCCAGAGGTTTGCTGATGCACTCTCTCCCCCATCAGAAAGTTCTCACAACCGATTCGTCGAATTATGCATGGGGGGCCCACCTGGATGGTCTCCGCACCCAAGGATTCTGGACCAGTGCGGAAAGACTACACCAAATCAATCTACTGGAACTCAGAGCCATCTTCAATGCGCTCCAAGCTTTCCAACACCTACTTCACGACATGGTAATCCTCATTCGCACAGACAATCAGGCCGCCATGTATTATATCAACAAGCAAGGAGGCACGGGCTCGGCCCTCCTTTTCCAGGAAGCTCTACGAGTCTGGGACTGGGCGGTGCGCCACAACGCCTTCCTCAGAGCAGTCTACATTCAGGGGGAGAACAACGTCTTAGCAGACAAACTGAGTCGTCTACTACAACCGCACGAATGGACTCTCCATTCCAGCCCCCTTCACCAAATCTTCACACAGTGGGGGACGCCTCAGATAGACCTCTTTGCGGCTCCCCACAACTCCAAACTGCCTCAGTTTTGCTCCAGGATCTACACCCCTCATCGCCTCGAGGCAGATGCTTTTCTACTGAACTGGGGGAAACGATTTCTATATGCGTTCCCACCATTCCCGCTGATCCAGAAGACTCTGGTCAAGCTGAAACTCGAACAGGCCACCATGATCCTAATAGCTCCTCGGTGGCCCAGACAACCTTGGTTCTCCCTCCTACTTCAACTCAGCAGCAGGGAACCAGTACCACTTCCAGTGTTTCCTTCACTACTTACTCAACATCAAGGATCACTGCTTCATCCCAACCTGCAGTCTCTCCACCTGACAGCTTGGTTCCTCTCAACGTAACCCCTCACCACTTCTCTCAAGAAGTGAGGGAGGTCTTGGAAGCTTCCAGGAAGCCCGCCACTCGACAGTGCTACTCCCAGAAATGGACTAGATTCTCCTCATGGTGTGTTTCTAAATCAAAGGAACCTCAGCGAGCTTCCTTATCCTCCGTGCTGGACTATCTCCTACACCTATCTCAATCCGGGCTCAAGTCTACATCCATACGAGTCCACCTGAGCGCTATTGCGGCGTTCCACCAGCCCCTACAAGGGAAACCCCTCTCGGCCCATCCGGTGGTCGCCAGATTTATGAAAGGACTCTTCCATGTTAACCCTCCTCTCAAACCACCCCCAGTAGTTTGGGACCTCAATGTAGTCCTTTCCCGTCTCATGAAGCCCCCGTTTGAACCACTCAACAGGGCCCCTCTTAAGTACCTCACCTGGAAAGTGCTTTTCCTGGTAGCCCTTACGTCCGCTCGCAGAGTCAGCGAACTCCAGGCACTGATGGCGGATCCACCATTCACAGTATTCCATCATGACAAGGTGGTCCTCCGCACTCACCCGAAATTCCTGCCTAAGGTGGTCTCAGAATTTCATCTCAACCAATCCATTGTACTTCCAGTATTCTTCCCTAAGCCCCATTCTCACCACGGAGAATCGGCCCTTCACACTCTAGACTGTAAACGTGCGCTGGCTTTCTACCTGGATCGCACCAAGCCACACAGAACCACTCCTCAACTTTTTGTCTCCTTCGACCCTAATAAGTTGGGAAGACCCGTATCAAAGCGCACCATCTCTAATTGGATGGCGGCTTGTATCTCTTTCTGCTATGCCCAGGCTGGATTATCACTTCCTTGTAAGGTCACAGCCCATAAGGTCAGAGCAATGGCAGCCTCAGTAGCATTCCTCAGATCAACACCAATCGAGGAAATTTGTAAGGCTGCCACCTGGTCCTCGGTTCACACATTCACCTCACATTATTGTCTGGATACTCTCTCCAGACGGGATGGACAGTTTGGCCAAACAGTATTGAAAAATTTATTCTCTTAAGTCGCCAACTCCCCCTCCATCCCGCTGAGGTTAGCTTGGAGGTCACCCACTAGTGAGAATACCTGCCTGCTTGTCCTGGGATAAAGCAATGTTACTTACCGTAACAGTTGTTATCCAGGGACAGCAGGCAGCTATTCTCACGTCCCACCCACCTCCCCTGGGTTGGCTTCTCAGGCTAGCTACCTGAACTGAGGAGACACGCCCGGACCTCCGGGCGGGAAGGCACCGGCGCATGCGCGGTGCGGGCATCTAGAAACTTTTAAGTTTCTACAAGCAACACGTGCTTGTGAGACGTCCGTACCGGGGCTCTGTCTGATGACATCACCCACTAGTGAGAATAGCTGCCTGCTGTCCCTGGATAACAACTGTTACGGTAAGTAACATTGCTTTCTCTCCGCTCCCCTGCTTTGCCTCCTCCGTCTCCTGTATGTTCCTCCGCTTCTTTTCCGCTCCCTTTCTCTGTCTCCTCCGCTTCACTGTATGCTCTCCGCTCCCTTTCTCTGCCTCCCTGCACACTCTCCGCCCCTTCCTCCGCCTCTCTGTATGCACTCCGCTCCTCTCGCCGCTGCTATGTGCCTTCTTCCTCTCTCTCTGCTAGTAGTTACAGTACATAGGTGCAGAGTAAAACAGGCGTAATGGCGGCATACATTGGATGATCATGGGGAATACATGCAAACTGAGTCAGTTCACATATAGGTCTTTAGTCCACATATAGATTATCAAGACTGTGATTAGGTTATTGGAGGAGGAAGGTTTTTACTGCTTTCCTGAAGTCCATTAAGCCATCCAGAGACCTAATCTGCATGGGCAGCAAGTTCCATAGTTTAGGGAAGAAGTGGGAATAGGAGTGCTTGCGTGCTGTTTACAGTAGGAGAGATTTTCCAGGGGGTATGCTGAGCCTTTTCTCATTTTCTGAGTGAATGGACCAGCTAGGCTTGTGAGGTTGCTGTTTGGCCAATATGTATCTTGGTGCTTTGTGGCGGAAGTCAGTGGGTTTGAGTGTAGGGCAAAAGAGGCGGATTGCTACATTTTGTACCCATTGCAGTCAATTTAGGTTTTGAGTTATGAGACCATTAAACAGTGAGTTGTAGTAAGCCATACAGGAAAGTACAAAGACGTATAGGAGTTGTGCAAAGTCTGGTTCTAAGAAGTAGGATTGTATCTTTCGCAGCTGGCGTAGATAATGAAATGAGGTGGAGATGGCCTGTGATATGTGGCAAGAGAGTGATAGTTGGCCATCTAGTATTACTCCTAGGCTACGGACCTGATCCTTTGCTGGAGGAAAAGTCCTTAAACTTTTATTAAGGTAAACCTAGAGAAAGTTGCTGCTTATCCCTGAAAATCAGCATTCTTGCTCCTGCTCACATTGTTTGGCTTCTCTCAGGAGCAAGAATGCAAATGTTCAGGTTTAAGCATCAACTTTTTCTAGATCTACCTTAATAAAAGTTTATGGACACTTTCTCCAGAAATATGCTCACCAACTGCTTTTACTGCATTTCCCAGCAAAGAATTCCAGAACCCAAGGGTTCACAGTTTCTCGTATGCTTTGTGGCATATTCAAACATTGTTGTTCAACTGGATAGGACCCCAGAAGAAGGTTATTATTAACCGAAACATGGACCGTGTCAGGTCCCTCTAGTCTAATCTAAGCTTTAGCCTTATATACCGGGTCATTCCCCTAAGGGACTCAAAGTGTTTAACAATGCTCAACTTAAAGAGACATTAACACACAATAATAAAACAAGAAAAAATCAGTAAATATCAGCCTTCATTGCTGTGTTTCATATGGATTAACCTATTGATTTGCATTGTTTCATTTGTGAAGACTTTCATTGTATTGCATTGAATATGGTGTCTCTCCTGCAGCGTTTGGGCTGGATTGTAAACTTCAGGAAAAGCTAGAAGATCCCTTCTTAGACATTGGATCACCTAAGAGTTCGATCTGACACGCTCCAAGGCTGTTTTTTTCTTCCTGAGCCACACAAACAGAAACTCCAAGAACAGATCAAGGATCTTCTGGTGATCCCGAGTGCCACAGCTTGGCAGCATCTGCAGGTACTGGGATCCATGGTGGCCTCCCTGGAGGTTGTGCTCTAGCCTCAGGCACACATGCGGCCACTGAGCAGTCCCTCCTGTCCCGGTGGTCCCTGCAACATCATTCCTTTCAGATGCCTCTTCCTTGGACGGAGTCGGCGCAGAGCAGTCTGCACTGTTGGCTTTGGGGAGCTGCTCTCGACAAGAGCATGCCCTCGGAATCAAGGAGTGGATCACTCTGATGACAGATGCAAGTCTCTTGGGCTGGGGGGCCCATTGGAGGGATCTTTCCATCCAGGGCCGGTGGTCTGTCCCTCAGATACACTGAACAATCAATTGTCTCGAGCTCAGAGTCATTCGGTTGGTGCTCAGAGATCTGCATAACACCTTAGAAAGAAAGGCAGTGAAAGTGTTTTCTAATAATGCCACAGCAGTAGCATACGTAAATCGACAGGGAGGCACCAGAAGTGCTTCTGTAAGTCAGGATGCTCGTATGCTTTTCCAGTGGGTGGAAGTTCACCTTCTGGCTCTTTCAGCAGCGCATGTGGCTGACATAGACAATGTTCAGGCGGACTTTCTCAGTCACCGAATCCTGGACCCGGGAGAGAGGTCACTCTCACAGAGAGCATGCCACCTCTGCTTGGACAGGCCCTAAATAGACTTGATGGCTTGGGCCAAGAACTCCAAAGCCAGCTGCTTTTTCAAGCGAAGAAAAGAACCAGGAAGCTTAGGTCTTGATCCATTAGTTCATCTCTGGCCAACTCAGAAGCTCCTTTACATTTTTTCACTCTGGCCCATGGTGGGTTGGCTCGTTCGCAGGATTGCAACTTATCCAGACTTAATGATCCTAGTGGCCCCAGACAGGCCTCATCTGTGCTATGCAGACCTGATTTATCTTTAGTGGGACAAGAAGCTAAGGCTTCCTTGTCATTGCTGCTTTCTTAGTTGGGGCTGGTTCTTACAGAGAACCCCCAGCACTTTGGTCTTACGGCATTACTCTCTTGAGCACAAGGCCTTGACTCAAAAAGGCTACTCTGACATGTTGCTACTCTTTTGAAGTCCAAGAAGCCATCTACTATGGTGGCTTATGCCGAGGCTTGGAAAATTTTCCAGCAGCTTTGCGCAAGAGGCCAGGTGGAGCCATTGTGGGGCCCCATTCCAGTGGTCCTAGCCTTCTTGCAGGCCAGTCTAGACAAGAGCCTGGTGGTAGCTACCCTCAAGGTACAGGTGGCTGGCTTCTGCTTCAGAGCACACAATGGCTCCTCTTCTCTTACTACTCATCCTGATGTGATCAGATTCCTTAGGGGGACGCTTTGTTTACGCCCTTCCTTGCATCAGCCCTTTCCTACATGGAATTTCAATATTGTGCTGAAAGGTCTGACTGAGCCTCCTTTTGAGCTGCTCAAGGAGACCTCTCTGCTGGATTTAACAGTCAAGACAGTTTTCTTTATGGCAATTGTCTTACTTTGGCATATTTGGAGCTGCAGGTCCTTTTTTGTAGGGAACCCTTTCGTCAGTTCACAGAAGCGGGAGTGTCCCTCCGTACGGTTCCTTCCTTTCTTTCAAAAGTGGTTTACAAATTTCATATGAACCAGAAAGTTTGTCTGCCTGTTGCTCATAACACAGGGTCAGAAAAGAAGGATAAGCTTTTGAAGAAGCTAGATGTGTGCAGTTTTGCTTCACTATTTGGAGAGGACCAATGACTTTCATCTCTCAGATCATCTCTTTGTCGTAACTAGCCAGTCCAGATGGGGCAGGCTGGCTTCTAAGGCCTCCATTGCCCAATGACCGCATGGCCAGATTTTTCTTGCAGAGCCTCACAAACAAATTGAGATGCCAGATTCTGGAGCTTCTGGAACTGTCTGCTCCCACTGTCTGGCACTATCTTCAAGTCCTGAGCTCGATGGTGGTGTCCATAGAGGTTGTTCCTTGGGTGAAGGCTCACCTCTGTCCCCTTGAAGCTCTTCTGTCTCACTTGTCTCTGCAGACCATTTCTCTCCAGATGACACTACCCTGGATGTTGGAGGCTCGCTAGATCTTGATTTGGTGGCTCCAGCCAGAGTCCATGGTGAAAGACTTGCTTTCCTCATTTCCTCCTGAATGATTCTGATGACATATGCCAGTTTTTTTTCAGATGAGGGGGACATTGGGCTCTCCGGTTCAGAATCGGTGGATGCCCTCTCAGCGGAAATGGTCCATTAACAGACTGCAACTGCATGCAATTCGATTGGCGCTGTAGACATTGGTGTGAACCCTGACAGGCAAGGCTGTCTTGAGTTTTCTCAGACAATGCCATGGCAATGATGTACGTCAACAGGCAGGAAGGCATTAAAAGTGCACAGCTGCGAGAGGAGGGCCCAACTGTTGTTTCTTTGAGCTGAAGCTCACCTACAAGTGGTGTTAGCAGTGCACATAGTGGGGACAGAAAATGTGCAGACCGATTATCTCAGCAAGCAGATACTGGATCCAGGAGAGTAGTCTCTTTCCCAGAAGATATTCAACAGCATTGTGAGGCATTGAGGCGGTCCAGAGGAGGGCGACGAAAATGATAGGAGGCTTGCGCCAGAAGACGTATGAGGAGAGACTGGAAGCCCTGAATATGTATACCCTAGAGGAAAGGAGAGACAGGGGAGATATGATTCAGACGTTCAAATACTTAAAGGGTATTAACGTAGAACAAAATCTTTTCCAGAGAAAGGAAAATGGTAAAACCAGAGGACATAATTTGAGGTTGAGGGGTGGTAGATTCAGGGGCAATGTTAGGAAATTCTACTTTACGGAGAGGGTGGTGGATGCCTGGAATGCGCTCCCGAGAGAGGTGGTGGAGAGTAAAACTGTGACTGAGTTCAAAGAAGCGTGGGATGAACACAGAAGATTTAGAATCAGAAAATAATATTAAAGATTGAACTAGGCCAGTTACTGGGCAGACTTGTACGGTCTGTGTCTGTGCATGGCCGTTTGGAGGAGGATGGGCAGGGGAGGGCTTCAATGGCTGGGAGGGTGTAGATGGGCTGGAGTAAGTCTTAACAGAGATTTCGGCAGTTGGAACCCAAGCACAGTACCGGGAAAAGCTTTGGATTCTCGCCCAGAAATAGCTAAGAAGAAAAAATAAAAATAAAAATTTAAATTGAATCAGGTTGGGCAGACTGGATGGACCATTCGGGTCTTTATCTGCCGTCATCTACATTGGAGGTCTCTAACATTCAGTCTCAGAGACCGAAAGCACTGGCATGGATGCGCTAGTGTGGCCTTGGCCAGAGAAGAGGCTATTGTAAGGTTTTCCTTCATAGCCTATGAATGGAAGAATCATTTGAAGAATAGCAGCCCATCTGGGATTGGTGATCCAGATTGGCTGCATCGTCCATAGTACTCGGGCCTGGTTCGTATGCAGAGGGACTAGTGGCTCAAGCTTCCTCTTTATCTGAATCTTTTCTTGCAGGGTCCAGTGGCCTTGGGGGATTTGGGACTCTTAGGGCTTAAAGTAAGGCTCTTGAGCACACAGCTTTAGTGCACAAGGGCTATTTGGAAGTGGTTATGGTGGCCTATGCTAAGGCTTGGAAGTCATTTCAGCATTGATGTGCAAAGGAAAATGTGGATCCATTTCAGGCCCCACTTTCGATGGTCTTAACATTCCTTCAGGATGGGTAGTGAAAGGGCTAGCAGTTGGTTAATTCGGGTAGCAGGCCTTTCTTGCTTTAGGACACAAGTGGAGGAGATTTCTCTGGCTTCCTATCCTGAGGTTGCCAGATTTTTGAAGGGAGCTATGAGACTGAGACTGCCAGTGTGGCATTCGTTTCCAACTTGGAATCTTAACATTTGTCCTGCATTCTTTGAAGAACGCTCCATATGAACCCTTGCAAGAGGCGTTGCTGATAGATCTTATTATCAAAACTGTTTCTTGCAGTGATTTCTTTGGTGAGGAGGGTTTCTGAGTTTCAGGCTCTTTCATGCAGAGAACTCTGTATCCGGATCCCAAAAGATGTTGCGTTTCTGCGCACGTTAACTTCTTTTCTGCCAAAGGTTGCGTCGGCCTTCTACATGAATCAGGAAGCCTAGCTACCTACATTCCATTCCACGGGAACAAGAAAAAAAAAAAGAGGACAGAGCTTGCAAGGATGGGACAGGACAGAACTCGTGGAGATGAGATGGAGATAGAATCCTGCAGAGAAGGGAGAAAATTTGTCTCTGTATCATTCTCTAATTCTGATTTGGCCACTGAATCAAAGGTGCTTGATATTTGCAATTTTGGGCCAGCATTAACTATTTCAGGCAATGCTCTCTGGGTTAATCATAGCTCTAAAGACCTTCTCCAAGGTGATGGAAGTGACAGCCATTTGCGTCATCAGGGGATAAGAGTACACCTGTATCTGGATGACTGGGCCAATTCATTTCAGGAGAG
Organism: Geotrypetes seraphini; assembly: GCF_902459505.1. Lineage (NCBI taxonomy): Eukaryota > Metazoa > Chordata > Amphibia > Gymnophiona > Dermophiidae > Geotrypetes > Geotrypetes seraphini. Next base: position 93,852,160 of record NC_047093.1, on the reverse strand, counting down.
CAAGGAGACAACAGCCTGTATACTCAGTCTTTTATAGTCTGTAGGGTGGATAGTGAATTTTGAGAAAAGCAAACTACTTCCCTTTCAAAAGTTGGAATATTTGGGAGTGAGTTTTGGCACCAAGTTGGTTATAGTGTTTCTGCCCAAGTTCAGGATGCGCAAACGTCAGTCTTAGATCCAAGCAATGTGATGAGTGCCATGGGCCTGGGATAATTTGCCTGAGTACTTGGTGTGGTGACAGTTGTCATAAACATAGCTCTGTAGGCTAGATCTCCCATGAAACTGTTATAGCACACTCTCTTCTCTCCCACTGGCCACCACAAACTTAGAGTTATGAAATCTATTGGCCTTGGGCTCTGCGAGGTGCAGTCTGAAGTGGTGGCTTCTTCTGACCAGTTTGCTGCAAACTGGGTAGTTCTAACAGATGCCACTTACTATGCTGGGAAGCATACTGTCAAAATCAGATGACCCAGGGACATGGTCTTGGACAGAGGCTGAAATTCAGAACAGCTCGCCTGATTCTACAAGCTTTCTTTCAAACCTTATCCACAGGAGTCCCTGATGTGAATGTTTTCAGATAGTGACACATCAGACATACATCAACAGACAGGGAGGAACCAAGAGTGCGAAAGTGTCCAAAGAAGCGTCTGTTATGCCATTGAGCAGAGAGGCACTTGCACGTTCCCTTGGCAGCAAATATTGCAGGGATCATCATTGTTTAGGCAGATTTTCTGAGCAGATGTCTTCCTAGATACAAGAGAGTTGGAGCTATCCCTTTGATCTATAGAGAGGTAGTAGCCAAATGGGTTAACCATCCCTAGATCTCACAGCAACCAAGCACAATTCCAGAGTACCTCACTACTTCAAAGAAAAGATTACAATTCCAAGTGCTGAATGCCATGCTAAAGACACTGTCTTGTTAAGATCTCATGTATGTATTTCTTCCTCTTAACAATGATAGGCTGTGTAATAGAGAGTTGCATGGGGTCAGAAATCAAAACCGTCCCCACCCATCCTCGCTGGAATCAAATCCATCTCCACCCGTCCCCGCAAGTAATCTCTTCTGTCTCCATAAACTTCAGAAGTAGTTATTTCATTTAATTATACTACTGAATTAAAGGCTCTGGTAGAGATCCACTTACAAATAAGCAAAGATAATTTGGAAATATTTGTTGTAAATGGGTCTCTGCCAGAGCCTCTAATGTAAATATAAAATATAGAGAGTGAGGACAGGAGGTTCTGGAAAGTGTTGGAATTGAGAAACGAGCCTTCCATCTCTGCCTGCAGTGTTTACAGACTCCACCCCTCTCTCACGATATATCAGTCAGCTCCGTTTCAGAATGAAGTGTGAGAGAGTTTGAGGACAGGAGGTTCTGGAAAGTGGTGGAATTGAGAAAAGAACCTTCCATTAGAGAATGACACGATGACAAAATTCATCACCGTTCCCGTCCCAGCGGATAACCGCGGGAAACCATCTTCATGTCATTCTTTAAGGAGAGAGGGAAGAATCATAGTATGAATGGCCACAACCACTGACCCGCAAGCTTTGCTTTGAAGAATGCTGGTGTAGAAGGACCGAGGTTGAAATAGACACTAGAAAATGACATGGGATTATTTCCCGCGGTTCTCCGCGGGGACGGGAACGGTGATGAATTTTGTCACCGTGTCATTCTCTACCTTCCATCTCTGCCTGAAGTGTTTACAGATTTCAAGTTTATTAATTTTTGATACCCTGCAAAACGTGCTACAGCTAAGCAGCTTACATAAAATATAAGTACAAAATAAAAAATTAAAACAACAAAATAATTATAAAGCAATATGTAACACAGGACGATAAGGGAAGAAATACAATTTATGATAGAAAAGTATAGGGGAAAGATAACACATGAGGTATAGGGATAGTCTATATCAGTGTTTTTCAACCTTTTTTGGGCAAAGGCACACTTGTTTCATGAAAAAAATCACGAGGCACACCACCATTAGAAAATGTTAAAAAATTTAACTCTGTGCCTATATTGACTATATATAAAGTAATTCTCTTGAATAGATATCAACTAAACACAAAGAAAGTATTTTATAATTACTTTATTATGAAATATTAAGTAAACAGAATAGTGAAAAATTATAAAATACTTTATTCAGTGCGAAACCTGGGCCTGTTTGGCTGAACACAAAGCTGATATTCTGGCTGGAATCGAAGAAAGACACACACGTAGCTCTTCGTCAACAGCTCTCAGTCTCTCTCTGTATTTGGTTTTTATAGCATACAAAAATAGACAAATATACCCTCCATCCTTTTTATTAAACCACAATAGCAGTTTTTAGCGCAGGGAGCTGCGCTGAATGCCCAGCGCTGCTCTTGACACTCATAGGCTCCCTGCACTAAAAACCACTATTGCGGTTTAGTAAAAGGTGACCATATTGTAAAATATAGACAGCAGATATAAATTCAGAACTGTGCATAGTAAGTGAAGGGAAGTTTTCATCTCTGGGAATTTACCCAGTTAACTATTAAGTTATTTGGGCAAATTCCTTTGAAAACTGTGGTAATACTGCCTCCACTTTGCTAAATTTAAAATAAAATCATTTTTCCTACCTTGTCTGGTGATTTCTGGTTGCACTTTCTTCTTCTGACTGTGCATCCAATCTTTCTTCCCTTCTATCAGCCTGTATGCTTTCTCTCCTCCACACCTCATTCCCTCCCCCAACTTTTTCTTCCTCTCTCCCTGACCTTTCTTTCTTTTTTTCTGTTTCTCTTCTTTCCTTCTGTTTCCCTGCCTGCCCCCTTTCTTTCTTTCTCCCTGCCGTTCCCCAAGCCACTGCCGCTGCCGCTGCCATTGGGGAACAGGACCCACCAATGGATAACAGGCCCCAAAGCCGACGTCGACGCATGGTCTCCCTGACGTCAATTCTGCAATCGGAGAGGAAGTTCCGCCCAGCCAGGCAGCGATTGGCTGGCCCGAACTTCCTCTCCGACTGCAGAATTGATGTCGGGGAGAAGAAGACTTATCGGCTCGACAGATTAGATCGCCAAGACAAAGTGAGTCCTGGGTGATCGACTCACTTTGCCTTGGCGAGCTACTGGCGCCCCTGCCTCGGGCCCCCTGTCAGCTCCGGGCCCCTGAATGCAGGACTGGTAGTACTGCCCTGATGGCGGCCCTGCGGCACACCAGGCAACATCTCGCGGCACACTAGTGTGCCGCGGAACAGCGGTTGAAAAACACTGGTCTATATGATTCATCTAGTGAGATATTACAGATTATAAGAACTGATGCTTATAAAAAAGCATTGGAAAATAGAATAGTTTTGAGATCACCCAGCTCGGTTATAGAGTAAGGTATATTGGCCAGCTGTACTATATAGTGAGTTGTTATGGGGACATGAAGGGGATATGTGAAAAAACTTACTACATCTACACTCGTGATTAAAGGTCCTATGGACAAACATTTGACTGGAATTACTCAAACAATAAGTACTTTTTCACCCTCTCTCTCTTCAGATGGGTTATCTTTGAGTCCTGACACTAGATCTCCTCCACCCTTGCCTGCAGATGAAAATATTCAGGTGGAGTCTGTACCTAATGGGTTGCAGGACAAACCTGAAATCATTCAAAATCCCATTGTAGCATCTCAAGGGACTGATAACTTAGCTAAATTGCAATCAGTCAGTTGAGATTCGGTTGAGATGATTTCCACATTGGTCTTTAATATTAAACATCTGAATTGTGCAAACTCCTGTGGTGTGGATGAATCTCATCTGTTGTCTTCTATTCTTATAGGACTCTGAAGGCTCTACATGTTTACACTTAGCTGCCAAGAAGGGGCACTATGACGTTGTTCAGTATCTTCTCTCAAATGGACAAGTGGATGTCAACTGTCAGGTATGAACTGCTTCTAAGATATTTTTAAGAACATTATTAAATCTGCTTAAAGATATTTTTAAGAACATTATTAAATCTGAGGGATATTGCTCATATGGATCACAGAGATGTATTATTGGTTTCTTTATAACCTGCTGAAAGAAACTCAAGTTCTGTTGCAATTATATAGGATTCTGTATCATAGCTGATGTTTCCCATTAGTCATGAATCTGCAGAAAAGTGCCACTCAAAATTCTGAACTCCTCCCCTTCTGCAGTGAAGAACAGTTCCCTCTTCAGTTTTTCCTCCTGCAAGTGAACTCAGAAGGTGTGTTCTGCTCTGCTGTGCTTTCTTTTTATTTTTTTCAGGTATTTTTGCAATCAATTTTCTATTTTTCTGTGTGGCTTCAGTGCTCAGGAGTCTCATTCTTGGGCTTACTCTGCTGGAGAAAGGACGCAGTCCTGCATAGGCGGACTGCTGCTTACAGGCCAATCTTGTATTGAGTACCTCTGGAGCCATCCTGCTTTGTGTCCCTTCAGAAGCTCGGGGTCCATTCCCCTGGGAGCTTGCTCACCTGCTGATTTATCAGAGACTTGAGCGCAGACTGTGGGGCCCCTGTGTAACAACCCTCTGGGTATCAGGGAGCCGGCTGTGAATTTTCTCCCTCCGATGTGTCACAAGAATTCTTGAGGGTGGAAATTCATGGTCAGGGTCTGCCTGACTGGCAGCCAGATCTCCGGTGGTGGACTTGTTCCTGGCACTTTCTGAGGCAGAAATATTTTCCATGCAGGCACACTCCTGCAAGCTGACAGGTACCAGAAGTCACAGTGAGTAATCCCATTATTCCCTATAGAGAAAATTGGAGAGAGTGGGTCCTGAAAAAGCCAGATTTGAGGGTTTCAGGGGTTAGTATCAGATTCACCCACCCCTAGAACCTTTTTTTGCCATATCTTTTTTTTTTTTTTTTTAAATAAGCTCCCATGGGCCATTTTTGGCATGAATTTTCTGGCAGTGGCCAACTTGGATTTTTAGCAATTTTTTTTCAAGTGCTTTTTTTCTGCCTCAGGATCATCTACAATGAATTCCTCATGTCGGTCTAGCCCCAGTTCATGCATTTATTTTGTGCAGATTTACAAGCTGAGGAATGGCTGTGTACCATGTGCCTCCGGGCATGGGAGGGAAGGGATGGGAGCTTCTGGTTCAGATTCTCTTCTGTTCTTCAGGGCGTAAGAACCCTGAAAAGCCCCATCTGTGAGAAGAGATCCCATTCAGAGGCCACACGCTGCACAGGGGCAAAACACACTCAATGTGGAGGCAGAGGAGGCCATACCTTCCCAGTCTGGGGTCTTTCAGGGGTCCTTGGGCTTCTGGTACAAGGCTTTTCTTATTTTGTCAGCCTTCTGTGGAAAGCAACAGGCCTGGGAAGTACTGTGCTGCCTGTGAGCATGCTGGCTCCACCTCATGGGGATTCATGTCCCAAGCAGGTATCTCTGCCTCATACCACGCGGACTCCTAGTGTCGGTGACCCTTCAGAGCAGAACTGGGAGGACTGGAAGTCCATTTCCATGCCTTGTTATCACAAGGCTCCACTGTTTTGTGGATGATATGGGGCCCCTTTCAGGGACCGGAGGTCAGGAAGTTGTGGCTGCTATTGATCACAGGGATGATCCTTCTGTGTGCCATATTTTTTAATCCATTTATGTTTCCCATGTCATTTCTGACACCCTCTGTGCGTTGAAGCTGGAATCCAACAACCCTTTGCCTTTCAGTGTTAACGTCATGAGTGGCACTAATACGCAGTCTACTTTTTTTCCAGCTCATCTGGTATCTGATCAATGGGAATCGCCTTTCAGTGTTAACGTCATGAGTGGCACTAATACGCAGTCTACTTTTTTTTTCAGCTCCTTGGTATCTGATCAATGGGAATCGCCTGAAGGCTCCTTAAAGGTGACCAAAGCTATGTCTAAGCTTTATCCTATGGCTCCTGAAAGCTCCTGACTTCCAGTAGCTGTTTTCACAGCCAAAAGTGGATTCCGCAGTAGCGCAAGTAACTTAAGGTCATCTCCCTTCCTAGTAAGGGCAAAGTGATGCTAAAGGATACATAGGATCATAAAGTGGATGTGGTCCTTAAAATACAGTTTCAAGTGCTGGCGTTGACTATCAAAGTGGCAGCTGCTGCCTCCTCTGTGGCAAGGGCTTTTCATACCAGATTGCGGAGTCCCCCTTCGGAACTGGAGAACTCATGTCCCCACATGATTATGGAAAAGTGGATTCAGTGGCTGATGCTCTTTATGACATCATTATAGTCATGAGTAACATTTTGGCTTACTCTGTTTCTGCCCGCCAGATGCTCTGGATCAGGTAGGATTTGAAGGCCACACTCAGCAGACTGCCTTTCAAAGTACAAATGCTTTTTGGCAAAGGTTTAGATAACCTTATGGACAGCATATCAGATTGCTGTCCCAAATCCCTCCCTGACAGAAGGAATCGTCGTTCCACTGGGGGCAACAGAGGCAATTTTCAAGTCTCTCTGGTTCCTCTTCCCAGAGGTCCTTCCAGGGGTCATGTCAGAGATTTGGCAATTATAGTTGCTAGCAACCCTTGTGTTCCCATGGCGGTTTAGCCAAGAAAACTTCACAATGACGCCAGGCTAACGACCTCCCTCCCACCATTGGCAGGCAGCTGTTGGCTTTCTGGAGGAAATGGAAACAGATCTCACCAAACGTCTCTTGGGCATCCACACCATGGAACCGGTTCCTAAAGCAGAATCTGGCTCTGACAGATACTCCATATACTTCATACTGCCCAAGAAAGGCACAGAAGATTAGAAGCCTATCCTGATCCTGAAGTTTGAGAATGAGACACTTAGAGTTCCCGCTCAGTCATAGTGGTAGTGACTACTGGAGAATTCCTAGCCTCCTTGGATTTAACAGAGGCATATCTTCACATTTCCATCTTTCTGGAACACAGAAAATATCTTAAGATTTCATCTTCTCCAGTGGCATTTCCAGTTTGTGGCCCTGCCTTTTAGATTGACCACGGTTCCATGCACTTTTATCAAGGTGATGGTGGTAATAGTGGAATGGGCATAGAAGTGCATCCTTACCTGGATGATTGGCTTATCTGGGCATTCTCTTGTCCGGAGGGTGAGCTCACTGTATGGCAGGTGGTGGATCTCTTTCAGAGACTTGGTTGGATAATCAATTTCTGAAAGAGTCACCTACAACCATCTCAGTGCTTGGAATATTTGGGAGACTTCAATATGGCACAGGGCCATGTTTTTCTTCCTGAGCTACACAAACAGAAACTCAGGAAGCAGAACTGAGTCCTATGGCCTGGCCTTACCTTCAGGTACTGGGCTCAGTGGCAGTCACCCTCAATGTTATTCCCTGGGTGAGGGCACACATGCAGTCACTACAATACTCTCTTCTCTCCAGGTGGTCCCCGCAAAGATACTTCCAACAGATGCAGCTCCTTGGTTTTTGGGTGGTGAGACATAGCTTATGTTGCTGGCTACAGGGAGATGCTTTATCGAAGGGAATGCCTCTCAGTATCACCTCATGGATGACCCTCATGACCGTCGCCAGCCTGAGTGGCTGAGGAGTCCACTGCTCTGGTTTTTGGCTCCAATGCAATTGGATGCCATCAGAAAGCAAGTGGTCCATAAATCATCAGGAACTGAGAGCCATTCACTTGGTGCTGAAGGAGTTGTAATATTTCCTGACACAGAAGCTACCGCGGTTAGCTTATGACTACAAAACTTTCAGAAAAGAAATGAAAACCCTGCTATTCAAGAAATCCATGAAGACTAACTAACATCGTATGAAACATTTCAATCCTCTGAAGCAACTTGCTTTACTCTGTAACACCTCTGTAAATCCTCTTCTGTAATCCACCTTGAACCACAAGGTAATAGCGGAATAAAAATCACTAATGTAATATACTAACAAGGAGGCACAAGAAGTGCACCCCTATGCCTGGAGGCAGAGATGTTGTTCCAGAGGGCGGAAGTTCACTTACAAGCTCTTTCAGCTGCCCACATGGCAGGAGTAGCAAACATCAATTTTCTCAGCAGGCAGACTCTGGCTCTGGGTGGAGTGGTCTCTGTTCCAGAGGTTGTTCGCCGTCATTGTGCAACACTGGGGAAGACCATAAATGGATCTCATGGCCAGAGCCAAGAATGTGAGGCAGTTGAAGAGCCAAGCTGGGAAGCGCAGTGCTGGATGCCTTCGTTCAGCCCTGACCCACCGAGCTCCTACTCTGTGTTTCCACCATGGGCCCTGGTAAGCTGGATCATCTGCAGAATAGCGAACCACCAGGGCTCAGTGATCCTGGTAGCTCTGGACTGGCCCATCTGCCTTGGTATGTGGATCTGGTATGCCTCTGAAGAGGCAGATTTCTCAACCAGCCAGTGTCTAGTACCTGTGGAGAATCTAGCGCACTTTGGTTTCATGGCATGACTCTTGAGCGCACAGCTCTAACTCGTAAGGGTTACTTGAAGATTATCGTTATGACTCTTCTTAGAGTCAAGAAGCCTGCAATGTCTGCATCTTATGCAAAGACCAGTTATGATGCACCAGGAAGCAGGTGGAGCCATACCATACCATACATTTTTCTTCTATACCGCAAGTTTCGACTAGGATTCAATACAGTTTACAGTGAGATTCTCAATCAGAGATCATGAGCAGAGAATGATAGGTTAAAGAGAGTGTTGAGTTCATGTTACTGGTTTGAGGAGAAAAAGTGAGTTTTTAATCTTTTTTCTGAAGATATAGTACATGCCTATTTGGCACAGGTATAGGGGGAGGTTGGTCCATATTTTGGATCCCTGGAGCGCAAAGGTGGATTCATGCAGTCTCTTCTGAAGTGCGTGTGAAGGGGAAGGAAAGGTCAGTTTGAATAGTTCTGTGGTCTTAAGTTGAAAAAAGGAGTTTGTAACAGTGATGTCTGTGCTTAGTCCTTTGGAGTTTTCGCCATAGATGGCTTTGTGGACCATGCATGCAATTTTATATTGTATTCTCTTCTTTATAGGGAGCCAGTGTAATTCTCTCAGGAATGGGGAGACACTCTCAAATTTGATATGTTTGAAGATTCGTCTGGCAGCTGTGTTTTGAAGTAACTGTAATCTCGTATAATCTTTATCAGTTATACTACACTACAAGGAGCTTCAGTAATCTATATAGGATAGAAGGACTGCTTGTGGTGTGCAATTGTTCTGAAGTTGGAATAACAGAGAAGATCTGATTGCTTTTAATTGCCTGAGTCTAAAAAAGGATATCCTAACCAGTGTGTAAATGTGGTCCATGAAGGTGAGATCCGAGTTTATAATTACACCCAGTATCTGACGTTCTCTCAAATTTGAGTTTTTCTCCAGTTATTAACATCAGAAGAAAAAAAGAATAGCCTTACTGGGTCAGACCAATGGTCCATCAAGCCCAGTAGCTCGTTTTCATGGTGCCCAATTCAGGTCACTAGTATCTGTCCAAAACCCTAACAGTAGCAACATTCCATGCTACTGATCCAGTGCAAGCAGAGGCTTCCCCCATGTGTTAATAACAGATATGGACCTTTCTTCCAGGAATTTGTCCAAACCTTTCTTAAAACCAGCTATGCTATCTACTTTTGCCACAACCTCTGGCAACGCGTTCCAGAGTTTAACTATTCTCTGAGTGAAAAAATATTTCTTCCTATTGGTTTTTGAAGTATTTCCCTGCAGTTTCATCGAGTGTCCCCTAGTTTTTGTAATTTTTGATGGAGTTAAAAATTGATCCACTTGTACCCGTTCTACTCCGCTCAGGATTTTGTAGACTTTGATCATATCTTCCCTCAACCTTCTCTTTGCCAAGCTGAATAGTCCTAACCTTTTTAGTCTTTCCTCATATGAGAGGAGTTCCATCCCCTTTATCATTTTGGTTGCTCTTCTTTGAACCTTTTCTAGTGCCGCTATATCTTTCTTGAGATAAGAAGACCAGAATTGAACGTAATACTCCAGATGAGGTCGCAGCATGGAGCAATACAGAGGCATTATATTATCTTTAGTCTTGTTAACCATCCTAGCATCTTGTTTGCTTTTTTGGCTGCTGCTGCACATTGAATGGTAAGTTAAGAACATAAGAATTGTCGCTACTGGGTCAGACCAGTGGTCTATCCTGCCCAGCAGTCCGCTAACGCGGCGGTCCTCAAGTCAAACACCTGTGCTCTAAATGAGTCCAGCCTCACCTGCATACATTCCAGTTTAGCAGGAACTTGTCCAACTTTGTCTTGAAACCCTGGAGGGTGTTTTCCCCAATAACAGACTCCGGAAGAGCGTTCCACTTTTCCACCACTCTCTGGGTGAAGAAGAATTTCCTTACATTTGTACGGAATCTATCCCCTTTCAACTTTAGAGAGTGCCTCTTGTTCTCCCTACCTTGGAGAGGGTGAACAACCTGTCCTTATCTAGTAAGTCTATTCCCTTCAGTACCTTGAATGTTTCAATCATGTCCCCTCTCAATTTCCTCTGCTCAAGGGAGAAAAGGCCCAGTTTCTCTAATCTTTCACCGTACGGCAACTCCTCCAGCCCCTTAGCCACCTTAGTTGATCTTCTCTGGACCCTTTTGAGTAGTACCGTGTCCTTCTTCATGTACGGCGACCAGTGCTGGACGCAGTACTCCAGGTGAGGGCGCACCATGGCCCAGTACAGCGGCATGATAATCCTCTCCGATCTGTTCGGGATCCCCTTTTTGATCATTCCTAGCATTCTGTTCGCCCTTTTCACCGCCACCGCATATTGCGCAGACGGCTTCATCGACTTGTCGATGAGAACTCCCAAGTCTCTTTCCTGGGAGGTCTCTCCAAGTACTGCCCCGGACATCCTGTATTCGTGCATGAGCTTTCTGTTACCGACATGCATCACTTTACACTTATCCACGTTGAACGTCATTTGCCACGTCAATGCCCATTTCTCAAGCTTGATTATGTCACGTTGCAAATCTTCACAATCCCCCTGTGTTTTCACTACTCTGAATAACTTCGTATCGTTTGCAAATTTAATCACCTCACTCGTCGTACCAATGTCTAGATCGTTTATAAAGATGTTGAAGAGCACGGGTCCAAGCACCGAGCCCTGCGGCACCCCACTAGTGATGCTCTTCCAGTCCAAGTATTGTCCATTTATCCCCACTTTCTGTTTCCTATGCTCCAGCCAGTTTTTAATCCACGTGAGTATTTCACCTTCGATTCCATGACTCGCAATTTTCTGAAGTAGTCGTTCATGTGGAACCTTGTCGAACACCTTCTGAAAATCCAGATAAACAATGTCAACCGGGTCGCCCTTGTCTATCCGCCTGTTTACTCCCTCGAAGAAGTGTAGCAAGTTCGTCAGACAAGATCTGCCTTTGCTGAAACCGTGCTGGCTGGTCCTCAGGCCATGTCCGTCAAGGTGATCAATGATGTGGTCCTTTATCATCTTTCCCGGTACTGAGGTCTGTAGTTTCCCGGATCTCCCCTCGAACCGTTTTTGAAGTTTTCAAGTTTTATTAGGATTTTATATAGCGCCTATCAAGGTTATCTAAGCGGTTTTTACAATCAGGTACTCAAGCATTTTCCCTATCTGTCCCGATGGGCTCACAATCTATCTAACGTACCTGGGGCTATGGAGGATTAAGTGACTTGCCCAGGATCACAAGGAGCAGCACGGGGTTTGAACCCACAACCCCAGGGTGCTGAGGCTATAGCTTTAACCACTGCGCCACACACTCCTCATGAAGATCGGCGTAACATTCACCACCTTCCAGTCTTCCGGAATTTTTCCCGATTTGATTGACAGGTTGGCTATTAGTTGAAGCAGTTCAACTATAGTTTCTTTCAGTTTCTTGATGACCCTCGGATGGATACATCCAGTCCCGAGTATTTATCTCTCTTTAGCCTATTAATCTGCCTGTGTACCTCTTCTAGACTGACCGTCAGCCCTGTCAGTTTCCCGTCTTCGTTTCCAGCATAGAGCCTGATGGATTCTGGTATGTTTAATATATCGTCTTCGGTAAATACCGATGTAAAAAATGTGTTCAGTTTGTCGGTGATTTCTTTATCTTCCTTTAGCACTTCCTTTATCCATGGTCATCCAATGGCCCCACTTCTTCCTTCGTGGGTTGTTTTCCCTTAATGTATCGAAAGAACAGCTTGAAGTTTTTCACCTCTTGGCTATTTTTTCCTCGTTGTCTCTTTTGGCCTCTTTTACCGCCTTATGATACCTGCGTTGATGTTGTTTGTGCTTATTCCAGTTTTCGTCCGTTTTTGACCTTTTTCCATTCCTTAAATGAAGTTTTCTTTTCTCTGATCGCTTCCTTTACCTCTACAGTGAGCCACGCCGGTTCTTTGTTCTTTTTCCTCTTGGATCCTTTGTTGATATGTGGTATATATAGATTTTGCGCCTCGGTGACTGTGTCCTTAAAAAGGGACCAAGCTTGCTCTAACGTTTTTACAGTGCTTATCCTATTCTTGATCTTCTTCCCCACCATGAGTCTCATCCCTTCGTAATTCCCTTTTCGGAAGTTCAATGACGTAGCCATCGTTCTGGACCGATATATCGCCCCTGCGTCCAGGTTGAAGCGGATCATGTTGTGATTGCTGTTTCCCAGCGTCCCTTCTACATCTATATCTTGTGCCGGTCCTCGTAGTCCATTTAGAATTAAGTCCAGTATTGTATTTCCTCTTGTATTTTCCTTGACAAGTTGTTCCAGGAAGCAATCGCCTACAGCATCCAGGAACTTGGTCTTCCTAGCGTAGCCGGAGGTACCTTGGTTCCAGTCTATCCCCAGATAGTTGAAGTCACCCATGATAACTGTGTTGCCTCCCTTGCAGTTGCGTTTAATCTTGTCCGTCATTTCTCCGTTGGTAGTAGATGCCGATCTTCATTTCCAGTCCATTTGTTCCCGGAGGTTTGACCCATAGAGACTCTAACTTATCCATCAGTTGTGGTGTGTTCTCTCCAGTAGATTTAATTCCCTCTTTGACGTATATGGCAATGCCCCCACCTTTTTGAGCCACTCTGTCTTTGCGGTATAGCTTGTATCCCGGTATCACAGTGTCCCAGACATTTTCCTCAGTCCACCATGTTTCTGTGATTCTGATGATGTCAATGCTATCTTTTTGTGCCATAGCTTCTAATTTACCCATCTTATTCCTTAGGCTCCTTGTGTTCGTGTACATCTTATTGTTGAGTTTGAGAAAGTTCTTTGTTGTCTGTGCTCTGAGGTCTTCGATAAACCTTCCTATATGTTTGATGGTATCTTCAAAGGTGTCTTTAGCTAGGCTCAGTAGAAAGATATCATCTGTGTAGGAGAATGTGGATTTGAGAATTTCCTTCCTAAAACGCCTGAGAATTTCCTTCCTAAAGCGCCGAGGTATATATTAAACAGAGATGGGGGACAGTGTCGAGCCTTGTGGAACTCTGCAGAAGGCCTTTAAGGCTTGAGATAGTTCACTGCCTTTTCTCACGTCATATGTTCCACTTCATATGTGGAGAGGAATTCCGTAAACCATTTCATTACCATACTTTGTATGCCTAGCTCGCTTAGTCTGAAAAGTAGGAGAGAATAGTCCACTGCTTCGAATACAGTCAAAATATTGAATTGTAGGAGTACAGATTGTGCGCCTCTACTTGGGTATGATTTGGCTTTTGAAGTCATTTCCAATAGTACCGTATTTCCCCATGTATAGGCCGCCCCATTGTATAGGCTGTAGCAAATGCCGATTTCCGTTTCAAACTTATTAGACAAGTTGCGGCGTTACTAGAGTACCGTAGCTGAACTTAAAAAAAAATCATCCCTCTTAAATATCTTGTACCGTGCTGCTGCTCTTCTCTCGAGTCTGGCGGGGTTCATGGCCAAATTTTGTGGAACAATGAAGCAGACCTCTGCGTGTGCCACTGTCCGACTCCGAAGACATCTCCGCTTGTAGGCGAATCAAATTGGCAGTGGATTTTCCCTTTCTCCTTCTTTAGGGAGTTTCGAATAACTTCTGTTTGTACTTTTTTTTTTTTTTCCATGTGTACTTGTCTCTAGCCCTACCTGGGCCTCCTGTCCCCTCTGGGATCAGGATGCTGGTGTCTGTTATGCTGCTAGTCTGTGCTATAGCAGACCCCAAACTCAATTCAAGCCAACCTGCAGAACTCATGCTTTAAAACTTAAGCTTTAACGATTTAGATGTAACTCGCCTGCACCCTTACGTTGAAGGAACTCGGATCTGTTAAACAGAAGCCTGGGTTTGTGTGAAGGGCATTGATATAGGGAGAAGATCCCCCCCCCCCTCACCTTATATATATATTTTTAAGTTTCATTACATTTAAGAAACTGCTACATAAAACTCTCCGAGCTTGTAATGAATTGCATTTGGGCAGCCGTGGTGTGTGCACAGGAGACTCGATGGACCATGTCCCAATTTGCTTAAGTCATCGCAGGTGCCCAAATTAAGTATGAATGGCTTTGTTTAATGTCGGTGGGGTTGCAGAAAGTCATCATGTGTTGCAGTAGTAGACTTAAAACGCAGTTTTTAAGTTTATAGGGTGTATTGGTAAATGTTATGAAAATCAGCCGGGAAAAACATGAGAGAGGACGTTAAAAAGTTCCTAGACGTATGCAAAAATTAGTGACAGCTGCAAACGGTCACTGATCTAATGGAGAAGCAGCCTAGTGGTTACAGTAGGGAAACCTGGTTCAAATCCTGCTGCTTCTTATACTATTACCTCCCTCACTGGACCAGCTGCTTCCAATCTCGCTGTGCAGGGCAGGAGAGAGAACTGATAGCAGCCATTCAGGAAGCGGCGCGGGGCCAGGCTTGAGATAAAAAAACATCACTCCTGTCCTGCACAGCGAGATTGGTGGAGGTAGCCAGTCCAGCGAGGGAGGTATTTAAGGGGGAGATTTAAAAAAAAGTTCAGCTATGGTACTCTAGTAGCACCGCAGCTTATCTAATGAGGCAGCTTATCTAACAGTGAGCTTTCATGTCTTTAGATAAGCCGCCCTATTTAATTAAGCAAGCCACACCCAATACACAGGTTTGTAAAACCCATGAATAAGCCGCAGCCTATATATGGGGAAATACGGTAGTGATTATGTGCTGTGTTTGGATCTAAGGTCATGCTGCATGCTATGGAGTGCATCTACCTTGTGTAGATATTCTGTCAGCTGGAGGCTGGTGCAAAACTTAATCAGTTTAGCAGGCCATGGAATTCCCACTACTAGTCTAAAGTTCTCTTTTTTGGTTGGGTCTGCACCTGTGGTTTTAGGTATAGGCGTCAGGGCAATAGGAGATAGGGGTTTTGGGTACCAGCCTTGCTCCAAGCTTAGATTAACGAGGTTGGTTAATCACTCTACAAATGTGGCTAGTGTATGTGTGAGCATTATTGTTTCTTCTTAGCAAATTCATAGCAAAGTTAAAAAACAGCGATTTTAGGATTTTTCATATGGGGAACACAGGGGGACATGCAGAAACCTTCAAAACTTCAAATTTCAGAACCACTCCCCCCACCCCATACATACACACACACACACACACACAATTACCTCACAGTAATCTTGGATTTTAGCAATCCTTTTTCTCTAAAGTGCCCTGCACTTCTAAAACTGCAATTTTTGCCTCAAAATTTGTTGAGATGGAGTCCTTGGGCTCTAGTTCATATGCATATCAGGAATGTGCAAACTTTGTGCCTCAGGAGCATCCTTGTGCGGTGTGGCACCGCTGGGAGAGGCGGGAACACCAACCTTATGTAAGGGAGCAAATTGGGTGGCCAGCCCATTGGGGCAGCCTTTTCTATTTTCAGGGCCTGGTAAAGCTGACACACTCACGTGAAAGGACGCAGTCACCCCGAAGTTCAAGAAACACAAAATTAAGATATCTGGGGGTGGCTCTATGCTCCAGGGGTCCTGGGTCAATGCGGTCTCTGGAGTATCAGGGTCTTGTTCGACACAGCAGTCAGCTGTGTTTATCTACTAGAGGCACACAGAGCAGTCTGTCGATGTGGGAATATCTCTAGGTCTTGGGCTCCATGGTGGCTGCAATCAATGTAGTGCCTTGGGTGTGGGCTCACATGCGTCCCCTCCAGCAAGCGTTGCTCTCCCGTTGGTCCCCTTAGACCAGGGGTAGGCAATTCCGATCCTCGAGAGCCGGAGCCAGGTCAGGTTTTCAGGATATCCACAATAAATATGCATGAGATATATTTGCATCTCAAGTCATAGAAACATAGAAGATGATGGCAGAAAAGGGCCACGGCCCAACAAGTCTGCCCACTCTAATGACCCACCCCCTAAATTCTTCCCTGAAGTGATCCCACATGCTTATCCCATTTTCTCTTAAAGTCCAGCGTGCTGCTGGCCTGAATTACCTACAGTGGAAGACTATTCCAATGATCAACAACCCTTTTGGGGGATGGAAATCAGGTGCATCAACTGAGCCGGCAGGAAGAGCTGAGGCTGCTGACTCAGATGTGAACTCGCACAACCCACACACAACAGCTACTGGCAGGTCCAGACCTGTTGGAAATTTTTGCCCCATAAAATGGGGGGCGTATGACAGGGAGGGATCGGTAGCAACCATGGAGAATTCTTTTGATCATCAGCAGGAGAGCTTTCCATGGCAGGACGACTGCTTTAACGATTCTTATTACCATGGGAAGCTTTTGAGCAGCGGGGCCTCAGTCCAGCCACGTTCCAGTTGTTTGCCTTAATTTAGACCTGTCAATTCTAGAGCTCCCTGGCTTTTCTGTTTAAAACAATAAACCTGGTCAGAATTTATGTGTAAATTACTCTTCTGGCAGTCACACCTACAACCTCTTTAACCAGATCTGTGGGGAGAACAATTTCCTTCTTCATCTGTTCTTTGGGAATCTCTACTTTCCCACTGAGTTCCTTCTAATGAATGTCAGAACTCAGTGGAACAGTCATCACACCCTGGACAGGACCCAACTAAATATGACCTCTGGGTTCTGGCCTGTCCACCCTTAGCTGTTAATGTTAACTCAGAAAAATATCACAGTTTTCCAAGCAAAAGCAATAGTACACATCCTTCTCACAGTAACCTCCAAGTCAACTACAGTGGTGCCTCGCATAACGAACGCCTCGCACAGCGAACGCTGCACACAACGAACTTCATGTCTTGATTCATACAACGAACTTCGTTTCACACAACGAAGTCGCCCAAGCTTCCACGATCGCTGCCGATGTATTGAATCCTTCCGCGCAGGCACTGCAGGCAGTCATTAGTCACTGCGCTTAACGCGTTTCACATAACGAACTTTTCGCATAACAAACTTGCTCCTGGAACGAATTAAGTTCGTTGTGTGAGGCACCACTGTACCTTCTTAAAATTTAGGCAAATACCTCCTTATTCTCTTAGGGGAGTGTCCTGGAATTCTCAGGCTGATCTGTTCATTCTGAGCTCTATGCTTGCAGACAAAAGTCATCTTCAGGCTCCCCTCACCCCCTTCTGCCTGTTGTCTGGGGAAAACCACTGTTATAGGGTTTTGGACCTCTAAACCCCTTTCCTTCTGCAATAACAGCACCTATCTAGTAGCTCCCTTTCTCATCACCCTTCTAGACTCTTCCTTCCAGCTCTCTTCTGGTACGAGCCAGAACTTTTCCATCTGGGCTTCCTATTTAAAAGAGCCATGCCTTATTCTCCTGGGAAAGGAGTCTTCTAACTGCCAACCCTTAAAAGAGCAGGATCTTAAGTCCTTGAACCTAAAGTGTATCCAGAAAAGAGTGGCCTCCAGTTAGTAACACTGCATTGCCTTAACACACAAACAGGGCCCTAGAGCTCCCTCCAATGGCTTCTCTAGGCAATAAAACCCCATTTCCAATTCTGATGAGACTAGACCTCTCACAACACTAACCTCCAGTTTGCGTAAAAAGGTTTAAGCATTGGATAATCTTTCCAATCTTTCCATGAGAATGACGCTGGAGGACCTTACTGTACTAGCACAAAACCAATTTCTGTGTAGATCTGTAATTCATCAAATAATTAGGACTTGAATGGCACTTAAAAATATTTCCAGACCGATGAGGTGTATTTGGCCAATAATATGCTACAGCTAACTAAAACATTCTGGTGAGGATAAGTTTGTGTCAGTGAGGGAAATAGAAAAGTCTGAGGTGCCCTTAAACCTATTGCTATGTGGTATATGCTACAAGTTACAATCAAATATCTAATATTCAGAAGGCCAAGACCCCCTTGCTCGGTAGCAGTCATAGCTGTTGATAAAGGAAAACGATCCTTGGGGTTTTTTTTCATAGACATTTCTTCAGCCTCTTATGCATTTTTTTTTCTTATCTCTCCTACCGTGTTTCCTCGAAAATAAGCCCTAGCATGATTTTCGGGGTAGGTCTTAATATAAGCCCTACCCCCCAAATAAGCCCTAGTTGTAGGCAGCTGTGCTTTCCCCCTTCTCCGCCGTGTAGCTGAACCTCCGAACCCCCGCTGACCCTCCATCCTTCCCTCCCAACCGAACCCCGCCGACCGCGACCATAAATACCTTCCGGCAGAGGAGCGTTGGGCCAGCAGCACTCACTGCTGCTTTGCGACCTTCTCGCTGGGGAATTCCCTCTGCTGCATCACTGATGATGTCATCAGTAACGCGGCACAGAGAAGGCCCCAGCAAGAAGGCCATGAAGCAGACTGTGAGTGCTGCTGGCCCGACGTTTCTCTGCTGGAAGGTATTTATAGTCTCTGTTAGGAGGGAAGGATGGAGGGTCAGCGGGGGTTCGGCTGCATGGTGGGGCGGTGGCAGGTGCTCAAGGGTTCTGCTGCACAAGGGATGGGAGGGAAGGATGGATGGAAGCAGGGCAAGGGTTCTGCTGCACGAGGGATGGGAGGAAAGGATGGTAGCTGGGCAAGGGTTCTGCTGCACGAGGGATGGGAGGAATGGATAGAAGCTAGGCAAGGGTTCTGCTGCACAGGGGTTGGGAGGGATAGAAAGATGCTGCAGAGGGAAGGCACAAGGGGATGGGTGAGAGGGTAGGAAAGATGTTGCACATGTGGGGGAGAGAAAGGAAAGAGGAAGAATTGGGGTGAAGGAGAGGAAGGGAGATATGATCATGTACATGAAAAAAATAAGGCCTAGTGCCTTTTTTGGGCCCCAAATGAATATAAGACGAAGTCTTATTTTTGTGGAAACACAGTAGTAAGACATAGTAATAACATTTGGAATGTGTTTGACCAATGAGAGGCAATCAACATATTATAGAGGCCCATCCTACTTTCAATGAATATGCCTGTTAAACCTGCAGGTTGTCTTTATCTGTCAATAATGGCTGAACATTGAATGTGTATAAAGAAGATAAGTTGGTAGGTATATGAATCTCCCAGTATTTTATAAAGGTCTCAGCCCACTTAAGTGGGAAGTTTCCCACCAAAATCTCTTTCATAGAAGCCTGTACAGGCAGGGCCATGGAATTCTAGCTGAGAAAGCACAGTGGATTGTATCAATACTGCAAAATGTTCTTGATGGATATCAGCTCTTCTTTATTTGCCTGCGCTGGGTGAGCAATAAAGGCTCATTTTGCATTCCCCAAAGCTCTCTCCTATGTTATGCTTTTAGATATTTGTGTATCATTAGCACTAGTATAAGCAATAATATCTGATATGATGGATGCTTTAGCAGCATCCCAAAAAAGAAGATGATAATCTAGGTAGTGGTGTATTTTTTGAGTAGGTATCTTTTGAATTCTTGATTTTGAGTCAAACAAGCAGGATATCTCCAAGTTTTTATCTTCCCATACATTGGGTCAAGTGCTAACTCTATCCATTGGATCAAGTGCCAACTTTATCCATTGGGTCAAGTGCTAACTATCAAAATCTTGGGTAGGACCTATGATAGCTGAGATTATTGGAAAGAATGTTACTGAAGCTAGAATATAATTTATATGAGTGTTGTGTTTACTTGAAATAAGTGAGTCTAGTCTCTCTTACTCGGGTACAGCAAGTGTCAAGGGTCCATCAAATCCAGAGCAGTGTATATGTTATGCAGTCCCCTGGAACTGCCATTCAAATACACCCATTGCTTTGAAGATCTGTCTTGATGGGAGAATTGCAAAGTGGTGGCTATATAAATAAGGCTTGATCAGTCTCAGTTGCTTTAGACCAGTGTATCGTAAACTGTGTGCCTCCTGAGATTTCAGGTGTAACATAACACACTGGGGAGGAGGAGAGGTACATCCTGTAGGCAGTCAGCCAGCGCTGGAATCTCTCTTTCTCTCCGGCCCTCTCCCCTGCTGGCTCCCACCACTGGTGGCTCAAGGCCCACCTGGAAAGCCTTCGTGCATGCACATGACATCACCATGGTGACGTGTGCGCACTTCCGGATGTCTCAAGCCGCAGCCATTACATTTAGTATGCCGCGGCTCAACAAAGTTTATGGGACCCTGCTTTAGACTGTAGAAAGTATTTTTTCCAGAGGTTGAATATTTGGGGTTTGTAGGAAAGTATGGAGTCAAGCAGGATTCCAAGCAACTTGGAGATCTTCTCCACATTTAGTGTCATGCCAGAGGGTAGGGTAGGCTTGTGGGTGCTGATGCCAAACTATGCAACATAATAGATAACAGCACCTTGCCCGACAGTATGGAACAGGACCTGCTCTTATTGGAACATTGGTCCTCGACTTGGCATTGAAGCTAGGCTTCAATGCCAAAAAATGTAAGGTCATGCACCTTGGCAGCAGAAACCCGTGCAGAACTTACACTCTAAATGGTGAGACCTTAGCTAGGACTAGGGCAGAACGTGATTTGGGAGTAATCATTAGTGAAGACATGAAAACTGCCAAGCAGGTGGAGAAAGCTGCATCCAAGGCTAGACAAATGGTGGGATGCATCCGTAGAGGTTTCGTCAGTCGGAGGCCCGAAATCATAATGCCCCTGTACAGATCCAATGTGAGACCTCATCTTGAATATTGTGTTCAATTCTGGAGACCACATTATCAAAAAGATGTGCGGAGAATAGAGTCGGTTCAGCGAATGACCACCAGGATGGTCTCGGGACTCAAGAACCTCCCATATGAGGAAAGACTGAATAAACTGCAGCTATACTCGCTCGAGGAACGTAGAGAGAGGGGGGGCATGATTGAGACTTTTAAATATATCACGGGCCGCATCGAGGTGAAAGACGATATCTTCTTTCTTAAAGGACCTTCAACCACAAGAGGTCATCCGCTGAAAATCAAAGGCGGGCAATTTCATGGCAACGCCAGGAAGTATTTCTTCACCGAAAGGGTAGTCGATCATTGGAATGAACTTCCATTGCAGGTGATTAATGCCAGCAGCGTGCTCGATTTTAAAAAGAAATGGGATATGTATGTGGGATCTCTAGCCGGGTGAAGTCTGGGGGTGGGTCATTAGCGTGGGCAGACTTGATGGGCTACAGCCCTTTTCTGCCGTCATATTCTATGTTTCTATCTATGATTTTCACGTGAATTGCCTCAGTAGGCATTCACTTGATCTAGTGTCATGGTAGCTGTTGAACACAGCCTTGAATCTTCTCACAGCTTGTTGGGGGCCATCCAGTTTTTTTCAGTATTTATATACCATTTATAGCCTTATTGGTTTATATTCAGGTAATCAAGTATTTTTCCCTATCTGTCCCAGTGGGCTCATAATCTATATAATGTTCCTGGAGCAATGGGAGATTAAGTGACTTGCCTTGGGTCACAAGGAGCAGTGTGGGTTTGAACCCACAACGTCAGGGTGCTGAGGCTGTAACTAACCACTGTGCCACACACACCCGTAAATCTGATGGCTTCCAGAGAGAATGCCTAACTTACTAATTTCTTCAGTTTGCACAGGGACTTCAGAACTGATTTTATTGTTGTTGTTTTTATTATGAAAAATAATACTTTGGGTTTTTGTGTACTTGGGTAGGCTTTTGGTGGGGATTTTCCTATCTAGTATATAGATTTTTTTACAAATTTATGTAAAATTATTAAACCACTTACATAGTAACATAGTAGATGACGGCAGATAAAGACCCGAATGGTCCATCCAGTCTGCCCAACCTGATTCAATTTAAATTTTTTAATTTTTTCTTCTTAGCTATTTCTGGGCAAGAATCCAAAGTTCTACCTGGCACTGTGCTTGGGTTCCAACTGCCGAAATCTCCGTTAAAACCTACTCCAGCCCATCTACACCCTCACTGCTATTGAAGCCTTCCCCAGCCCATCCTCCACCAAATGGCCATATACAGACACAGACCAGGCAAGTCTGCCCAGTACTGGCCTTAGTTCAATTTTTAATATTATTTTCTGATTCTAGATCCTCTGTGTTCATCCCACACTTCTTTGAATTCAGTCACAGTTTTACTCTCCACCACCTCTCTCGGGAGCGCATTCTAGGCATCCACCACCCTCTCCGTGAAGTAGAATTTCCTAACATTTGAATCTACCACCTCCCAACCTCAAATTATGTCCTCTGGTTTTACCATTTTCTTTTCTCTTGAAAAGATTTTGTTCTACGTTAATACCCTTCAAGTATTTGAAAGTCTGAATCATATCTCCCCTGTCTCTCCTTTCCTCTAGGGCAGGGGTCTGCAACCTTTAAGACATAAAGAGCCACTTGGACCCGTTTTCGAAAAGAAAAAAAAACTTGGAGCCGCAAAACCATTATAAAACAAATCTAACACTGCATATATTGTTTCTTATCTTAATGCTATATACAGGATCACTAAATTGAAAATAAAATCATTTTTCCTACCTTTGCTATTTGGTGATTTCATGAGTCTCTGGTTGCACTTTCTTCTTCTGACTGTGCATCCAATCTTTCTTCCTTTCTTTCAGCCTCCTGTATGTTTCCTCTCCTCCAGACCTCATTCTCTCCCCCAACTTTTTCTTTCTGTCTCTGTGCCGTCCCCCAAGCCACTCGGTTTGCTGCCACCGCCATCGGGGAACAGCCCCCAAGCCACCGCCGTCCCAAGCTTTCCCTGCAGAAGTGTTGCGCTGACCAGCATTCCGCTCCCTGACGTCAATTCTGACGTAGGAGAGGAAGTTCCGGGCCAACAAGGCATTTCTCCTCATTCCATCCAGCCTGAGCCCCATCTCTCCTTGATCCAGCATTTCCCTTCTGTGTCTGTCAGAATTACCATTCCACCTATTTTCCAGCATCACCCTTCTTTGTGTCCATCTCACCTATATCCCTATCTCACCACTTTTTCAGAATCTTCATTTGTCTCTGTCCTTATCTTTACGCCATGTTCACCATTTGCCCTTTCAATGTCTTTATCTCCCCCCACACACTTTTTCAGCATTACTTCTATGTCTCTATTTCACCTCCTCTTCATGTCCCCTCTGTATCTCTATCCTTATTCAGTAGGTCCTGCTTACCCTTTCTCTTCTTTGTGTTACTATCTCCATTTTCAGCTTTCCCCCCTTTTCCTTTGTTACTGCACCCTGTAGCTAGAATCTTTCCACCCTCCCTCCACTCCGGCCCAGCCCAGTATGAAATATTTCCTTTTGTTTCCCTCCCCTCTCTCTTTCTCTCTCTCTTCTGCTCCCTCACCCACGAGTCCTGCATCTGGCCCTCTCCCTTCTACCTGCACCTGGCAACACCCCCCTGCTCCGCGGCTCTCTTCAGCAACTCGTCAGCAGCAGTGATCAAGACAAGCTGCCGACATCGAGGCCTTCCCTCTACGAGTCCCGCCTTTGTGGAAAAAGGAAGTTGAAACAAGCGGGACTCGCAGAGGGTAGGCCCCGACGTCAGAAGCTGCTGCTGAGTTGCCGAAGAGAGCCGCGGAGCAGGGGATGTGGCCGGAAGCAGGTAGAAGGGAGAGGGAGATAGGAAGGCTGTAGATCTCCGGAGCATGACACCGACCCCGGCCAGGATGATTTCTTTTTCAGGCACCTTACAAGTCCAGCGTCGCGGGGGAAATAGCCATGCTGAGCAGTGAGCTCAGCACTACACAGATGAAAGCCTTGCTTGCTGATTGGTCCGGCGGGGCGGGGCCGCCGACCAATCAGCAAGCAAGGCTTTCATCTGTGTATGTGCTGAGCTCACTGCTCAGCATGGCTATTTCCCGCCGCGACGCCGGACTTAAGCTGCATGCCTGCGTGACACACTACCGGAGCCGCAGCAAAGGTGGAAAAGAGCCGCATGCGGCTCTGGAGCCGCAGGTTGCCGACCCCCGCTCTAGGGTATACATATTCAGGTCTTCCAGTCTCTCCTCATACGTCTTCTGGTGCAAGCCTCCTATCATTTTCGTCGCCCTCCTCTGGACCACTTCAAGTCTTCCTACGTCCTTCGCCAGAAACGGTCTCCAAAACTGAACACAATACTTCAAGTGGGCCTTACCAATGACCTGTACAGGGGCATCAACACCTTCTTCCTTCTACTGGCTACGCCTCTCTTTATACAGCCCAGCATCCTTCTGGCAGCAGCCACAGCCTTGTCACACTGTTTTTTTGCCTTTAGATCTTCGGACACTATCACCCCAATGTCCCTCTCCCCGTCCGTGTATATCAGCTTATCTCCTCCCAGCATATACAGTTCCTTCCGATTATTAATCCCCAAATGCATTACTCTGCATTTCTTTGCATTGAATTTTAGTTGCCAGGCATTAGACCATTCCTCTAACTTTTGCAGATCCTTTTTCATATTTTCCACTCCCTCTTCGGTGTCTACTCTGTTACAAATCTTGGTATTATCTGCAAAAGGCACACTTTTCCTTCTAACCCTTCAGCAAAGTCACTCACAAATATATTGAACAGGATTGGCTCCAGCACCGAACCCTGATGGACTCCACTACTCACCTTTCCTTTCTCCGAGCGACTTCCATTAGCCACCACCCTCTGGCGTCTGTCCGACAGCCAGTTTCTAACCCAGTTCACCACTTTGGGTCCTAATTTCAGCCTTTCAAGTTTGTTCAACAGCCTCCTATGAGGAATTAGAAACATAGAAGATGACGGCAGAAAGGGCTACAGCCCATCAAGTCTGCCCACTCTGCTTACCCACCCCCTGTCTATGCCCTAATGACCCAATTTCCTTATCTTGACCCTCGTAGGGATCCCACATGGGTATCCCATTTATTCTTTAAGTCTGGCACGCTGTCTGCCTCGATCACCTGCACTGGAAGCTTTTTCCAATGATCAACCACTCTCTCTTTGAAGAAATACTTTCTGGTGTCGCCATGAAATTTTCCGCCCCTGAGTTTGAGCGGGTGCCCTCTTGTGGCCGAGGGTCCCTTGAGAAAGAAAATATCATCTTCCACTTCGACACGTCCCGTGAGGTACTTAAATGTTTTGATCATGTCTCCCCTCTCCCTACGTTCCTCGAGAGTGTAGAGCTGCAATTTGTTCAGTCTCTCTTCGTACGAGAGACCCTTGAGCCCCGAGATCATCCTGGTGGCCGTCCGCTGAACCGATTCAATTCTGCACACATCTTTACTGTAATGTGGCCTCCAGAATTGCACATAGTACTCCAGATGAGGTCTCACCATGGCCCTGTACAATGGCATTATGACTTCAGGCTTTCGGCTGACGAAACTTCTATTGATACAACCCAATATCTGCCTTGCCTTAAATGAAGCCTTCTCCACTTGATTGGCAGTTTTCATGTTTGCACTGATGATTACTCCTAAATCTCGTTCTGCTGAAGTTTTCAATATTCACGGGCCGGCTCTGCCCCTAGCCCCCACGAATATTGAGGGAGGAGTGTACTTATAGCAGGTGTTTTTTGAAGACAGCAGGCATATATTATCACTACCTGCCCACCTCCCCTAGTTACTTAGCTTTGTTACTGAATTGATGGTCCTGCGAGCCAACATCGGATGGGAAGGCACTGATACACACGGAATGGGCACTGCCTAAAGATTTAAAGTGACAGTGCACTTGGTAGTATCCGTACCAGGTTCCATGAATGACGTCGCCCACATGTGAGCATATATGCTGTCCTTGGAGAACACCTGCTTTCTGTCCTGATTTTTGACATGAAGGCAGAAGGAGGACTTGATTGCTGACATTTTTTCATTTGATAGATTTTAGATGGTGCATATATGTTTTGGTAAGACTTCATCCCAGAGGATATGCTAGAGATAAATGAACTTAGTCACAACTCTAGGGGAACTTGACACTTTTAGATAGAGGTTGCATTGCATTTTTCTAGTAAAAGTGTGTCTGTCAGAACTCTAGAGGACGTGAAATCAATAATTAATTTCCTTTGTGTATACAAGTATGTTTTAACACTCTGCTTCTCACTCTCCTAAAAACTAGGACGATGGTGGCTGGACGCCAATGATTTGGGCCACTGAATACAAACACATTGATTTGGTGAAGCTGTTGCTTTCCAGTGGAGCAGACATTAACATTAGAGATAATGTGAGTTTACTCCCTTTCTAACTCAATTTACTGACTTGAATTAACCTTTTAATAATAAGAATCTAATGGTAGATTGTGATCAGCCAGTGAACTACAGCAGGTGTTTTGACTGGATACGGGGGAAAAAAATAGCGTAGCACTTGTCCTCTAACAATTCATCTGTCATCACTACTCTTGTCAGCAGGTTCTCTATGGTATGTATAAGAGAGATTCTGAGTTGGGAAGAAGCCTGCAAAACTAAACTGTTAAGCCTGCAGCAGAGTTCTCTTTCAGACGTTTCAATTCAGAAGAGAGATGCTACAGAGCATTTTATTTAAAAGCCTTCATACCTGTTGCAATTCTTAAGCACTTTGGCCCAAATTCTGTAACCAGCGCCTAAAGTTAGGCACCTATTTTGGAAGCACCCATCAAGATAGGCGCCTATCTAAATTGAATAACAAGCCCAATTAAACTTTTTAATCAGCACTGATTGAAACATAGGCGCCTATCAAGGAAAACGCAATTCTGTAAAAAGGCGCCTCTAAAAATTTAGGCGGCCTTCAAAAGAATAGGCACTATGCATGTTAGGCGTGGGCGTGGCTATGTGTTAGGCACCTTCTTACAGAATCACTACTCTTAAGCACTCAACTAGGTGCCTAACTTTTAAGTGTGCCTAGAGCTGGCCTATTTAATGGGTGCCTCCAAAATAGGTGCCCAAATAGGTGCCACTCAGCG
Organism: Geotrypetes seraphini; assembly: GCF_902459505.1. Taxonomy (NCBI): domain Eukaryota; kingdom Metazoa; phylum Chordata; class Amphibia; order Gymnophiona; family Dermophiidae; genus Geotrypetes; species Geotrypetes seraphini. The sequence goes on along the minus strand of NC_047093.1, from coordinate 93,825,266 downwards.
TGATTCACTAAACAGCACCCAATTTTACTTGAATCACGCTGAACAGTGCCTATATAGGTGCCTAATTTTTGGGCACTTCTTATAGAATTTGCCCTTTTGTATGTAATTAGATAAAAGGTGCCTATGTTAATAGAACAGGAAAACAGCTATTTTACAAAAATACATATATCTTTATAAAATACACAAATATTGTATCTACATCAGGGGTGTTCAACCTTTTGGCTTCCCTGGGCCGCATTGGCCGAAAAAAATGTTTCTGGGGCTGCACAAACACGCAAACGCTGCAGCAAGACAGGAGGGAGCCGGCAAGACGGTAAACACCCGGGGGCAGCAGAGGAAAACACTGTATCACCTTCGACCGGGGCCGCACAAAATACTTCACGGGGCCGCAGGTTGGACACCCCTGATCTAGATAGAAGGCATGGACATTATGCCTACTCAATAGCTGGTATAAATGTATGTGTGTACAAGAAGTGGGATCATGTTTATTTTATAAAAGCACATAACAGTTGTGACTCCACCTATGCTTTGCCAAAACTGCACCCCTCAACATGCTTCATATACAAGTATGCATTGGCTTTCATTGCATTTACATTTAGCTGTGTCCTAATTTTATAAGATCCTTATTTATTATTGTAAATCAGAACATTCTCCTCACTTAAAATTGGCACTCAAAATTGCCTGTGGAAATTTGGGTACACCCAATTTCTGCACACACTTTAATTAAATGTTGAGACAATTAGCGCTGATAATTGTGGACTAACTATCAATTATAGGTGCTAACTGGCAACAGTTATTCACATGCGCATCTTGCTGTGCTCTATTCTATAAAGATGCGTATGTAATTTTTTTATGTATGGATCTGAAAGCATGGGCAGGTCATGGGCGTTCCAAGAAATTACACGCGCTGTTACAGAATAATTTAGGTGCAAGGATTTATACCAGGTTTCAGCTGATGTAAATCCTCACACCTAAAAGTTAGTTGCTGAACCCAGCGCTAAGTTCTATTCTATAAATGGCGCCCAACTCAGAATGTCATTTATAGAGTAGTCCTTAGCACTCAAATTTTTTCAGTGCCAATTTTTCGACACCATTTATAGAATTTATTATATGTAAAAATGGTTTATAAAGTTTTGTATAACGGAAACATGGCTCCCCACTATGTTGTATGAGACATGAACTTGTTTTTGGTTTTTTTTTTAAATTGTATTGCTCTGCTTTTGGTTGTACTTTAAGGATGGAATTTTCAGCCCTTCTTTGTGATTCAGCTTGGCTAATTTTCTGAGCACAGATAGGATGATTATCCACCCACATTGATATCACCCAGTTCTGTTGATACAGAATAGTGTCTCCAGATAATTCTGGAAAACTTGTGTATATGATTGCCTGTTGGTTTCGACACAAGAGGCAGGTGATCTACAAACCTTATTAGTAAAAGAAGACAATGGATCAAAGAAGATGATGAAGAGCAAAGTTGTTATTGGGAAGGAGTGTTGTGGTGGATGTCAGCAGTCCTTACCTCTACTGAGGGAAAGTGTGCTTTTAGAATCCCCCTTAGTTGCTGCTCCTGATGCATCCTGCCATAGGCAAAATGAAGCCACGTTGGGCAATTTTAATGAAGTTTGCTCTTCTCCATATTCTATGATTTGCTTACACTTCACATCACAGTGTCCCTTTTGTTCTTGTTTTTCTGCGGATACAGCAGATGCATTCCATATTACATAAGAACATAAGCAGTACCTCTGCTGGGTCAGACCAGAGGTCCATCATGCCCAGCGATCCGCTCACGCAGCGGCCCATCAGGTCCAGGACCTTTATAGTGATCCTCTATCTATACCCTTCTATACCCTTTTCCTTCAGGAAATTATCTACCGTATTTTCACGCATATAACGCGCGCGTTATACGCGTTTTTACCTACCGCGCATACCCCTCGCGCGTTATACACGTGAGCGCGGTATACAAAAGTTTTTCTACATAGTTCCCACCCCGCCCGACGCCCGATTCACCCCCCCCATCAGGACCGCTCGCACCCCCACCCCGAACGACCGCTCGCACGCGCTCCCACCCGCACCCACATCCACGATTGGAGCAAGAGGGAGCCCAAGCCCTCTTGCCCGGCCGACTCCCCAACTCCCCGACAATATCGGGCCAGGAGGGAGCCCAAACCCTCCTGGCCACGGCGACCCCCTACCCCCACCCCGCACTACATTACGGGCAGGAGGGATCCCAGGCCCTCCTGCCCTCGACGCAAACCCCCCTCCCTCCAACGACCGCCCCCCCCCAAGAACCTCCGACCGCCCCCCCAGCCGCCCCGCGACCCCCCTGGCCGACCCCCACGACACCCCCACCCCCCTTCCCCGTACCTTTGGAAGTTGGCCGGACAGACGGGAGCCAAACCCGCCTGTCCGGCAGGCAGCCAACGACGGAATGAGGCCGGATTGGCCCATCCGTCCCAAAGCTCCGCCTACTGGTGGGGCCTAAGGTGCGTGGGCCAATCAGAATAGGCCCTGGAGCCTTAGGTCCCACCTGGGGGCGCGGCCTGAGGCACATGGGCCCAACCCGACCATGTGCCTCAGGCCGCGCCCCCAGGTGGGACCTAAGGCTCCAGGGCCTATTCTGATTGGCCCACGCGCCTTAGGCCCCACCAGTAGGCGGAGCTTTGGGACGGATGGGCCAATCCGGCCTCATTCCGTCGTTGGCTGCCTGCCAGACAGGCGGGTTTGGCTCCCGTCTGTCCGGCCAACTTCCAAAGGTACGGGGAAGGGGGGTGGGGGGGTCGTGGGGGTCGGCCAGGGGAGTCGCGGGTCGGCTGGGGGGGCGGTCGGAGGTTCTTGGGGGGGGCGGTCGTTGGAGGGAGGGGGGTTTGCGTCGAGGGCAGGAGGGCCTGGGATCCTCCTGCCCGTAATGTAGTGCGGGGTGGGGGTAGGGGGTCGCCGTGGCCAGGAGGGTTTGGGCTCCCTCCTGGCCCGATATTGTCGGGGAGTTGGGGAGTCGGCCGGGCAAGAGGGCTTGGGCTCCCTCTTGCTCCGATCGTGGATGCGGGTGCGGGTGGGAGCGCGTGCGAGCGGTCGTTCGGGGTGGGGGTGCGAGCGGTCCTGCGAGGGGGGGTGATGAATTGAACGTCGGGGGGGGGCATCAGGTTTTCAGGGTGGGGACAGGACTTCAAGGGGGAGAGGAGAGTCGGGGCGGGCGAAAGGAGAGTCGGGGTGGCCAGAGGAGAGTCGGGGCGGGTGAAAAGAGAGTTGGGCAGCATGCGCGGTATACGTGTGTGCGCGGTATATAAAAATTTCTGTACATAAAGTTGTGTTTTTCGCGCGCTATACCCGTGTGCGCGTTTTACACGGGTGCGCGTTATCTATGTGAAAATACGGTAATCCCTTCTTGAACCCCAATACCGTACTCTGTCCTATCACACCCTCTGGAAGCGCATTCCAGGTGTCCACCACCCTTTGGGTGAAGAAGAACTTCCTAGCATTGGTTCTGAATCTGTCCCCTTTTAATTTTTCTGAATGCCCTCTCATTCTTGTTGTTTTCGAAAGTTTGAAGAATCTGTCCCTCTCCATTTTCTCTATGCCTTTCATGATCTTGTAAGTCTCTATCATGTCCCCTCTAAGTCTTCGCTTTTCCAGGGAAAAGAGCCCCAGTTTCTCTAATCTCTCAGCATATGAAAGGTTTCCATACCCTTTATCAATCGTGTCGCTCTTTTCTGAACCCTCTCAAGTATCGCCATATCCTTCTTAAGGTACGGCGACCAATATTGGACGCAGTACTCCAGATGCAGGCGTAATATCGCCCGACACAATGGCAGGATAACTTCTTTTGTTCTGGTTGTAATACCTTTCTTGATAATACCTAGCATTTTGTTCGCCTTCTTAGAGGCTGCTGCGCATTGTGCCGACGGCTTCATTGTCTTGTCCACCAGAATCCCAAGTCCTTTTCTAGGCAACTTTCATCCATTACCAGCCCTACCATCGTATAGCTGTACATCGGGTTTCTGTTTCCTACATGCAAGACTTTACATTTCTCTACATTAAACTTCATCTGCCATGTTGGCTTTTTTTCATCAGATTGTTCCTTTCTAGATGCTCATCGATGCTGTCTTTTATCTGCGCTTCCGTCAAACTTACCGGTCTGTAATTCCCCGGGTCGCCTCTCAATCCTTTTTTTAAGATGGGCGTAACATTAGCTATCTTCCAATCCTCCGGGATCATGCCTGTTTTCAGGGATAGATTGCAAACCTGCTGTAGTAGTTCCGCTATTTCCTCCTTTAGTTCTTTTAATACCCTAGGGTGGATTCCGTCCGGGCCTGGAGTTTTGTCAGTTTTTAATCTATCTATCTGCTTGTGTACGTCTTCAAGGCTTACCTCTATGGATGTTAATTTATCTGTTTGATCTCCTTTGAAGATTTTTTTTCAGGTTCCGGCACATTGGATGTGTCCTCTTTTGTAAATACGACAAAAAGAACATGTTTAGTCTATCCGCTACTTCTTTTTCCTCCTTCACCACTCCTTTCCTATCTCCATCATCCAGCGGTCCCATCTCCTCCCTTGCTGGCTGCTTCCCTTTAACATAACATAATTCTGCAGAGTGAGACTTTTCTTATGATTGGGCTTCCTTAGCTGATATTTTTGTCTTAGTAGACCTCATATTTGAATTAATAGACCTCATATTTGGTTTTCTTTACTACATTAAGACTTTCTGTTACTGCATCAATTGCCTTTCTTTTCAAGCCATTTTTATCTTTGACTTTACATCATGTTTTATTCTCTTAGTAGCTGAAATGATGCTAGATTCAAATGTTACTCTCGCCCCAATTTTAAAATGTCAGTTATGAACCATTACAAAATTTACATGCACTGACCAGGGCTAGAGTTTGATATTTCTGGTTGTGGCATATATTTATTTTTTTTTTTCAAAGTGTATCAACCAGTGCTGTCAAGGTTTGGAGATTGACTTTCTTCAGCAAGTGAAAGATTGGTATAATTACACCAGCACCGAAGGCTTTACTACTAAGGAACCTGGGAGTTCCATCAACTTCAGTTGATGCTTCAATGTCTAGGAAACAACAGTACTGAAGTCAAAGCAAAGGCCAAGGAATAGGGTGCCTTCTTTGAAGTTGAATTATGTTCCAAATAAAGTCTGTACTGATGGACAAGCAAGTGTCTGTACTGTCCTGTCAGTTAAGCAATAAGCTAGTTTAAAAGCTTTCTATTAGTGTTTGATTGCTATCCACCCTAGGCTCAGCTCACTAATACTAACAGGCAGCAGCAGTGCAAAATCAAGATGGGGGCTATCCATTATTTTGCATGAAGTAGTAAATGTATGATTATCTCCCACTTGATGGAAGGTTGTATGGTGAGCTTGTGTGAAGAGCTCCTGCTTCCCATAGAATGAGACTGATCACTAGAGTCTAGGCTAATGGAGACGCTGAGACAGATAAAGAGGTATACACTATCACCCCAAGGTCCCTCTCCCTATCCGTGCATATAAGCCTCACACCTCCCAGCATATAAGGCTCCTTCTGATTATTAATCCCCAAATGCATTACTCTGCATTTCTTTGCATTGAATTTTAGTTGCCAGATATTAGACAATTCCTCTAACTTTAAAGATCCTTTTTCATGTTTTCACTCCCTCCTTGGTGTCTACTCTGTTACAAATCTTGTTATCATCTCTAAAAAGGCAAACCTTCTAACCCTTCAGCAATGTCACTCACAAACATATTGAACAGAATCGGCCACAGCACTGAACCCTGAGGGACTCCACTACGCACCTTTACTTCCTCCGAGCAAATTTCATTAACCACCACCCTCTGGCGTTTATCCGTCAACCAGTTTCTAATCCAGTTCTCCACTTTGGTTCCTAACTTCAGCCCTTCAAGTTTGTTCAAGAGCCTCCTATGAGGAACCGTGTCAAAGGCTTTGCTGAAATCTAAGTAAATTACTTATAGCATATGTCCTCGATCCAGCTCTCTGGTCACCCAATCAAAAAATTCAATCAGGTTCGTTTGACAAGATTTACTTTTAATAAAGCCATGTTGCCTCGGATCCTGTAATAACCCATTAGATTCTAGGAAGTTCACTATCCTTTCTTTCAGCAACACTTCCATTATTTTTCCAACAACTGAAGTGAGGCTTACTAGCCTGTAGTTTCCTGCTTTATCCCTGTGACCACTTCTGTGAATAGGGACCACATCCGCTCTCCTCCAATCCCCAGGAACCACTCCCGTCTCCAGAGATTTGTTGAACAAGTCTTTAATAGGACCCCGCCTGAACCTCTTTGAGCTCCATCAGTATCCTGGGATGGATCCCATCCGGTCCCATCGCTTTGTCCACCTTCCGTTTTTCAAGTTGTTCATGAACACTTTCCTCCGTGAATGGCGCAGAATCTAATCCATTTTCCCATGTAACTTGATTAGACAGTCTCAGTCCTTCTCCAGAATTTTCTTCCGTAAACACAGAACAGAAGAATTTGTTTAGCACTTTGTATTTGTATTGTGTCTGGTATCTATACACAAACTTCACCAAATACAGATCACAAATTAGAAATAGAAATATGAAAACAGAAAATGAACTCGGTATTCAACAGAATTCAAAACTCAATATTCAGCACTGGAAAAATAAAAACAAATTCATTTGTTGTTGTATTGAAAATAATGCATAGATATCGACATTCATTTCCCTGAACTAACATATTCAAGTTCATAAATTCAGAATAAAAACACTTTTGTTCTACCTTTGTTGTCTGGGCATTTTATTTTTCCAGTCTTGTTGGTCCCTTTGAATTTCTTTGTTCTGCTTTCTTGTCTGTCTTCTGTCATCTTTCTCCAGTGGCTGCTATTTGCCATTTCTCCTCACTACTCCTATCTTCTGTTCCCTCACATCTGTCTCTGACATATTTATCGTTCCCTTTTATCTCTTTCTTCCCATTCTTTTCTGCCTTTCTGTCCACTCAAATTTCACCCTCTTTCTCAACTTCCAGTTCTCCAACTTCCTTTCTACTTTTCACATCAACTTTTCATCTCCTTCTCTGAGTCCCTAGCTTTCCCATTTACGACCTCACTCTTTCCCCTATCTCTTATTCCGTTATGTCACCTTTCATTACCACAGTTTTCCTTCTTTCACTCATCTCAACAAACCCTCATGCAATCTTCCTCATGGTTTAATCGTTTAGCATTTCCCTCCTCCTACCTTTGTAGCTCAGCATCTTATCTTCACCCCATACTCTTGTAGCCCAACATCTTCCCTCTCTTTCTCTTTCTTTCCAGCCTCACCTTTAGAGTTTATCTTCTCTCTCTATCCCCACTCTTGTAGTCAAACATCTTCCCTTTCTTCCCCCCCCCCAAACATTTGTGGCCTAGCATCAACCTGTTCCCTCTTCATTCCCTACCCCAACAGCGCAGCTTCTCTCCTTTCTGACCAACAGCTTCTCCCTTTCTCTCCCCTCTTCTCCCCCCGAGTCAGCACCCCCTCTATCCTGGTTTTCTCTATCTCCTCATAGTCTGCATCTCCCCCTCTTTCTCCCATATTTCTCCTTTCTCCTAGTAGTCGGCATCTCTCCACTTTCCCATATCATTTACAGAATCCCCTGTCCATTCCTTTTGTCCCCCTTATGCCCTCTCTTCCCTAGCCATCATTCCTGCTTGCAGGGATCAGTAAATATGGGAAAGAAATCTGGATTCTAATATTTCATAGCACTCCTCACCTAAACTAGATTATTTGAAATCTGTGGACTAAGTGATGATGTGACCAAATTTTTGAGTCTGTATTTCACCACTAAACTATCTCCCATGGTACACAATGTAGTCCTTTAATGATCATCTCAACTCTGGTAAAAAAATGTTTTTTTAGTCTTCACATGTTGAGGAAAGTGAGATCCTGCTTCCGCCAACAACATTTTGCTGTCCTTGTACAATCAATCATTCTTTCCAGACTGGACTATTGTAATTCCATCTATCTAAGTCTAACCAATAAAAATATTCAAAGACTTCAGCGGATCCAGAACACTGCAGCTAGGTTGATCTTCGCAAAAAGCAAATTTGACCATGTTTCCCCGCTTCTGTCAAAACTTCACTGGCTTCCGGTGATTTCTAGGATTCATTTTAAATGTACCTGCCTAATATTCAAGATCCTACATGGCATTCTTCCTCCCCTAATTTCACTATCCTGGAATTCTTCGACACCTGACACTACCAGATCCGCCCACAAACTCAAACTGTCTTTCCCCTCGTTAAAAGGCAACATGTATGCAGGTAAATTAGGGAAATCCCTTTTCTTCAAATTCACTGCAATTTTGAATAACCTCCCTGCCCCGCTGTTGAACCTAGGCTCATTCCAATTATTCTGAAAGCATCTGAAAACCTGGCTTTTCTCCAAAACGTAAAGTTATCTATTTAAAATGTAAAGCTAGCTATTCTCTTCATAACCTCTAATTTCTTATTTTGTCCTTCTCTTATTTATTGAATTTACCTGTAAACCATGCCGAGCTCTATCTTTATGGAGATGATGCAGTATACAAACTTAAGGTTTAGTTTAGTTTTGTAGTAAACAGAGAAAGTGAGCCCCAGTGACAATGTGGAGCTTGAATGTAGTAAAAAGTCTCTCCTATAACATTTTCCTAATTTTACTTTCATTACAGGAGGAAAATATTTGCTTGCATTGGGCAGCCTTTTCTGGAAGTGTTGAAATAGCAGAGACCTTACTAGCAGCCAAGTGTGACGTACATGCAGTGAACATTCATGGAGACTCTCCATTGCACATTGCAGCCAGAGAGAACCGCTACGAATGTGTGGCGTAAGTAGAGTGTATTCAGAGAGTTTCTGGTCCCATTATCCTTAGTGTGTTCTAAGAACTTTTTTTCTTTGAAGATAATGATCCCTTGACTCTTTGTCTATATTTTTTCTTTTTGTTCAATATCTTCTCCTGACAGAATCTTAAGCTGGAGCTCAAACTTTCCTTTGCACTGTATAAGGCAACTATTTGAATTCTGCAGTGATTCCTCTGTACATTAAAAAGGCAATTCTATAATTTAGCGCCTCCATTTAGATGCAACAAAGCTGAATGATGAGTGCCAATTCTGTAATAAAATCTGTTCACCAAGGTGATGTTTCAGAATTCTAACATAATCCTGAATTGGCATTACTAAATTTAGGCATAAAATGCACAGATTTATTCCAGATCAACGGCAGATGCAACCAGATGTAAATGGGTCTGCCAGAGTGCACCATGCAAAGCACCTAACCTATTCTATAAGTTATGCATGTACATTGGAGACAAACTCATAGCCCATCCAGGTTCTACTCACATAAATGTTCCCTTTGTCTTTCCCATGCAGTTATGTGCTAGCCTATACCACTTAGGTATGACCTTATAGAATAGCTCTTAGTGCACTTATGTGGTAACTGCCAATTGTGGTGCCTCTGACCTGTGTTAAGTGATATTTAAGTGTAGTTGCCAAGTTATAGAATTGCTCTGTATCAAGACAAAGTTATACCTATGCAACTGGATGCCTTTTTTGAGGCTTGCTCCCTTTAGCCTTGCCTATATTAGATATGAACCATCAGGGCTTCTCACCATCTTTGATGGCATGTTCCTTCTATGTTGTCTCTTTTTACTTTTTCATGCTGCCTTATTGAAACAAGCAATTAAGAGTGGTATCTGATTTAAAAAGAAATATAATTACCTTTGAGTTTTCTCTGAAAAGAACCTGAACCCTTTGATTAACCTTCTTTCCTATAAATTGCTGATGCTCAAAGCAGTTTAATTGCTGATGATGAGAGTGGGGACTGTTATTCTATCTACTTAGTCTACAGGGTAGTACCGAGCTGGCTGATGCAGTGGGTACTCTGCCATAAATTTGTGGAATTCTTCTTCTTTGCTAGATAGAGCCTGCTCTGTGCTACACTATCGCCTCCTTGTCTTGACTATCCATTTTGCTTGGATCTGATGTGCGACAGCAGGAGAAGAACCAGGCTAAATGGATTCAACTAAAACAAAAGTAGCCTATATTGCAAGGAAATTTTTGCAATTTTAAGAAATTATTGAAAAAATATTTGTTTTGTAAGATGAAATATGGGAATTGAAGCTTTAATATATTTGTAGGTGCTGGTCGCTGAAATGTTTTGTTTGTTAGATTTGTTAATTGTATGTGATTTGATAACATTATGTATGTACTTTTTGGAACCCACTTTGTATAAAGCAGGATATAAATCAATAAACTATAAATATTCCATTAGTTGATTTTAAACTGTGAGATGGGATATTGTATGTTCTGAGTCAAGATAAATGTGACTTTGAAATCACATTGCCAAACCCTAAGTATAATAGAAAGAACAGACTGACTATAATAGTAATGATAATGTTTAACAGTGAGAAGAGAGTGGAACTACTGGTATTCAAAAAAATGCTCAGAGAAGTGAAACCCTGAAGAGGGGGTGAAAACCACCTCTTGAGAGGAAGAGTTTACCATCCAATCATTGCATTCACATGTAGAAAATCACTCTCTGGTCACTGGTGAAAATATGACTTCATGACTCTTATGTAGTATTATTCCAAAAGTTATGTCAGAAAACTCTCTATATGGACAAAATAAGATTGCACTTAGCTTGCAAAAAGACTTAGAAAGGTTAACAGTCTCAGGGGTCCCAACGTGGCCCCGTTTCGAGATCTTCTGCTTCAGGAGACCCAAACGTGTTTGTTTAAAGCCCTCTGTGCAGACTTAGTAGAAACAATTTTTGCCAAGAGAAATCTGAAAGAAAATATGTATACATTGTTACAAAACTCCCCCACCGCAGCAGTATTCTCAAACTTACTGCAAAGAGAGAAAAAACTTGACATCTTTTATGGCAAAACAATGAGGAAAAGAAGAGCACAAACTCACATACCGGTCTTAAGATTCAAAAATTCCAAACGACAAGGAGCACGAACCGCCTCACCCGATTTATATCAAACAGAGGGGGAGGGGAAGGTGACCTCCGTTGGAGCGTGATGACGTCAGCAAAACGTCAAAACTATTTCTGCTGACACAAGCCAGCTGTTATTGTACATAAAGCATGTTGAAAAAGAAAAAATGAAAAAAGAGAGAGTGAGAAAAAGAAATCACAAAAACGCAACCCACTCAATTTCACTGTTGAGCCCATGTGGGTGTAGAGTGTTCAATGTATAGATCCACTGCTGTTCTTTACGCCACAATGTCCTTTGTACATCACCCCCCCGAGGTAGAGTGACAATGTCCAGAATAGAAAATTTTAAATCAGCTATGCTGTGAGCATAATGAAGCCAGTATAAGCACCCTAAGTATAAGCACAAAACGAGCTTACCTGATGGTACTCTCATCTTTATTTATTGGGATTTATTAACCACTCTTTCTAGTACGACAGACACTCCATTCCTGAGCCTATGGCTAGTCAATTCTTTCTTGTGAGAATTTATATAGGAAGCTTCATTTGCATACTTTTTTGCTCCTCATCTTTTACCTCTGGGCTTGCCTTCAACTCCCCAGTTGTCTTCCTACAAGCGAGACAGTAGGAGCTTGTCTTTCTGCTCATGTTTATTTTCTCTAAATTTGAGCCTTTTCGCACTTTTCGTTTATAAGACTTTCGGTGCTGCAGAGGATCCCCTTACTTAGTGAGACATCTCTGGCTGCAGGAGAGTGCAGATTCTAAGGGCTAGAGTCTGCTTCCAAGGGGCAGGCTGCTATGCAGTACATCCACTTGGACAGCTTGCAATAACAGTTCGACGGCTCAGGGACCGTTCTCTTAAGAGCACTGTTTGCACCAGGTTCATCCGCAGTGGACTTGAGCGCAGGCTGCAAGGCTTCGTGGCAGTTTTCCAGGACTGGGGATGACTGCTTTCTCCCCCCATTTGACACTTGCAAGGTCCATGGAGGGGGTGAGCTCTCTGGCTGGTGGATCGGGCTCAAGAGACAGTCAGAAGACACAAGCAGTCCGAATTCCAGGCTTGTTGAGTCAAAGATTCTCCCTGTAAGCTGTTTGCAGCTTCCACACTTGCAGTTCCCAGCAAACAACATGGCATAGTGATTAACAGGCTTGACAGCCTGGTAAACCAAATTGGGAGGGGGAGTCTTTAAAACTGTTTTTTCTTTGTTCCTGAGGTTAGAGCCAGGTTCCCCCACCTCTAAAATCCTAAAATTGCTGTTTTTAAATTTTCAGTGTAGCTCCCCGGGCCATTTTTGGTGCTAAAATCACTGCTGCAGTGGCCATCTTGGATTTCCTGATTTGAATTTAAAAGCTTCCATCTGCCTCAAAACACCTAGTTTTCATTTAAAAATAGGTGGGATGGACTCCTCAGGTCAGGATACATGGGATTTTTGCCTTATTTGTAGTTGATGGCAGTCTGAGGAACATCCTTTTTCCACATGCCTCTCCACACATGAGGAAGAGGCAGGAGTCGCTGGTTTAAGTTCAGTCAGAGGACTTCACCAGCAAGTGTGGCTGCATTCCTCTGCTGTCTAGAACCCTTGTTAAAGGTAAACAACTTTGCTATCATGCTACCATATTTGGGCTGGGCTGCCACTGGACAATTGTGCTCCAGAGCATGCAGTAATAGCGTGGCAGCCTTAGTAGTTATTCCATTCCTCCTTCATTTTGATCATTTCTGCAGCACATTCTTTAATTCCCACACCTTGATTTCATATCCTATTTTTGTCTGGAGCCTAATTCCAGGCAGGATAGTCTTTTCAGCTAAACAGTTCTAAAAAAACAAACAAACAATGTATTCTCTATTAGTCGCCAACTCCCTCTATCCCATTCCTAGTAGCTAGGGAGACCCATCTGTTAGAATATGCTGCCTGCTTGTTCTGGAATAAAGTACAGTTACTTATCTGTAACAGGTGTTATCTAGGGACAGCAGGCAGATATTCTCACACCATCCCTCCTCCCCTAGTTAGCTTCTTAGCTTGTTTAGTGAACTGATGGTCCCGTGAGCCAATGATGGACGAGAAGACATTTGCATGGGCAGTCTTGAAACTTCTAAGAAATTAAAGTGACAGTATACTTTTTGTACTGTCTGTACCAGGCTTCGTGGATGATGTCGCGCATCTCTGAGAATATCTGCCTGCTGTCCCTGAATAACACCTATTACAGGTTAGTAACTGTGCTATGACACGATGACAGATTCCAGCAGTAAACCATGGTAAATCCACAGGAACGGGAAACTTTTTGTCGGTTTACTGCGGGAACGGGAACAAGGCCTTCTACCGCCCTGCAGGAGCAATAGAAAGCCTTCCTCGTGTGGAAAATTTTTTTTACCAGGGTCAGACTCGGGGATAGCGATAATGGCAGCACCCTCCCCCCCTTCTCCCCAGCAGGTCAGCATCTCCTACCCAACTCCTCTCGCGCCTAGGTTACTTGAAGGAGCTAGCCATACCCCAATGAAAAATCTTTAGAGGCCTGTTCCAAGGCCTCCCTTCTGCTGACGAGCCCCTCCTTGATGTAACTTCTGGTTTTGCAAAATTGGAATTACATCAAGGAGGGGTTTATCGGCAGAAGGAAGGCCTTGGAAGAGGCCTCTGAAGATTTTTTCATCATGACGCAACTGGCTCCTTTGGGTAGAAACATAGAAAGGTGATGGCAGAAAAGGGCTACAGCCCATCATGTCTGCCCACTCTACTGACCCACCCCATTCAGTCTGAGTGTTGCTCGACCCACGTAGGGATCCCACGTGGATGTCCCATTTATTCTTAAAGTCGAGCACGCTTGTGGCCTTGATTACCTGCGTCGGAAGTTTGTTCCAGTGATCTACCACTCTTTTTGTGAAGAAATACTTCCTGATGTCACCACTAAATTTCCCTCCCCTGAGTTTGAGTGGGTGCCCCCTTGTGACTGAGGGTCCCTTGGGAAGGAATATATTGTTTTCCACCTCGACACGACCTGTGACGTACTTAAAAGTCTCAATCATGTCACCCCTTTCCCTGCGCTCCTCTAGAGAGTACAGCTGCAATTTGCCCAGTCTTTCCTCGTATGAGAGACCCTTGAGTCCAGAGACCTTCCTAGTGGCCATTCGCTGGACCGACTCAGCTCGAAGCACATCTTTACGGTAATGTGGCCTCCAGAATTGCACACAGTACTCTAGATGAGGTCTCACCATGGTTCTATACAGTTGCATTATGACTTCAGGTAATGTAGGTGTGAGGGGAGCTGAGGAGGAGATGCTGACTCATGGGGTTGCCGCTGCTGCTATCGCTGTACCCTTGTATGTGTGTATTCAGGGGGGAGGCTGGCTGGCTGGCTGGCTCCAGAGTTGAAGTGAAGGATGGTGCTGAATCTGGGCTGGAGGGAAGAGAGGTTTTGGACCCCTGGGGTGGCTGGGGCTGGAGGGAAGGGAGAGAGGTGCTGGACCTATGTGGTGGGTGTACTGGAGCTTGAGGGAAGGGAGAGATACCAGACACAGAAGCAAAATGTGAATGCTGCTGCTGCCTGAAGAAGTTCATGATGCCAGGCCTTGGAGCACCCGCACTGCCGACCGGGGACAGGGTGACAGAAGGAGGAAAGGGAACAGAGGGGGAGAGAATTGCTGCACCCAACTGGAAGGAAAGGAAGGAATGAAAGGAGATGCCAGGGAAGGGAGGGATGAAGAGATGCCAGGTCATGGAGGGAAGAGAGGGAGGGAGGAAGAGATGCTAGGTCATGGGGGAAGAGGGGGAGGAAGATATGCCAAGAGCATGGAGTGAAAGAGGAAGGTATGTCAGACCAAGGGAAAAGGAAGGAGGAGATGTCAGAGCATGGATGGGGAGGGAGAGATGAAAGGAAAGGAGAGAGATGCTAGGGAATCAGGGAAGGGAAAGGAGACAGATGCTAGACCATGGGGTGGGAGGGAAAGAAGAGAGAGATGCCAGAGCATAGGGGAGTGAGTCGTGACAGAGTAAATTGGAGAGGTGGCAGAGCTGAAATGAATCATGTACAAAGGAGAGAAGGGTTACAAGATAGACAGTTTATGGAAAGATCATAGAAAGAAGGAAGATGCCATATGGAATGGGAAGAGGGCAGACAGTGGATGACAGGGGCAGAGAGAGAGGGCAGACATGAAAGGGGATGATGCTGCATGGAAGACAGAAAGAGGACAAATGCTGGCTAGAAAGAAGTGAGTGAAGACAAGATGATTAAAGCAGAAACAAGAAAAGGTAGAAAAAGATTTTTTTGTCAATAAATAAGATTATTATTTTTATGATATCTGGTTTTATTTAATGTCAGTAGCTAGTTTAAACTGACTCCTAAAAACATGGTTATTGAAAAAAAATTTGGCTCTCAAAAGAAATCTTAATCTTTGAACTGCTGATCTTTGCTCTTTTGCCTAATGAGTTTTCCTACCACTGACCTAAGCCACTCAGGGCTTCACATAACCTGTTGTTTCTTTTTTATCCTTACACATCCCACATTCTAGAACCCATCTAAACATTCTATCTAGGTCTTCATAACATCTCACTCTCCTATGTTCACATTTGGCTACTACTATGAGGTCGAGTTACATTTAGCAACTTCAATCAGTTATGGCTTTTCTAGATTACAGTATTTGCCTTTTACTCTTATTGAAGTCATTTTTGTACCAGTTACTAGTTCACTAATTTCCTTCTCCTTCCATTACTATGTACATACTCATATCGCATGGTATGTCCGAGTTCATTCAGTGGCAATACACCATTTATTCTTAATTTAGAGGCCAGCTCTCCCTCCATCCCTTTCAGTTAAGCTAGGGAATCCCATCTGTGGGAATATGCTGCCTGATTGTCCTGGGATAAAGCAGTTACTTACCTGTAACAGATGTTATCCAGGGACAGCAGGCAGCTATTCTCACAACCCGTCCACCTTCTCTAGTTGGCCCACCTCCCCTAGTTGGCTTCTTCACATGGGCAAAGAACTGATGACCTCATGAGCCAGCGTCGGGCGGGAAGGCATCTGTGCATGCATGGAGCAGACAGTCTCGAAGCATCACTAAAAGCTTTAAGTGCCAGTATACTTTAGCACTGTCAGTACTGGGCTCCATGGATAATGTCTCCTATCTGTGAGAATATCTGCCTACTGTCCCTGGATAACACCTATTACAGGTAAGTAACTGCTTTATTTACCACCCTTTTGAAGGGATTCACTCAAGGTGGTGTACAGCAAGATACAGTATATTTATATACATACATGCATAGATATACAGGCAGTCCCCGAGTTAAGAACGAGTGCCGTTTTTAAAACCGTTCTGAAGTTGAATTGTATGTAACTCAGATCCTAGTAATCTTTCCCTTCTTACATCCTTTTCCATCCATTCCACTGTTCCCTCTCCACTGCCATATCCAACTGTTCTCCCTCTCATCTCTCTCTTCCCCATGAATCTCTCTACCTCACTCCTCTCCCACCACCATGTCCAATAATTCTCTTTCCCTCCCTATGGCCAACAATTCTCCTCTTTCTTCATTTACCCATATGCACTTTCCCTCTCATTCAGACATCCAATTCTCCCTTTCCGTCACTCCCTCCATTCTTCCATCCTATGGCCCAAGTTCAAACTGCCCTCCCTTCATTCTGTGTCGCAACTTCATGCCCCCTCCCTCCTTCCTTTCTTCTTTCCATCCTTTTGTTCGAAGTTTGTGCTCCCTCCCTCCCGAGTCTTCCTCCCATGTCCCAATTTGCCCAATTCCCTCCTTCCTTCCATTCTGTGTCCCAGGTTTGTGCCTCCCTCCCATGGGTGTTTACATTCTGGCCAGCTTCCTCCTTTCAGCTGCAGTCCTCTTCTCATCACAAAGCTGCGGGCAGCGGCTCCTACGTCTGCATCACAGCTGACCCGGAAGCTTCTGATGTCAGAAGGAAGGCTTCTGGGTCAGCCACGGGTTACAAATAGGAGCTGCTGCCTGTGGTTTTGTGAAGAGAATTGACTGCGGCTGAAGGAAGAGGGAGCCGACCAGAAGAAGGTAAACACCCACGAGAGGGAGGCACAATCTTCTGACACAGAATGGAGACACTCACACACTCCATTTAGGACAGGTCAGTGGGTCTCAAACTGTGGATTGAAACCTCAAGTGGGATTACAAAATGCACAACAGCAACAAGAAATGCCCCCCCCCCCCCAACAAAAAAAAAAATAGGACAAGTGGTACTGTTGGCACAAGTAAACTTCCATGATGTTATAACTTGGTCTGTGTGAGCTCACTGAGAAGCAGTGCCTGCAACAGCATTGTCAGCTGCATCTAGAAGTTGACATGGAACAAGGCATGTGTATAAAGAAGGGTTGTGTGAATATTTTGCATGTTTGAATAGGATTGTAGTAAAAAAAAAAAAAAGTTTGGAAAACACTGACATAGGTTATTATGACTTAAGTACAATAAGTACAACCATTTCTTGTAGCAGTATCTCATGCTCACTGCACTGCATTTTTGGTTCTAGGGCTGAATTTCCAGTTGCTTTATTTGTAGCTTTTACCCTCCAGGCTATTTCTTTCCTGTGGCTCAGAAGTCAATATGAAGAACAAGGAAGGAGAGACGCCACTTGAGTGCTCCAGTTTGAACTCTCAGGTTTGGGTGGCTTTACAGATGAACAGGTCACTGAGGGAAACATCTATGGAGAAACCTGTCCAGGCGGAGAAGACTGTAAACAGGTAGGAAACTCAGCAAGGTTTTCTCTCTGGTGAATTAAGAGTTTGCCTCTCAACCTTAATCATAAACAATACTGAAAAGGCGCTGTTAGCTCACACATCATTACCCTTATGGGTGATATAACTTGAACCAATAACTTGAACCAAAACCACAAGTGAGAGGAATTTCTTTTAAAATCATAGGGGACATTATTCAACCAACAGCATCAGCATTTCTTTAAATGCTGACTCTCTCTGGCTAAATCAGACCCAGTTATTTAGTACTGGCCGTTATCTGGGACCCAGTACTGGTTATTTAAATCTGGAATTTATCTGAGTGTCACCAGTATTAAGCGGTGGTATCCAGATAGCTAACCTGATTAACCTAGGACAGCCTTTGTGCTGAATATTGCCCCATAATTTCTACTGCAAGAGGTCATAGCTAGTTTGTAAATAGTGAGGTTGAAGAAGAGAGAGTTTAGACTGAATGGGTTAATGTGAGATGTTATCACTTTCCTTGCTTATTTCTTTGCTGGTGTTTTATTGAAAGTGTTCTGGTTTTCTGCAGTACATGATTCATTTATTTTGGTCTTGACAGGGACATCGCTCGAGGTTATGAACGCATACCAGTTCCATGTGTCAATTCTGTGGACAGTGAGCCATGCCCCACCAACTATAAATATGTCTCCCAAAACTGTGTGACCTCGCCTATGAATGTTGACAGAAACATCACTCACCTACAGGTAAAGGAGTTGCTTCCTCAGCCTTTCTCATCCCTCCTGTAATCCTCTCAGAACCTTTGTCAGACTATCTTAGGGCTAGATTTTCAAAAAAACATGTAAAAAACCAACAGGCTGCTATCGCAGCCATTATAGTAGCGATTTTTTTTTTTTAAGTCATTCTCCCCAAAACTCTCATGCAAATGAGGTTGGCAGAAAGTAGCGAGGACTTGCTAAATTAGCATGTGCCTATCACTACTTATAGAGATGGGAACATACGCAGAATAAACAAAAAAAATAACAGCGGGAGAGATGCCTAATGTCACCCGCTGCCAACCAACATCCTCGTCAGCAGCGGGAGAATTGTTTACGCTCTCCCGCCGCCAACCAACACATACCATCAGCAGCAGAAGAGATGCCCAGTTTTTCCCACCACATACCCCCAGGCAGTGGGAAAGATGCCGAATGTCTCCTGCCATCAACCAACAACCCCCCCCCACTCGGCAGTGGGAGAGTTGCCCACGCTCTCCCGATGTCAACCAACACTGACACACCCCCAGCCAACCAACACCCCCCCATCCCCTCTCGACAGTGGGAGAATTGCCCATGCTCTCCTACCACCAACTGACACACACCACTGGCAGCGGGAGAGATGCCCAGTCTCTCCTGCCCAACTGACACACCCCCAGGCAGTGGGAGAGATGCCCAATGTCTCCCGCCACCAACCAACCCCCTCCACCCCCCCTCAGCTGCAGGAAAGTTTCCTATGTTCTCCCGCCACCACGCAACACCCCCTCCACCTTACCCTCCCCCTGTGCCTCCAACACCTCCCACCCTCTCCCCCTTATCTTATTTTCAGATGGCTGGCCAGAGGAATGCCTACTTCCTCTGGCCAGCAGGACTGCCTCTTTTAAATTGCGGGCCTACCCTCCCCGGTGCATCCTGAGGCTCTGATTGACCCAGGTTGTTTAAGGCCCTTCCTATGAGTGGGGCCTTATGCGTCTGGGCCAATCAGAGCCTTAGGCCTCCTCTCCCCATATGCAAACTGGGGCTCTGATTGGCCTAGACACATAAGACACCAACCATAGGAGGGTGTTTTTTTGTGCACGTTTATTCTTTGCATATGCCAATCACTATCACCAGCTATGGGCACATGCAAATTTAAAGGCTCTCCGTGAACTTCATTTGAATGCGTGGTTTTTTAAAGAATACTTGCATTTTTGAAATTGTTACAATAGCAAATGCAACAGCAGCCCATCAAATTTTAAAGTGAACATTTGAGAATCTTCTCCTGAGTCACTACAGCGTCAATATGAAATGTGTGGTGCAGTTTCAACCTCCTAAGCTTCTTGGATTAGTTAGTAACTGCAGTTTTTGTCAGGATGTCTGTAATGGTCTTTGAATTCCAGGTTTGGGTTTCAGTCCTACCGTGTTTCCCCCAAAATAAGACCTACCCCAAAAATAAGCCCTAGCTAGATTTTCAGGGTAGGTCTTACTATAAGCCCCATACTTTATCACCAAAAAATACAGATGGATTGCTGCTTAAGTCACACTTCTTACATGAAGTTGAATAAAAGAGATTAATAGTGGATCTCAAGCGCTCACTGTTGCACTGCAACTAGAACAAGTCTCAGCGTGCAATATACTTGTGAGCCATCATCGGTCCTTTACTCTCTTTATTCTTATCAAGTTCTTTATAATTTATTTTTTCTTTATTATTTCACCTTCTTTTAATCTCTATTTTACTAAAATCATCATAATAATCCCCTCACGTTGTAATTATTATGATTGTACTTAACTTGAAGCAAAGTTTTACTGCCCGACAGAAGATCTCCGTTTCGCTCCCTACTACGAGTATCCGAGCTTCTTCAGGAACAGTCTTGTTAGACTTAACATTAAAGCAAAAAATATAGGATCAAAAGAATGTAAGCTTCTTAAAATGCTAACTATTTAATGCTTTTGCAATTTAGTGAGGTCACGTGGCATCGCCTAAGGTTATGACAACCTATCAACATCTACATTTTATAAACTCGTCTAACGATCAGTATTACATTATTAAATAATTATAGAAAGAACTATTTTTCACTATTAACAAATTTTTTCTCTCTATGTGTTATTGTATCAAAATTATAAAGTTAAAAGACTATCCTTACTGCTTATTCAGATCGTAACTCTACCAATGAAAAATTCTACCAATGAAAAATTGCCTACATCAGAATCAAGGCAGCAGTCATTGACTCTCACTACACATTTATTATCCACTATCAAACTAACCTGTTTGTTGTATTGTATTGAATGTCATATCCAGAATCTTCAAGTTTTTAGATTTTTTCTAGTTTTTAGAATCCTCGAGTTTTTAGAATCTCCAAATTACTATAAGCCCTACACCAAAAATAAGCCCTAGTTATATTGACTCCTGAAACCCCTCCCATATGTCCCCGATACTCCCTGACTCCATCCCTGGATTTGCCGGCAGCAGCGCTTCCCCCATCCCCATCGCACAGCCAAATCCCATTGACCCACCCACTTCCCTGCACAGCATCTTTCCATCCCATCCGAACCCCCACTGACCCTTCCACCGCAAGACCGACATACCTCCATCCAAACAGTAGCATCTGCAGCACTCTAAACAGACTGCTTTGCGGTCTCTTCCCACCGGTTCATAGACAACGGCACGAAAGACAAAGGCGCGCCCAGACAATTGAGCGCAGCGTGGAGGCGCACGCCGCTCAAAATTATTGTTTTTAGGGGCTCCGACGGGGGGTTTTGTTGGGGAACCCCCCCACTTTACTTAATAGACATCACGCCGGCGTTATGGGGGGTTTGGGGGGTTGTAATCCTCCACATTTTACTGTAAACTTAACTTTTTCCCTAAAAACAGGGAAAAAGTGAAGTTTTCAGTAAAATGTGGGGGGTTACAACCCCCCACAGCCCCACAACGCGGCGCGATGTCTATTAAGTAAAGTGGGGGGTACCCCCCCACGCCCCCCTGTCGGAACCCTAAAAACATTAATTTTGAGCGGCACGCGCCTCCGTGCTGGGCTCAATTGTCTGGGCACGCCTTTGTCCCGGCGCGCTTTTGACCTGACACCCTTCCCATCGGGTCCGTCTCTCTGCCGCATCACTGATGATGTCGTCATTGATGCATTACAGGGAAGGCCCCAGCAGGAGAAGACCGTGAAGCAGCCTGTTTAGAGTGCTGTCAATGCTGCTGTTTGGAGGGAGGTATATCAGTCTAGCAGTGGGAGGATCGGCCTGGTTCTGCGTGGGAGGGATAGAAAGATGCTGCTCAAGGGATCTGCCGCATTGGGGATGGGAGGGAGAGATGGATGGTTAGAAAGATACTGTGCAAGGGTTCTGATGCTCGGGGGTTAGGAAGGAAGGAGGGATAGAAAGATGCTGCAGAGGGAAGGCACAAGGGATGGGTGAGAGTGGAGGAAAGATGCTGAACATGTGGGGGAGAGAAAGGAAAGAGGAAGAATTGGGATGGAGGAGAGGAAGGGAGAGATAAAAATAAGACATCTCCTGAAAATAAGCCCTAGTGTGTTTTTTGGACCCAAAATTGATATAAGACACTGTCTTATTTTCGGGGAAACACGGTACCTATTCTACAATCATGTTGTGGGAGGTTTCAGTGGCCTAGTAAATATATTCTTTTGCTAAAAATAACGTGTTTTTCTTTCTTTCAGTACTGCGTGTGCATAGATGATTGCTCCTCCAGTAATTGCATGTGTGGACAACTTAGTATGCGTTGCTGGTATGATAAGGTGAGGCAACACACACACACACAAGGAGGCATGTTCACAGTCATGGTTGACATTTTGAAGTGGGAAGACTGAAGTATTGTAATGATTATTATTATTATTTTTTTACAAAGTACAAGTTATTCCCTTGGTGCTCACTTTTCATGTTTTATATAAAATAATCAATGTTTTGTTGTTTTGTTTTTTTTACTTTGTCTTTCAGTCTGGAAATATATTGTAGAGAACCAACCTCATAAGTACTTCCATAGGCAACATATGAACATTCATCCAAATTAGCTTTTACTTTAGGCATCCTTTTCTTTAAAATGTAAATTTTTAAAAAAATTTACAATTTTTATTGTCAGCAACATATAAATGCAATTAATTTTAACAAACCATTTATGTAGACAAGCTATATACATTTTAAAAATCAAAAAAGAAGTGAAAATGAAAGTTTAGTCATGGAGCTAATTTTAGAATCAAAAACAGAATGGCATCATAGAACAGTGAGTGCTTCTCAAGCTTTCTGTAGCTGTGACTATTATCACAGCCACAAAAAGCACACAACTTGTGGAGGTGCAAGCTGATAACATTTCGGAGTACATCTCACCCGAGTCACAATCTGAAACATGAGTTTTATGACCCCATGTGGGGCACAACTCATGTTTTAGGGCTGAACAAATCAAGATATAGGTCTTTGGCCATGCTATATTAGAAAGTTATCCTTCGCAAATTACTGGACAAACTGAGATAGTCATGTAAACAAAATATATTCCTGGATTCAGTGGCTGAATCTTATATTTCTGGCACCTGAATTGCATCACTTATTTCATCCCTTTCCCCCTGATCTGCTGTTCTTCTTTTCTTCTTTTTTTTCCCTAAAGTTTCTCTCTTTTCAGTGGCTTTGGTGCCTTGAGACCCCTTTGGAGGGGTTCTTTGCCTGGGAAAGGATGCAAATTTCCACATAGCCAGATTGCTGCTTCACAGGACAAGCTTCAGGTGGAGCTAAGCTGCTATGTGCCAACTTTAGAGCTCAGGATCATCCCCCTGGGAGCATGCTTACCTTCTTCCCCTTTCAAAGGTTTAAGCACAGGCTCAATACGCCCTGTATAAGATCCCTCAGGGTATCAGGGTACAGGCTGCTTTATTACGCAACCCGGTTACATGAGGTGGTTCCGTGGCAGCTGAGGTCTTGGTCAGGATCCGTTTGACTAGCATCCCGAAGATCCTGAAGATTAGACTGTTTGAAGAAGATTTGAGGCAGAATTTCCTTTCCCTTCACTGCAGCTGCACAGACAGAGCTGCCAGGCAAGCAATTTGGAGTCTGTAAGTACAGCTCCATTACTTCCTATAGTAGAATCGTGTGAGGGGATCTGTAAACAGGGTTTTGCGTAATTTCTGAGGGTAGGGATCAGGTCGCTCACCTCCCAAAAAATCTAAATTGCTATTTTTAACTTTACATTTAGTTTCCATGGGCCGGTTTTGGCAAAAATTTCCTGGCAGTGATCATCTTGAATTTTTATTAATCTTTTTTTTTCAACTTCTTTTTTCTGTTCTCTTAGGCTTTTGTAGCTGGCGTCATAATTGTAGCATTTTTCCGTGTCTTGCCGCATCTGTGTAGAAAGAACCGACGTTTCAGCATCGGACTGGAAGAGCACAAGCTATGCAACACAGAAAAATCAGCTGTAGCCCTCCATGACAAGGGCTTATCTTCATGTCCCCATATTCCTGGGTCACTAAAGATGTCTGAGATTTCATGTTCTTCTGCAGCATTTCCAGTTTGCTTCTCTTCAGATTGGATGATTCAGAGCTCCATCCAGATTGGAGTGCGAGCAGGCAGAGGGACTGTAGTGTTTCTCCTGCAACTCTTGGACTGGATTGTTAATTTTATGAAAGGCCCAACTACAGCCATCTCAGATGTTGAGATATCTGGGAATTCTATTCGACACGCTCCAAGGATGTGATTTTTCTTCCCAACCCACAAACTGAAGCTCCAGAGGCAAATCATGGATCTATTGATGCTGCTGAGCCCTATTGCTTGGCAGTATCTTCAGGTATTGGGGTCCATGACAGTCTCCCTGGAGATTGTGTCCTGGGCCAGAGCATACTTGCAGCCCCTGCAGCAGTCCCTCGTGTCCCGATGGTCTCTGCAGCATCATTCCCTTCGGATGCCCCTTCCCTGGACAGAACCAACACAGAGCAGGCTGCACTGGTGGATTCGGGAACCTGCTCTTGGCAGGGACGTGCCTCTCCAAATCATGGTGTGGATTGCTCTCATGTCAGCTGAGAGTCTCTTGGGTTAGGTGACTCATTGCGGAGATCATTCCATCCAAGGCCAGTGGACTCTCCATCATAAAGGCTGGTCGATGAACCGTCTAGAACTCAGAACCATAAAGTTGGCACTAAGAGCTCTGCAAACACCCTGGAGGGAACAGTTATACAGGTGTTTTTTCCAGCAATGCCACAACAGTTTCATAAGTGAATCGACAGGGGGGCACCAGAAGTGCATCCTTAAGTCAGGAGGCTCGAATGCTGTTCTGGTGGGCAAAAATGCTCCTTCAGGCTCTTTCTGCGGCATATGTGGTTGGTGTAGAAAATGTGCTAGCAGTCTTTCTCAGGTCCAGATTTTCAAAAATTTAACGCGGTCGCTAAACTGGTTTCTGACGGTTTAGCCTGCGTGCGTTTTAGCAGCGAATTATCAAAACGGATTATCTCCATCTTTAGCGAGGTATCTAGCTCTCTGACACTGCTATGCAATGAGCTCTTCAACATTGAAATGAGCACTCCGGTGGATTATTAAAAATTGCCAAGCCATTCTCCAAGAGCAGCATTGACTTTTGGCAACAAAAATCAGTGACTGGTCCAGGGGTGCCGTTACAGTGACAGCAAAAGTGCATCTTGTGGCGTGTGTTTTGACTGTGCATTATAGCCCCCTTTGGCAGCTCTCCCACCGCCAACTGACACCCCCTTCCCAGCAGTGGGAGAGATACTCAATGTCTCCCGCTGCCAACCAACACCCCACCCCAAAAAAAAAAAAAAAAGAAAAATTCTCAGCAGCAGGAGATATGCAGAATTGGACCAAGGATATATGCTGGATGTAATTTAATTAGATTTCAGCAAAGCCTTTGACATGGTTCCTCATAGGAGGCTCTTGAACAAACTTGATGGGCTGACGTTAGGACCCAAAGTGGTGAACTGGATTAGAAACTAGTTGACGGACAGATGCCAGAGGGTGATGGTTAATGGAATTCGCTTGGAGGAAAGAAAGGTGAGTAGTGGAGTCCTTCAAGGATCGGTGCTGGGGCTGATCCTGGTCAATATGTTTGTGAGCAATGTTGCTAAAGGGTTAGAAGGAAAGGTTTGCCTATTTGTGGATGATACCAAGATTTGTAACAGATTGGACATGAAGGAGGGAGTTGAAAACATGAAAAAGGATCTGCAAAAGTTAGAGGAATGGTCTAATATTTGGCAACTAAAATTTATTGCAAAGAAGTGCAGAGTAATACATTTGGGGTTAGAAATCAGAAGGAGCCTTATGTGCTGGGAGGTGAGAAGCTGATATGCATAGATGGAGAGAGGGACCTTGGGGTGATAGTGTCCAAAGATCTAAAGGCAAAGAAACAGTGTGACAAGGCAGTAGCTGTTGCCAGAAGGATGCTAGGCTGTATAGAAAGAAGCGTAACCAGTATTGATGTCCCTGGTCATTAGTGAGGCCCCACTTGGAGTATTGTGTTCAGTTTTGGAGACTGTTTCTGGCAAAGGACATAAGAAGACTTGAAGTGGTCCAGAGGAGGGTGATGAAAATGGTAGGAGGTTTGCCCTAAAAAACGTATGAGGAGAGACTGAAAGCCCTGAATATGTATACCATAGAGCAGTGTGCCTCAAACTTTCTCAAGCTGGGGCACAGTAAAAGTAGTAGCCACGGCCCGAGGCACCCGGAAGTGCATGGACGTTGCCGTGATGACATGTGCATGAGACACCAGTAGGGGGTACCAGCAGGGAAGAGAGCCGGTGTGAAGGAAAGGCACTGGCGCAGACTGATTGCCTACGGCAGTGTTTCTCAACTACTTCAAGCTAAGTCTAACAAATATCAACTGAGTACCCCTACCACAGACCTCCTTTCTGTCCTTCCCATCCATCTCGCCCTCTCCATGAGTCCAACACTTTCTGCCTCCTGCACACTTTCTCTCTGTCTCCTTGCCTCTTCCCTCGAGTGACATCCCTCCTTCCCACCCACTAACCCAACATGCTCTCTTCCCATGCAGCATCTCACCCTCCCCTCCAGTGTACAGCACCTTTCCTTTTCCTCCTTCTTCTGTCAGGTTCAGCAGCATCTCTTCTCCCTTCCCTTTTCCTCCCCCTGTCCAGCAGCACCTCTCCCTCTCCCCTTGTCCAACAGTACCTCTCATCCCTTCTCTTTCTCTCCCCTGTCCTGCAGTACCCCTTCTCCCTTCTCTTTTCCTCCTCCCCTGTCTAGCAGTACCTCTCCTCTCTCTAGCAGCATGTCATTGTGCTTTTAACTTCCACACACAGCTGCCACTAGCATTAGTTTAGACGCGGTTCCATCAGGCAGCCTCGGAGTCTTTGGTAGGCTGGCCCACCTCTGATGAAAGAGGAAGTTGCATCATTGAAGTGTATTGGCATAGCAAAGGCCCCGAGGCTGCGTCTAAACCAGGGGTGTCAAAGTCCCTCTTTGAGGGCCACAATCCAGTTGGGTTTTCAGGATTTCCCAAATGAATATGCATGAGATCTATTTGCATGCACTGCTTTCATTGTATGCTAACAGATCTCATGCACCCCTTTGACACCTCTGGTCTAAACTAATACTAACAGCAGCTGTGTGGCAAAGTTAAACGCACACTGAGCTGCCGCTGCTGGTCCGGGGGTTGGGAGAGAAGATGAGGAAGGCAGAAGTTCCGCGAGATAAGCAATGGCAGCAGAAAGTCGCTAGACAAGCAGCACTGGTGCTGTACCATGTGCTGAGAACCTCTGGCCCTACAGGACGTGCCTCTCACGGCTAGAGGCACGTCCTGTAGGCAAGACAGCTGGTCACCACCTCTCTTCCTCCTCAGTGTGCCGCGGCACACTTGGAATCTCAGGAGGCACACAAGTTTGTGATACACTGCCCTAGAGGAAAGGAAGGACAGGGGAGATATGATTCAGATGTTCAAATACTTGAAAGGTATTAACATAGAACAAAATCTTTTCCAGAGAAAGAAAAATGGTAAAACCAGAGGACATAATCTGAAGTTGAGGAGTGGCAGACTGAAGAGTAATGTTAAGAAATTCTTCTTTACAGAGAGGGTGGTGGGATGCCTTTAATGTGCTCCTGAGGGAGGTGATGGAGAGGAAAACGGTGACAGAGTTCAAAAAAATGTGAGGTGAACACAGAGGATCTCTAATCAGAAAAGACAGGTCAGGTCAGAAAGGAGGAGGAATAGCCCTATACATAAAGGATAACATACACTCGACCAGAGTAGACACAGCGGCAACGACCGACAAATTGGAATCACTATGAGTTAAAATACCAGGAAGAAATGGGCTCGAGATAAAGATGGGCCTGTTCTATCATCCACCTGGGCAATCCGAAGCAAATATTGAAGATATGAAAGCAGAGATGAGACAAGAATGCAAAAGTGGTAACACGATTGTTATGGGAGACTTCAACTATCCCGGGATAGACTGGAGTCTTGGAAACTCAAAATGTGCTAGGGAGACCGGATTCCTGGAAGCTATACAGGACTGCTTCATGGAACAGCTTGTCAGAGAACCGACAAGAGGGAATGCCACTTGGACCTAATTTTCAATGGGCTAAGAGGACCTGCAAAGGAAGTGGAAGTTGCAGGACCGTTGGGAAACAGCGATCACAATATGATCAAGTTCAAGGTTGAAGTAGGAATATCGAAGGGGAAGAGAACCACAGCGACGACTATAAACTTCAAGAAAGGAAACTACGAAGCGATGAGAGTAATGGTAAGAAAGAAACTTAGGAATAGCTCAAGGAAATTACAGACTGTAGAGCAAGCCTGGTCATTATTCAAGGACACGGTGAGCGAAGCGCAAAATCTGTATATCCCCAGATTTAGAAAAGGATGCAAAAAGAACCGAACTAAAGACCTGGCGTGGATAACTAAAGAAGTGAATAAAGTGATAGGAGACGAGAAATATTCATTCCGGAAATGGAAAAAGGACAAAACCGGGGAGAACTAGAAAGAGTATAGGAAGCATCAAAAGGAATGTCACCTCGTAGTCAGAAGAGCAAAAAGAGAATATGAAGAGAAGCTAGCCAGGGAAGCGCAAAATTTCAAACTGTTCTTCAGATATGTTAAAGGGAAGCAGCCGACAAGGGAGGAAGTGGGACCGCTGGATGACGGAGATAGGAAAGGAGTGGTGAAGGAGGAGAAAGAAGTGGCTGATAGACTAAACATGTTCTTTTTGTCAGTATTTACAAAAGAGGATACATCTAACGTGCCGGAACCTGAAAAAATCTTCACAGGAGATCAAGCAGAAAAATTAACATCAATGGAGGTAAGCCTCGAGGACGTACATAAGCAGATAGATAGATTAAAAAGTGACAAATCTCCGGGCCCGGACGGAATCCACCCCAGGGTTTTGAAGGAACTAAAGGAGGAAATAGCGGAACTACTACAGCAGGTTTGTAACCTATCCCTGAAAACAGGCATGATCCCAGAGGATTGGAGGATAGCTAATGTTACGCCCATCTTTAAAAAAGGATCGAGAGGTGACCCGGGGAACTACAGACCGGTAAGTCTGACTTCGGTTCCGGGGAAGATGGCAGAAGCGCTGATAAAAGACAGCATCGATGAGCATCTAGAAAGAAACAAACTGATGAAAACAAGCCAGCACGACTTCTGCAAGGGAAGATCGTGCCAAACAAACTTATTGCACTTCATCAAAGGAATTAACAAACAAATGGACAAAGGGGACCCCATAGACATCGTATACTTGGATTTCCAAAAAGCCTTTGACAAGGTACCCCATGAACGCCTACTACGGAAACTGAAGAACCACGAGGTGGAAGGAGACGTACATAGATGGTTCAAAAATTGGTTGGCGGGTAGGAAGCAAAGAGTAGGAGTGAAGGGCCACTACTCTGACTGGAGGAGGGTCACGAGCGGTGTTCCGCAGGGGTCGGTACTCGGGCCGCTGCTGTTCAATGTATTTATAAACGATCTAGAAACAGGGACGAAGTGCAAAGTAATAAAATTCGCAGACGACACCAAACTATTTAGTGGAGTTGGGACTAAAGAGGACTGCGAGGAATTACAAAGAGACCTGAAAAAACTAGAAGAGTGGGCGATGAGATGGCAGATGAAGTTTAATGTAGAGAAATGTAAAGTCTTGCATGTAGGGAACAGAAACCCGAAGTACAGCTATACGATGGGAGGGCTGATAATGGGTGAAAGTACCCAAGTAAAGGACTTGGGGGTAATAGTGGACAACACAATGAAGCCATCGGCACAGTGCGCAGCGGCCTCTAAGAAGGCGAATAGAATGCTAGGTATTATCAAGAAAGGCATTACAACCAGATCGAAAGAGGTCATCCTGCCATTGTATCGAACAATGGTGCGCCCGCATCTGGAGTACTGCATCCAATATTGGTCGCCGTACCTTAAGAAGGATATGGCGATACTCGAGAAGGTTCAGAAAAGAGCGACGTGATTGATAAAAGGTATGGAAAACCTTTCATACGCTGAGAGATTGGAGAAACTGGGGTTCTTTTCCCTGGAAAAGCGGAGACTTAGAGGAGACATGGTAGAGACTTACAAGATCATGAAGGGCATAGAGAAAATGGAGAGGGACAGATTCTTCAAACTTTCAGAAACTACAAGAATGAGAGGGCATATAGAAAATTAAGAGGGGACAGATTCAGAACCAATACTAGGAAGTTCTTCACCCAAAGGGTGGTGGATGCCTGGAATGCGCTTCCAGAGGACAGGGTACGTTATCGGGGTTCAAGAAGGGATTGGATGAATTCCTGAAGAAAATAAAGATAGAAGGGTATATATAGAGGGTCCTGGACCTGATGGGCCGCCGCGTGAGTGGACTGCTGGGCAAGATGGACCTCTGGTCTGACCCAGCAGAGGCACTGCTAATGTTCTTATGTTCTTAATGATATATATTGAAGAACTAAGGCCAGTACTGGGCAGACTTGCATGGTCTGTGTCACGTATATGGCCACTTGAGGATGAGCTGAAGTGAGCTTTGACGGAGACTCCTGAAGATACATAGAACCGGGCAGAGCTCTGGGTTTCAGGCCCAGAAATATGTAAGAAAAAGAACAATTTAAATTAAATCATTAAATTATAGACAGTGTATGTTTTGGCAGACTGGATGGACCATTTGGGTCTTTATCTGCCGTCATTTACTATGTTACATCTATTCATCTTCTCTGCCACGCCTCACATTTTAACAGAATTACTCTTCCATTTATTCAACATCACTAGCTTCCCATTTCATCTTGTATTAAAGTCAAGATTCTAATTGTAACCTTTAAATCCATCCAAAGTAGTGTTCTATCCTTCCTCCTCATGCCTATTGTCCATCGAAAAGTGATCTTCGCTAGGAGGGCCATTTTGATTCCAAAAGGGCTGAAGAAGAGCTGACAAATATCTTTCTACTTGGTACCATGACCCCCAATATAGCTTCATGACATTCATTCCTACCAGAATACTTGGCCTTGGTCAACACTATGCAAATGCAGGACCACAAACAAAACCCTAATATGCCAAACTGCATGCAGTAAACACCATTGACAAAGTTTGTCTTGAGAGACTCCTGAGAAAATGAGAGTCATGGGATAAGAGGCAATGTTCAGTTGCAGATTAGGAATTGTTTATCAGATAGAAAAGAAGGTAGCATTAAATGGCTCTTTTTCTCAATGGAGGATGGTAAATAGTGGAATGCCACAGGGATCTGTACTGTGACTAGTGCTATTTAACTTATTTATAAATGATCTTGAAATTGGAATAATGAATGAAGTGATTAAATTTGCAGGTGACACTAAACTGTTCAAAGTTGTTAAAATGCATGCAGAATGTGAAAAATTGCAAGCAGACCTTTGAAAATTGGAAGACTGAGTATCCAAATAGCAGATGAAATTTAATGTGGACAAATGCAAAGTGATGAACATTTGGGAAGAATAACCCAAATCATAGTTACCAGATGCTAGGGTCTACTTTGGGTATGATCTGGGTGTCATTGTAGACAATACACTGAAACCTTCAGCCCAATGTGTGGCAGAAGCCAATAAAACAAACAAGGACGAAGGCTCACATTCGTCCCCTTCAGATCATGCTGCTGTCTTGGTGATCTCCACAAGTGGACTCTGTTCAGATGACATTCTCTTGGACCCTGGAATCCTACAACAGCTTGCCTTGGTGGCCCCATCCACCAAGACATGCTGTTATTAAGAGACATACCCCTCCAAATAACCTTAGGGGTTATTCTGATAATGAATGCTAGCCTATTCAGCTGAGGAGATCATTGCAACAGGCGCTCAGTCCAGGGGCAGTGGTCGGCCTCCCAGAGAAAGTGGTTCATCAACAGGTTTGGGCCATTTGATTGGTGTTATAGAAACTGAAGAAAGTCTGGAGGGACAGGTGGTCTGAGTCTTCTCTTAGAATGCTACAGTGGTCACATATGTCAGTCGTCAAGGAGGCATCAAAGGTGCCTAGCTGGATCTGGAAGCCCACTTGTTGTTCCGATGGGCTGAGTGCCATCTTAGTGCCATTTTCAAGTGGTTTCTTTAGTGAATGTAGTGTAAGTGGACAGTGTCCAGGCCAATTACCTCAGCAAGCAGATGTTAGACCTGAGAGAGTGGAATTATCTGCAAAAGCGTTCCAAGCCATTGTTCATTGTTGGGCTGCCTAACTCTTGACCTGATTACTATGGCGAGCAACAAGAAAGTGGACTGTTTCTTCAGTCAAAGATCTGAGCCCAAAAGTGCAGGGCAGAATGCCCTGGTTTAGCCCTGGCCAAATTCCGAGCTCTTGTATGTTTCCTCCATGGCTCATGATAGGGCAAATGCTCCACAGAATGGCAAGCCACTCAAGAGTGGTGCTCGTGGTGACAGATTGGCCAAGCTTTTCATGGTATGCTGACTTTGTATGTCTGCAGAGGACAAAGGTCTCAGTCTACAGGTACATTCTGATCTTCTATCTCGGTGGTTATATAAGATCCAAATTGCTTTGGTTTTATGGCATGGCTCTTGTGCGCGTGACATTAGAGCACAGAGGATACTCAGAGGTAGTTATTGCTACTCTCCTCAGAGCCAAAAAGCCTACATTAGTCTCCACTTACACTAAATCATGGGAGACATTTCAGCTCTGGTGCATGAATGAAAAGGTAGAGCCGTTTAGTTGTGCTATCTTTCCTCTATACAGGTCTCAACAAAGGCCTTGCAGTGGCAATACTCAGGGTCCAAGTGATGGGCCTCTCATGCTTCAGAGCCCAAGAATGCAAAGCTCCTCTGGCTTTTTATCCTAACATAACCAGATTCCTGAAAGGGGCACTAAGGCTCAGACCACCAGTAAAACATCCGTTTATGTTGTGGAACCTTAATGTAGTCTTGCACGGACTCAGTCAGACTGTATGAGTCTCTTCAAGGGACGTCCTTGATGGATCTTATTGTCAAGACCATTTTCTTTGTGGCCATTACATCTGCAAGACTTCTTGGAGCTACATGCACTGTCATGCAGAGAACCCTTCCTCAAGATCATGGAGGCAGGAGTTTCTTATGCAAAGTCCTATCCTTTTTGCCTAAGATTGTGTTGGCTTCTCTTGTCAGTCAAGAAGTAAGATTACCAATGTTCCAGTCCGTGAAAAAAAAAGGGCCTGATTCTGAGAAAGCTGGATGTAAGGAGAGTTGTCCTCCATTATCTAAAGGTTACTAATGAGTTCCAACTGTATGACCATCTGTTTGTGCTCAACTATGAAGCTAGATGCAGCAGACCGGTATCCAAGGCTATCATTTCAAGATAGATATGCATGGCCATCTCATCAGCATATATTGCCTGTGGCAAGCAATCGCCAGTCTTCTTGAATCCCATTTGATAAGAAACATGGCATCTTCGTGGATGGAAGCTCTGACGTTTTCAGCCGAGTAGATTTGTAGGCAGTGACCCGTCCACACTGCATACATTCTCCAAGTTCTACAGAGTAGACGTGGCAACACGGGAGTAACACCATCTTTGGGTCCTCGGTGTTACAAGCAAGCACAGAGGTCCCACCATAGATTTCTGGGACTGCTTTTGTATCTCCCAACTGTCCAGAATGACACACCTATTGTACTAGAAAAAGAGATTAGGTTCTTACCTTGCTAATATCTTTTCTAATAGTTAGGGGAGTCATTCTGGAACCCTGCCCTGTCACTTACTCCATCTGCCTACTGTCTCAGTTGGAAAATTCGAGTCAAAACCAAGATTTTAATTTTGGTCAAACTTTCAGGTTATGAAGAATAATCTATTGCTATAACACATTGGGGAATATTTGAGCTCCATAAATGTTATCTCGATGTTTGGATTGTTCAATTACAATATTTAACATGTTTGTTATACTTCTTTCAGAGCAGAATAGAATTTTGGGGAATCTCCCTGTACCCTCTTTCTTATGTTTTTTTGTATAGGGTTATCACTTGCTTTGGTACAAACTGAAGGGGACAGCAGAGCCCTCTGAAGAATAAAGAGGAGTTGAAAAATCTGGAATGGAATCCTGTACGGCTCACGAGCATGGAGAGAATACCCTACTGTCTAG
The DNA here is from genome assembly GCF_902459505.1 of Geotrypetes seraphini. Classification (NCBI taxonomy): domain Eukaryota; kingdom Metazoa; phylum Chordata; class Amphibia; order Gymnophiona; family Dermophiidae; genus Geotrypetes; species Geotrypetes seraphini. The sequence continues at coordinate 93,791,459 of NC_047093.1, read as the reverse complement.
AATGACACTAAAAAAGATATTAGCAAGATAAGAACCTAATCTCTTTATATAACAAAAATAATCCATTCATAATCCTTTCCCCAATATGCTTTAAACAGAGAAAGAAGTCAGATTTAACTAATCTAGAATTGAATACATGAAGATCTAATTCAGGGGTAAGAGGTTTTGTGTATAAGTGTTCCTTGTACAAAGTTGCAGTGATTCCACCACATCAAATACAGTGGGCTTTAGTGCATTTGCTGTGGGGAATCGCTACTGCAACTTTGTGAAAGGAGTCCTTATTCCCAAACCCTCTAACCCCTGAATTATATCCTTATGCATTCAATTCTAGATTAGTTAAATCTGATTCCTTTCCCTGTATAATGCATATTGGGGAAAGGATTAAGAATGGATTTGTTGTGTTATATTTGTGTTTAGTACTGAAGTTGACTCTTAACACTGCATAGGAATTGAATGGGCTTCGGTGCATTTGCAATGGATGAATGGCTATCGTGGCTTTGTAAAGGGGCTCTAAAAGAGATATTTGTTTCCCTACATTAGACTTATTGGGCCCGGATACTTTAGAGTTAGAGATGGGATTGCAGTAATAACTTCTGAATTCTTGCTATAGGTATTGTATTTTATTTACAATATGGTTTGGAGAAACTCCTGATTATATATGTCACATCTCGTTAGATTTTCTAATAATCCATCTTTGAATTTAAGAAACAATGATATTTTTCGGTATCCAGCCATTAGGAACATTAGATACAATAGAACTTTTAACTCCACATGGACAGATCAAGCAGCAAAACTGTGGAAAGCATTACCAACTAATATTATCCAGCAATCTAATTTTAAATAACATAGTAACATAGTAGATAACATAGTAACATAGTAGATGATGGCAGATAAAGACCCGAATGGTCCACTAATCTGCCCAACCTGATTCAATCTAAAAATTTGTTGTTTGGGGTTTTTTTTTTCTTCTTCTTAGCTATTTCTGGGCAAGAATCCAAAGCTCTGCCTGGTACTGTTCTTAGGTTCCAACTACTGAAGTCTCCATCAAAGCTCACTCCAGTCCATCTACACCCTCCCAGCCATTAAAGCCCTCCCCAACCCATCCTCCACCAAACAGCCATATACAGACACAGTGCAAGTCTGCCCAGTACTGGCCTTAGTTCTTCAATATTTACTATTATTTTCTGATTCTAGATCCTCTGTGTTCATCCCATGCTTCTTTGAACTCAGTCACCGTTTTCCTCTCCACCATCTCTCTCGGGAGTGCATTCCAGGCATCCACCACCCTCTCCGTAAAGAAGAATTTCCCTACATTGCTCTTGAGTCTACCACCCCTCAACTTCAAATTATGTCCTCTGGTTTTACCATTTTCCTTTCTCTGGAAAAGATTATGTTCTACGTTAATACCTTTCAAGTATTTGAACATCTGAATCATATCTCCCCTGTCCCTCCTTTCATCTAAGGTATACATATTCAGGGCTTCCAGTCTCTCCTTTTACGTCTTTTGTCACAAACCTATCATTTTCGTTGCTCTCCTCTGGACCACTTCAAGCCTTTTTGTGTCCTTCACCAGATACAGTCTCCAAAACTGAACACAATACTCCCAAGTGGGGCCTCACCAACGACCTATACAGGGGCATCAACATATAAGAACATAAGCATTGCCTCTGCCGGGTCAGACCAGGGGTCCATCATGCCCGGCAGTCCGCTCCCACGGCGGCCCTCCAGGTCCATGACCTGAAAGTTTTCCCTACCTAACCTAAAATGTCCATACCCTATTCGCTCAATGTCCTGTAAGGTAAACCTCTATCTGTACCCTGTTATCCCCTTCGCTTCCAGGAAGTCATCCAGTCCCTTTTTGAACCCCAGAATTGTACTCTGTCTTATCACCTCTCCGGGAAGCGCGTTCCAGGTGTCTACCACCCGTTGAGTGAAGAAGAACTTCCTTGCATTCGTTATGAATCTGTCTCCTCTCAGTTTTTCTGAATGACCTCTTGTTTTACTTGTCCCTGCTAGTCTAAAGAATCTGTCCCTCTCCACCTTCTCTATGCCTTTCATGATTTTATAAGTCTCTATCATGTCCCCTCTCAGTCTCCGCTTTTCCAGGGTAAAGAGCCCCAGCCTGTCTAACCGTTCGGCATATGCAAGGTTCTCCATACCCTTTATCATCCTCGTTGCTCTCCTCTGGACCCTCTCGAGTATTGCCATGTCCTTCTTGAGGTATGGCGACCAGTATTGGACGCAGTATTCCAGATGTGGGTGCACCATTGCTCGATACAGTGGAAGGATAACTTCCTTCGTTCTGGTAGTGATACCTTTTTTGATAATGCCCAACATTCTGCTCGCTTTTTTTGAGGCCACTGCACATTGCGCTGCCGGCTTCATTGTGTTATCCACCAATACCCCCAGATCTTTTTCTTGGCTGCCTTCCCCGAGTACCCTCCCTCCCTTCGTTCTTCTATTGGGTACACCTAACTTTATACAGCCCAGCATCCTTCTGGCAGCAGCTACTGCCTTGTCGCACTGTTTTTTCACCTTTAGATCTTCGGATATTATCACCCCAAAGTCCTTCTCCCTCTCCATGCATATCAGCCTCTCTTCTCCCAACATATATGGCTCCTTCCGATTGTTAATCCCCAAATGCATTACTCTGCATTTCTTTGCATTGAATTTTAGTTGCCAGATATTAGATCATTCCTCTAACTTTTGTAGATCCTTTTTCATGTTTTCCACTCCCTCCTCTGTTACAAATCTTGGCATCATCCGCAAAAAGACAAACCTTTCCTTCTAACCCTTCAGCAGTCACTCACAAACATATTGAACAGGATCAACCCCAGCACCGAACCTGAGGAACTCCACTACTCATCTTTCCTTCCTCCGAGCGACTTCATTAACCACCACCCTCTGGGGTCTGTCCATCTACCAGTTTCTAATCCAGTTCTCCACTTTGGTTCCTAACTTCAGCCCTTCAAGTTTGTTCAAGAGCCTCCTATGAGGAACCGTGTCAAAGGCTTTGCTGAAATCTAAGTAAATTACATATAGCATATGTCCTCGATCCAGCTCTCTGGTCATCCAATCAAAAAATTCAATCAGGTTCATTTGACAAGATTTACCTTTAGTGAAGCCATGTTGCCTCGGATCCTGTAACCCATTAGATTCTAGGAAATTCACTATTCTTTCTTTCAGCAACACTTCCGTTATTTTTCCAACAACCGAAGTGAGGCTTACCGGCCGGTAGTTTCCCGCTTCATCCCTGTGACCACTTATGTGAATAGGGACCACATCCGCTCTTCTCCAGTCCCCAGGAACCACTCCTGTCTCCAGAGATTTGTTGAACAAGTCTTTAATAGGACCCGCCAGAACCTCTCTGAGCTCCCTCAGTATCCTGGGATGGATCCCATCCGGTCCCATTGCTTTGTCCACCTTGAGTTTTCAAGTTGTTCATAAACACTTTCCTCTGTGAACGGTGCAGAATCTACTCTATTTTCATGTGCAACTTTGTCAGACAATCTCGGTCTTTCTCCAGGATTTTCTTCCGTGAACACAGAGCAGAAGTATTTGTTTAGCACATTTGCTTTTTCCTCATCACTCTCCTCATCGGTTCCTAGCATCTTTTAGTTTAGCAATTCCATTTTTCATTTTCCTCCTTTCACTGATGTATCTGAAAAAAATTTTGTCTCCCTTTTTTACATTTTTAGCCATTTGCTCTTCCGCTTTCGCCAGATGTATCTCCCTCTTGGCTTCTTTCAGTTTCACCTGGTAGTCCTTTCTGTACTCTTCTTCTTGGTTTTTTTATATTTCAGGAACGCTAACTCTTTTGCCTTAATTTTGTCTGCCACTAGTTTGGAGAACCATGTCGGTTTCCTTTTTTCAAGAATTTGTTACTAATAATTCCTAATTTTGTAATACTAGTTTTAGTCACTAGTTTGTATCACTATAATTACTTATGTAAACCGCTATGAACTTCATGGAAGTATTGGCGGTATAGAAATAAAAATTGTATCTTATTGTATATGAAGTGTAAAACAGAACAATGTCTTAACAGTGCTGCTATGGTTTGCCAAAGTACATGGATGCAAAGAATGTTGGTACTAAACATATATCCCCTGTCTCCCACAGGATGGACGACTTTTGCCCGAGTTCAATATGTTGGAGCCACCTTTGATATTTGAATGTAACCATGCTTGCTCCTGTTGGAGAACATGTCGAAATAGAGTCGTGCAAAATGGGCTCAGGTGATTCATCACTTTTCATTTTTGATGTACATACAGAGTAAAACTTTTCTGAATGTTGAATGAAGAGTCATTAATGGCCTACTGTAAAAATTAGACCATGGGAATAGTCAAAGCATCTTAAACGGTTTTCAAGAATGGGGAAGTAGTACCAAAAGGATTGTGTGTCTTAAGGACTCATTACTTTAATACATTAAAGATGGAAACTTAGGGACAACTCTGTGGCTCAGGCTGTGATATCACAGTGCAGGAAACTAAGTCTGATGTGACCAGTTGCTAATCAGCTGGTCACATCAGACCTAGTTTCCTGCACTGTGATATCACTGTGCCTTACAGGGTATGTGCTCCTTCCCTGGGAGGATAGGAAGATGGCTGCCATGACTTTTGCCAGGCAGAGGAGCAGCACTGAGGGTGAGTTTTGGAAGAGGCTTCCTTCCTGGCAGATGAAGTATATGTGTGTTATCCATGTTGTCTGGAATGGCAGGATAGAGGTTTCAATGAAAGAGAAAAAAAAAGATAAAAGACATTTTAAAAAGTCAGAATATAACTTTCATCATTTAGATCATTGATGAAAGCTACACTTTTAAGAGAATCAGCCACTCTTTCATTTTCAAACTAACCGAGCTCTGGAATGGGTTACCGCTTTCTCTCGGAAGTTACTCCCAAAGCAACAGAAGTACTAAATTTGATGGAGCAATGGATGATTGAATTCAGACTGAAACTTAATTCAGAAAAAACAAAATTTTTCGTAGCTTCGCCATACCTGCTTGACACCAAAACACTACTTTGCATCAATAAACTTAGTTATCCTATTCAATCTACTATGAAGGTATTGGGTGTAACACTAGACCAGAGCCTAACATGAAAGACCAGGTAGACTCCTTAATCAGAAAGGGTTTTTTCACTCTTTGGAAGCTTCGGTCCATTAGAGCATATTTTGATATGTCAGCATTTAGAATTCTGGTACAATCCCTCGTACTGAGTCAACTTGATTACTGTAATATCGCCTATTTGGCAATTTCCCAAAAGAATATGCGACGATTACAACTGGTGCAAAATGCAGCGGTCAAACTGATTTTTGGGCTGAAGAAGTTCGATCATGTAACACCTTACTACCGACTGCTGCATTGGCTGCCGATGGAGTCACGTGTGAAATTTAAGTTTGGTTGTTTTTGCTTTAAGGTCTGGCCCCTAAATATATAACTGACCTTTTCCCTTTCTCAGCCAACAGACATAAGAGAAACTCACATTTGAACTTTGTTTCCCCTCCAGTTAGAGGATGTAAACTTAAGACATCTTCAACACCTTTTCTCACATCAGGCAGCATTATGGGATAAAGATAAGAACAATTGCTTACACTTACTACTTATGGAGAATTTAGGAAACGCCTAAAAACATATCTGTTCCTGAAGTATCTAGGCAGCTGACCCGTACAATTCTTACTCCACAATAACTGGTCCCTAGAGCTGTTAATCACTAGCTTTTAACTCTGTTAAGTCCACTCAATTTGTACCATCTTTTAATCATTGTAAACCGCATAGAACTTCACAGTCCTGCGGTATATAAACTGTTATTATTAGAAGTCTAGGCCCCTTCATTTTATTTTGGAAAGCTCTGAAAAACTTTCTTGTTTACTAAATACTTTGGAAACTAAGCCATTCTAGATTACATTCTTCTTCTATATTTATGTACTATACTTACATTGTAAACCGAGTCGAGCACTTTTATGGTTGAAGACCCGGTCTATAAAATTAAGTTTTAGTTTAGTTTAGTTTTCCTAATGGGTGCTACTCCTGAAAGGTTATAGGGGAAATAAGTTCAAAAGAAAGAACAGTGAGAACTTTTAGTTGCTGTTTTAACTTTTGTGGCTAACATTACCTGCTGCTGCCGAAAAGTGTTTGATAATTGTTTTGTGTCTGTGTGCTCCCTAGCAAACATTTATGAGGGTGAGCACACATGTCATCACTTCTCTTCATTGCAAGTATAAATTGTATGCATCCAAAATAGCAGAGAGACCTTTGCAAGGTACACAAGTAGAAAACTGCTGGGGTCCAGTGTGCCACCTTCACCTGAATTTTTAGCCTGAGATCTCTTGAAAAATGAACACTTATTTAGAAAACATAATAGGGGCAATTTTATAACAGGGTGCCTCCATTTAGATGCTCCAGTGCAGAGCAGGGAGCACCAATTCTGTCACAGCATTTGGGCACACTAATTTTGTTATAGAACACTAGCATAAACGGAGGAAGTGACGTCACGACCCGATATGGCTGCTTAATTTGAGCGCTCCGTTGTAGCTGCTCGATAAATCCAACAAACTAGTAATCTCATCACCTAAACGAGCCGGGAGTGGGCTGATTGGGTACCTAATTGGTTTCTGAGGATGGCCATGCGGGAAAAAAAATGGATAAATTCCGTTTCCCGATGGAGACGGGGGACAGACCTGAATCGGCGCCTGGGCCTCCTCTGGCCGACAAGAACAAGCTGCCGGCTACTGCCTCGTCGGGGATGGAAGACGATGGACAGGCGGGTGCTGTTGGAGTTGGCGCTTTGGCCTCCACATCGGCCAAAGCGCCCCCTTGGATTCAAGAACTTAAGAAGGAGATGCTGGGAGTTCGCCAGGATGTCAAATCTGCACTGGCGGAGATAAAGGCAGAGGTGCGGGAGTTGGGCACCCGCGTGGCGGCCTCCAAGGATCAGGTGGATAAGATGGCAGCGGAGTTTGCTGAACAAAAATTATCTGTGAATTCCCACAGTTCTCTCCTTAAAGAATTGCAAGCGCATGTAGAAGATTTGGAGAATCGAGCCTGGAGGTGTAATATCTGGTTTAAGGGGATTCCGGAATTGGAGGAATACTGAGATTGTGCGGCTGTGGTGCGAAATCTCTGTGGCTCTTTATTGGGGCTGACTGATGCGGCAGATAGAGGATGGCTTCATATTCAGCGAGCGCATCGCAGCATGGGATCACCTAGAGGAGTGAATGTGCAGGACATAATTGCCTGTTTTGGAGATTATGGTACTAAGGAGCGCATCATGACCAAGGCGAGAGGGTCCCCGGAATGGCGCTTGAAGGGGATTAGAGTGGGTATTTTCCAGGACTTGGCATGGGCTACGCTCCAGAAAAGACAAGCTTTTCGTGATGTGACACGCCGGCTGAGGGCTGAGGGACATCAGTATTATTGGTTATTCCCTTTTGGTATTTGGCTTACCATCAAAGGGACATCAATGAAAGTGCACACAGTGAAGGAAGCGTGGAAGATGCTAAAGGAATTGGGGTGTCGCAACATCCTGGGGCTGGAGCAGGGGCCTTCAACTTCAAATGCCTCATGAAGAGAGTGGCCTTTGGGTTGCAAATTTGGATTCCAGTTTTGGTTCCGGCAGGTTGATTCCTGGACTGGCTTGTTGACTTTTTCTCGGTCTTTTTGGCTGAGAAGGTGTCTTGGTTTTGAGTGAAAAATGGGGTGGGGGGAGGGTGTGAATTTGAGGGATATGTATCGGGTGTATGAGTGTACAGGGTGTATGTGGAGCAGTTGGGTTAGCACTTCATTTCTTACCGGTATGACTGGTCAGGGAAGAATGAGACCAGTATTGGCAGGGGGGAGGAATGGAGGTGCAGGGGGTCAAAGGAGGACAGGGGAGAGGGGGATCCACTAATGTTAACTCTGCTGTTGCCTTTAAACTGGGGTCTTGGAATGTGAATGGCCTCAACACGGGGAAGCGTAGCATTGTATTGAAAGAAGTGCTGCGTCTGCAATGGGATGTTGTCTTGTTACAGGAGACACATTTGAGGGGAAGGGACTCTCATTTGTTGAGCCATCCAGGGTTTGAAAGGGTACTTACCGATCACGAGGGGGGCGTCAGAAAAAAGGGGGGTTGGCTATTCTGATACGTAAAGGGACAGGGCTGGGCATTGAGGGGTAATACCGGGGTAAGGAAGGTAGATGTTTGGCTATCAGGGGCAGTCATTTACTATCATTAATATCTATGGTCCCAATTCCAAACAGGCAGCCTATTATCATTCTTTGGTGGTGCCTCTGTTTTAATTTGTGAGGGGGATAGCTTTTGTGGGGGGTGACTTTAATATAACGCCTAATAATCTTTTGGATCATTCCAGGGGGGGTCTGGATATATTAAATCTCACAGGAAAGCCTTTTTGGATTTAATGTCTAAATTGAATCTTTTTGATTGTTGGCGAACTACCCATACTACACAAGGTAACTATACTTTTTATTCCCATGCTACTCACAGTTATATGAGATTGGATAGCATCTGGGCCCATCAGAGTTTGTGGGGGGAGCTGGGGGAGGCAGAAATTGAGGCTATCCAGATCTCTGATCATGCTCTGGTTTGGGTATCTTGGGAAGAGGTTTGGTAAGCCAAAGAGTTGTACTTTTTGGAGACTTAATGAATCTTTATTGGGAGATCCCAAAGTAATTGCGGAGGTTCAATTTTCTATCACTCGTTACTTGGCCGAGAATGATGCGGGGGAGGTAAGTGATGGGATTCTTTGGGACACCCTGAAGGCAGTTGTGAGGGGAGGTCTTGATTAAATGGGGAGTGAGGAAAAAGAGACGTAGGGAGGAACGGACCCTCTATTTGCAGGAAGAGTTGTTGCGTTTGGAGTTAACAACATAAGGACACGTTAGATCCAGGGGTCGAATGTCAACTGCGGAGCTTAAGATGGTAATTGCAGAAGTTCCAGTTGGAGGATGCAGCCTTTATAAGAGCCAGATTGAGACAGTCTTTTTGAATATGGAAATAAATCTGGACCTCAATTGGCGAGATTCCTTCGCAAGCGTAGATCTGTACATATGATCCAGGAAATTAAGGGGAGTGGAGGGAGGGTTTCTCACACGGATTCTGAGATACAGGCCCACTTTTTGACCTATTATAGTGATCTGTATAAAGGGGTCACCTGGCCTTTGTGGGAGAATCTGATGATTTTTTGGATTGTTTGCCTTTACCCCAGCTGGAGCATGACAGATTGGAGGAGCCGGTCTCCGAATTGGAGATGGTGGGGATGATTAGAGGCTTAAAACCCGGAAAGGCACCTGGGTTAGACGGGTACTCTGGTTTGTTTTATAAAATGTTTCAGGATACCCTTAGTGCTTTGTTGGTCAGGGGTTTGAAATGGCAGCCCGTTCCCGGTATCCATGGGGGATGCGGTTATCACTGTCCTGCCTAAGCCGGGGAGGGAGGCGACTAGTTGCGGGGCTTATAGATCTATCTCTCTTTAAATGTGGACGTTAAGATCATAGCGAAGGTGTTGGCCCTGTGGTTGGCCTGTGTCTTGCCACAGCTTATCCATGTAGATCAAGTGGGGATTTTACCTTGGCGCCAGGTACGAGATAATGTGCACCATACTTTGCATGTGATGTGGGAGGTCCAGCACCTGCAGGGGGGGGGTGGCAGTTGACACGGAGAAAGCTTTTGATCGGGTCCTTTGGGACTTTCTCTGGACTGTTATGGCTAAATTGGGTTTGGGTCCTTTATTTTGTCATTGGGTTAGAGCCCTGTATGCCAGGCCTCGGGCCTGTATTAAAATTAGTGGGTCATACACCGATTTTTTTCGCAATCGGTAGAGGTACTCGGCAGGGGTGTCCCTTGTCCCCTATGTTATTTGCATTGTCCATTGAACCTCTCGCGGCGGCAATTCGTTTGCATCCTGGCTTGCAGGGGGTTTGGTGGGTGCTCATGAGCATCGCATTGCACTTTTCGCGGATATTTTGTTGTATATTTGAGATCCGGAGGGTACACTCCCCACTATTTTGGATATTTTCCGAATCTAGGGGGGGGTTGGCAGGGTTCAAGGTTAACATGGATAAGACAGAGTTGATGGGCGTTTGTTATTATGTTAACTTGGAGGAGGGGGTGGAAAGGAGAATTCAACATGGCTTTCCTATTCAGATGGCGGGGAGAAATTTAGATATCTTGGGATTCAGATTACTAAAGATGTGACTCAACTTTATTCAGCTAATTGTGGTCCTTTGTTGGCTCAGGCGAATAGGGACCTTCAGCAGTGGAGGGGGTTGTGGCTGTCGTGGTGGGGCCGTATAGCAGTGTTGAAAATGAATATTCTCCCCAGGTGGTGGTTTTTATTTCAAACGCTGCCTATTCCCCTTCACAGGGGGATCTTGGTAGGATTATAGAGAATATTTTTTCGGTTTATTTGGGGACATAAAGCTTCTCGGTTGACTAAACGAGTTATGTGGGCCCCTAGAGAACAGGGTGGGCGGGCGGTGCTGAATCTTCTCTGGTACCTGATGTTTGTTGGAGGTGTGTGACTTGTGTTAGGGTTGGACCATTCTGGGCTATGATTACTGGCTGCTTGACTGCCTGTTTGGGGGAGTTGGTTCCACTTACGCCTCAGACTTGTTTATTGGGTATTACAAACTTTAAAGATGTCTGGTAGTGTAGTAAATTAATACGCATAGGTCTCTCTGCAGCCAAATGTTTGCTGGCTTCTTATTGGAAAAGGGGCCTGGTACCTTCAGCAGGGGAATGGAAGGACCGGGTGGGTTCTTTACTTCATATGGAATGTGTGACCGCTAAATAGCATGACTATTTTGATGTGCATCATAGAGATTGGGATCTGCTTTTTGGAAAACTCTGGGATTGATTATTGGTGGATTTCTGGGTGAGTGGGGGGAGGGTGGGGTAATGGATGCTCTCTTTTGGAGTGGAGTGTTTGGTTGGATCTTTGGCTGGATCTTTGGCTGTTCTTCAGAGGGAGGGAGGGGGTGAGGGAGGCTTGGGGAGTATTGTGTACAGTATTGTTTTCTTATCTTATATGCTATGGGTAGACTTGACCCCTGTTGGGGATAAATGTTGGGTCTGGTGTTGGATGATTGGACCTTGTAGTTTGTCTGTGTTCATTGTTTATTGACCGATGGTCCTGATTGTGTTGGTTTATGGTTTGGCTTTTTTTTTTTTTCAAGAAAAATTTATTGATATTAAAAAAAAGAATACTAGCATAAACTTACATCTAAATTTAGGTTCGACCATATATAGCTAGCATAAATGGGCATGTTTAAGCATGCCATTCAATGCATATAACTTATAGTGTTTGGTAAGTTGTGCACGTAAGTTGAAGACATGCCCATGCTCCTCCCATGCTCTGTCCTTATGTACATCCCTTGCAATTATGTGCCATAGCAATTACAGAGTAGTGCATAATGCACCTAGGTGCCACATAACTGCATGTGCCCAGTTACAGAATTGCCTTTTAACATGTTTGAAAATGGATGTCATGAAATTGGGGAGTTCAGTTCTCTTCAGACTATGGGTGAGCATTTGTCTGTTGCAGTGAGTAATAATTCCTGAGTACATTTTGCAGTTTATGAAAACAGTAATTGATTTCTTTAAATGGTGACCACTATCAGCTAAATTAGACCAACGTATTCAGTGCTGACCCCTATCCAGGCACTGACATTGAATATCTAGATGTTTGGTGGTACTTGGAAGTTTATCGGTTATTTGTGCCATGGCATCAGCATTCGGTGTTGATGATGTCTGGCTAACTTTTGTGTCCACCTCTACTCTCTCTTTGGATTGCCTCAACACTAACTGGATAATGCTGCAATAGAACAGATATTCAGTGGCACTCTCAGGTTAAGTGCTGCTGAATATCTGCTACCAACCCATTCAGCACAATTTATCGGTACTTCACTGCTGTTCTGGCACAGATGTCTTGGTAAGCATAGATTTTGCATTTGTTTGTGTCTGTGTATATAAACAAAATCAAGTTGAGTATACACTTTGTAATGGGGTCACTGATACCTCTCCTTTTCTGTCACAGGGTTCAATTACAGCTTTATCGGACAAAAAACATGGGTTGGGCTGTGCGATCAATGCAAGACATTCCGATAGGAACGTTTGTATGCGAGTAAGTAGGACAATATATACAATGCGCAGTCAGATTGGTTATGTAGACTAACATTCGTCAGCCGCTGAGAGAAATATTGGCGCTTTGACTGACACTGAAATAGCCAAAATATAGTTGTTTTCTGGCAAGTGCCTAACTTGGCCACTTAATCCAATGGAGTAAAATCAAAACCTTGGAGCAAGCATATGCAAAACATTATTTTCCAGCTAATTAGGGATTGAGGTTGTAGAATTGATTTCAACATTGCTCCTTGTGACCCTAGGCAAGTTACTTAATCCTCCATTGCCACATGTGCAAAATAAGCATTTGTATATATATGTAAACCACTTTTAATGTGTAACCATAAAAATGCAGAATACAAGTCCCTTTCCTTTTTCCCTTTCTTTGAGAGTTCAAAATACTGGTGTTCATTGATGATTTTGCACTAACCTAGTCCTTATCCACAGAGACCACATTATCAATCTAAAAGGAAAGCCCTAGTAGGAGGAGGCGGCAGGGTCAATGAGTATCGGTGTGCATTCATAGACCCCCAGTACTCTGCATGAATTTTCAGTTTAACAAGGGAAATGCATGTAGGAGGAGGAGACAGAGTCTGTGAATATTTGCTGATTTCACAGGCCCCCATGTTGATTGCTACTACTGGGTATAGGTCACAATAAAGGTTCAGAGAGGGTGGGAGCAGTGACCCCATCCACTGATGATGTGACTCCATTTTGGGAACCAATGAAATGGAGTAAGTCGGCATGGAAAATTCAAACAGCCCAGCTAGTGAGCCTTTGCACCCAAATTCCTGTCAATCAAGAAGCCATCAAAATGCTACTTTTGCTTAGTGCTGTTCTCACACACTGTGAATTTCTCTTGTGCTCACTATAGGTGAAACTACAGCTGTCTCTTCTAGTGCAATAGGCACATCATTCCTGAACATTTGGGTAGTCAGTCCCTTCCCGTGAGATCTGTTTAGAGAGCCTCATTAGCATGTTCTTTGCTCCGCCTCCCAACGCTCTAGGCTGACCTGTACTTCCTCAGTTTGTCTCTCTACTTGCGAGATGGTAGAAGACTGTCCTGCTTAGTTTATTTTTCATTTAATTTGGGTATTTTTCATCTAGTCGTGAAGTTTTTTGTTCATGCTGCAGAGTCTTCCAACTTGGGACATCTCTGTCAATGAGAGAGCTCAGAAGTCAGAGAGCTCTGAGGCAGAAGTCTGTAGCCAAGGGACAGATTGCTTTGCAGTGCACCCACTTGGCCAGCCTGCACTACCAATCTGGAAGCTCAGGGTCTGTTGGGAGCAAGGCGTGCCCCAGGTTCTGTCCGCAGTGGGCTTGAGCACATGCTGAGTAGCTCCATGGCGTTTTCTTACCTTTATCGGGACCGACTGTATTTCCACTACTGCGTGTGTGGTTTCCACTAGGGATTGAAATCTCCGGCCGGTTGGAGGGTCAGAGAAGCAGTCAGAAGAAGCAAGCATTCCAGTTTCCAGCCTTGTTTGAAGCAGAAGTTTTCCCATCTCTCTGGCTGCAGATTCAGCCTAGGCCAGGGGTCAACAACCTATGGCTCGCGAACCACATGTGGCTCTTCTTGCATGTGGCTGCGGCCCTCCAGGCCCCAATCCTTTAATCTCCTTCCCAACCCCATGATCCCCCTCCCCCCATGGTTTACCGAGGTACTTTGTGGTCCAACTGGGGTCTTTGTAGTAGGAGCATGGCCCTCTCGCAGCTACCTTCTAAAATAGCTGCCACGACCGCGCAGCTGCTCAAGGCATTTCCTATAGTGCGCTAGAGGTCGCAGCAGCCATTTTAGAAGGCAGACATGAGCTAGAGGGCTGCGTTCCTGTCGAAAAGACTCCTGCTGGACCACCAAGTATCTCAGGCCCAGGGAAGAGGGGGCATCATGGGGTTGGAAGGGAGATTAAAGGGTCGGTTCCTGGAGAGTGGAATGAGAGGTACAGAGACCTGTGAGGGGTTGGAGGAGAGAGAAGCTACACCTTGCGACTCTTTGTAAATCTTGAGTCAAACATTTTGGATAAATTGTTTCTTTGCTGTAAAAAGGTTGCCAACCCCTGGTGTAGGCAGCTCCCAACATAAGCATGGCACAGTGAGTACAAGGCTGACAGCCTGGGGCAAAAAATTTGTAATGTTTTTGGTTCTGGTTAGGGTCCTAAAATCCCCAAATCTCTACTTTTTGACCCCTAGTGTATCTCCCACGGGCTGATTTTGGCACTAAAATCGCTGCCATGGTGGCCATCTTGGATTTCCCTATCTGAAAATAAAAACCTCTATCTGCCTCAAACACCTTGATTTTGCATAAAATCAAGTAGGATGGACTCCTCAGGCCAGGATGTAGATTTGCGCTGGATGGTGGACCAAGGACCATCTGTGTTCCAAATGCTACAAGACCCGTGAGAGGGGCAGCAGCCTTGGGCTTAGCCCCCTTCTTGTTCCCCTGGAGGTTTGGGATCCCAGATGGCTCGAGTTTCAGGCCAAAAGTTCTGGTTAGAGCCGAGAGAAAATGAAACTGCGTCCCGGATGAAACACAGCCATGCACCTGCCATGAAATCCCAGAAACGGACAGAGAATCGATCACAAGGGATCTCAGGGTGTCCTGGGTTTGATTTTGCTACAGAATTTATCAGTATGCTGTATGAGGCATATTTGTTTAACAGTGGCTAAGTGAAACCCTTGGGGTTTACAGCGATGCTGGCACCCAGAGTATCTTCCACCAAGGTTTCAATTTTCCCTCAAAGGAGCCATGCAGATGGGGGCTCAGTTGGAGGAGGTCTGAGATGATATGGAGTCATTTGCCATGCCCTTACTTTCACAGTCTGGGTCTTTAGTACCAGGGGACTCTGCATTAGAGAATGGCACAGGTAAAAAATTTGTCCCTGTCCCCTTGACCACCGTCCTTGTCCCCACCCCGTCCCCGCAACCACTGCCTCAGTACTGCAATATTTAGTTTTTTCCTTCCTTATAAATCAAAATTCTGGCTGCTGAACTAGAGAAAGAGATGTTCAGGTGGCAGGGCTTTGTTTATAAATTTTTATCAACACAACTAATATACTACTTTATCCTAAAGCAAAGAAAAGAAATAGAACATTTTTTCTACCTTTTTTGTCTGTTTTATGCTTTCCTCATCTTTTTTCTGCATCTTCCATTTGTTGTGTTACTGTGCCTCTCACCTCCATCTCTCCCTCCACCCCCGCCCCCCCAATTGGTCTGGCACCCAATCTTCTTCCCTCTGCTTCCCCAATAGTCTGGCGTCTCTGTATTCTTCCCTTCCAGTGTCTTCTCCCCACTCTCTATTCCCAATTTCCCTTCAGCATCTTCTCCCTACTCTGTTCCCCATTTCCCTTCAGCGTCTTCTCCCCACTCTCTGTTCCCCATTTCTCTTCAGCGTCTTCTCTTCACTCTCTGTTCCCCATTTCCCTTCAGCGTCTTCTCTTCACTCTCTGTTCCCCATTTCCCTTCAGCGTCTTCTCTTCAATCTCTGTTCCCCATTTCCCTTCAGCGTCTACTCCACACTTTCTTTTCCCCATTTCCCTTCAGCATCTTCTCTTCAATCTCTGTTCCCCATTTCCCTTCAGCGTCTTCTCCCCACTCTCTCTTCCCCATTTCCTTTCAGCATCTGTTCCTCTTAACCCCCTTTCAGCATCTGTTCATTTCCTTTCCACCACCACCCTTCCATCTCACCACCCCCTTCAGCACCCCTCACGCGGTCCGAGCATCTCCCTCCCCCTTACCTTCACGGTGCGTTTTGACTTTACAGAATAACTTGGTCAAGCCGCCGGAGCTTGCCTGAAGTCACATGCGTCTGTGGGCGGAAGCTTCTCCTCTGACACAACTTCCAGTTGCATCAGAGGAGAAGCTTCCGCCCACAGATGCACGCAAATTCAGGCAGGCTCTGGAGGCTTGATGAAGTTACTCTGTAAAGTTAAAACGCGCCTGAAGGTAAGGGGGATTGAGAGAGATAGATAGATGCGGCCGGTAGGTAGGATGGAGGGAGGGGGCTGCGTGCGATCGGTGACCGCGAGCATTCCCTCCCTTAACTGTGGGGACAAGGCCATTCACCGCTCCACGGGTCGGTGGATGGCCTTGTCCCTGTACCCACAGTGAGCACTTCCCCCCCACTCCACCGTTTCGGCGGGTTACCTGTGGCTACCCATGGCTAACTGCGGGTAACAGCCACCATGTCATTCTCTACTCTGCATCCACATCTGGGAGAGCTGGATCAGGTGGAGGCTCTGAATCTGAGAGAGGACCCGAATAAGCAGGCTGCTTAAACCCTCAGCAGTCCAGAGATAATTGTGGAGTCTCTCCAAGAATTAAAGATAGAGACACTGCAGTCCTCAGTTGTACAGTGCTCACTTATGAGAAGCACTAAGGCTCAGTCCATGTGCTTCCCCTTGCATCAGGAAATTACTAAGATGTTAATGGACCATTGGGAGGCCAGGACCATGGCGAAGCTTTACCCAATGGATGTGGATTTTAATAAACTATTTGTCCCACCAAAGGTAGATTCCCTGGTGGCGCAGGTTACCTAGCGTACTTTTTTCCCCAGTGTTAAAAAATACTCAGGACCACAGAATGAATTTTGTCTTCAAGAAGCAGTTTGAGGCCACGGTTGCAGGATTAAAGGCAGCATCGTCATATTTAGCATTTGTCTGCCACTCCAAGCTGTGACATGATCTGTAGGCTGAAGCCAGGAGGAATCAGCAGTTCCTCATGTCCAAAGTGGATTATGTAATGGATGCTCTGTATGATATTTTTAAAGTCTTGAGCAAAGTATCAGCCTATGCTGTCTCTGCCCAAAGAATGGTGTGGATTAGACAGTGGGCAGGGGATTCTTCCTCCAAGGCAACACTTACAAATTACCTTTCAAAGGACAATTGCTCTTTGGAAAAGGACTAGATGACTTGTCATTACAAGCGTACAGGATAGCAAATCAAAGTCTTTACCTGACAGCAGATCAAGAACTCCTAGGGGGTCAAGTCGTTGTAATTTTCAGAACTCTAAGCATTTTCGACAGTTTTGGAGGTGCCAGGCGCCCTCAGTCATCAGAATTTCGCCACACTCCCACTCCCAAGAAGCAGTTATGACACCAGGACAGCAGCTGGACCTCCAAAAGTTGGTGCGAGGTTAACAGCCTATTGGAAGGAGTAAGCAGAGATCACTTCAGACCACTGGGTACTGGATATAATCTAGGAGGGGTATAAGCTTGAGTTCTTTCGTCCCCTCCCAGATCTTTTTGTGGACTCTCCAGCAGGGATACCAGAAAAAGCAATGGTGCAGAGGATCTAGCGGCCATAGAACTCGTACCAGACAAAGAATCGGGATTAGGCAGATACTCCATATGCGTTATAATGCTCAGAAGACTGGAGGCTGATTCTGGATCTCAGGTTGGTCAGTGTGGCCCTCAAAATACCCTGCTTCTGCATGAAGACAATTTGGTCTGTCATTGCTTTAGTGGCACCAGGGGAATTTCTCACCTCTCTGGATTTGACAGAAGCCTATCTGCACATTCCCATCTTTCCAGAGCACAGAAGGTTCTTACGGCTCCATGTTTTGGAACAGCACTTACAGTTCTTGACCCTGCCATTTGGTCTGGCCATGGCACCACACACCTTCACCAAGGTAATGATAGTAGCAGTAGCGCACATCCACAAGAAGGGGATACAGGTACACCCATATCTGGACAATTGGCTGATCAGAGTGCTATCCAAAGCCAAAGGAAGGACAGCAGTGTAGCGGGTGGTTGAGCTCCTGCAAGACCTAGGCTGGGTGGTGTGACTAGGTGTGGCCCTGGTTAGGGCCTTGTCTGGAGCACACAGGCCTCAGCCGAGCGGTAAGGCGAGGCTTGGAGTATGTGGAGTGGAGGAAAATGCAGTAAACACACAGGTGTTAAGGTGGAAAGAAAAATGTGTTTTATTTGCATAAACAGTTCAGCTCTTGTTATAGCTTCACAAGATTTCAATAATGGTGCAAAAACAAGAACAAACACATCCAACATAGTTCAATCCATCTTTTCTTTCTGCTTCTTCTGGCTTTGCCACATAATGTAAACCAGGTAGGTCATAAACATTCCAAAAACAAAACATAAGTTGCTTGAAGCTCAGCTTCTATGCCCAGTGTTTAATTTCCAGTGTTTGGGGAGAAACAAGGAAAAAACTCTTCCCCAAGCTTGGAATTTCACCTCCAATAAAGGAACCTGAACTCTAGGTTCCCCACCCACTGAAATCACCAGTAAAATAAACTGGCTGCCTTACAGGTTTTATAAAGGCAAAAGAAAACACAGTTCAAACAATATCTGGGACTTAGTCATTCTTAACAGTCAATTCCAGCAGAATATAAGAACATAAGAAGTTGCCTCCGCTGAGGCAGACCAGAGGTCCATCTCGCCCAGCGGTCCGCTCCCGCGGAAACAATCTTCAAATCCCCAAACTATTCTTCTTTATCAGCAAGCCTTAATTAAAGTATGGCAGCTTCTAGTTCAGCTTCATAACCTCTGTATCAGCCCCACCCCCACACTCAGCAGTTTCCATGCTCCAGGTATCTGTTTCTTCCAAAGCATCTGGCTCCATTACAATATCCTCATAACTAGCATTTAGTTCAGTATTAGAGGTCTTTTCCTGAGCCTGTGGTGTGCCTATTGTGGAGTCTCAGATTGCTGTACCACCTGGGACTACTCACACAGGGCCCAATTACCCTGAAAGATCTGGAGTGCTTTGATCTTACAGTATGTCTCTTGAACATGAAGTCTTAGTACGAAAAGTCTATTTGGACGTGGTGATTGCCATTCTCATACAGTCCAAGAAGCAGTCAACATTAGCCGCCTATGTGAAATCCTGGAAGTGTTTCCAGATCTGGTGTGCACAGAAGAGTAAGGACTCAGTTTTGGCTCCAGTTTCTTTGATCCTAGCATTCCTGTTGGAGGGACTTGAAAAATGTCTGGCTCCCTCAATGTTCAAGTAGCAGATCTTTTGTGCTTCAGACCTCAAGTAAACAAGAAGTCCTTGGCTTCGCATCCAGATGTGGACAGGTTTCTGAAGGGGGCTTTGCGTTTGCATCCTTCAGTACAATGCCCCTTTCCATCATGGAGTCTTAATCTGGTCCTGTGAGTGCTTACTAGAGTTCCATGTGAACCTCTGGACCAGGTGTCGTTGGTGGACCTCATGGTGAAAATGGGTTTTGTTTTTGTGGTTTTTTTTATTTATTTATAATTTTTATAATACAGTTCATTCAGAACAGTACAAGATGAAGATATACATTCTTAAGTAACACAAAACAAAATTAAACAATTTCTATAAGATAGAATCTTCCTAGCCCACTACTATGGAGGAGTTGGAGGCAATATTACAAATTAAAGTATAAAGGAAATTATAAGCTCAGGAGTAAAAAGGTCCCCTGAGCTAAACTTCTTAGTGCATGTTTTACTATCTCCCATCCAAGATCAGCCCTCATTATTATCCTGAACTTGTTCCCGTGAATCTTCTCCTTGCTCACGTAAATCTAGAAACTATTGCAAATATATAGGTTCCCAAAAAATAAATTCTTTATCCTGAAGTTTAATAATACACTTGCATGGAAATTTTTTTTTAAATAATGCATTCAAGGCTAATAAACGAGTCTTTAAATTCAGGAAATCTATTCTTTGATACTGAGTTACCCTAGCAATGTCAGGGAATATTGATATTAAATCACCACAAAATTTCATAGATCTATTTTTAAAATACAATCTCATAATCATGTTTTTATCCATTTCACTTAAGCAAGTAATTAGCAGGGTAGACCTAGTCAGTATCGTATCTTGAGAATCTTCAAGAAAATTAGTTAAGTTATATTCCGTTGGTACTAACAGGTCTAATAGAGAATGACACGGTGAAAAAATTGGTCCCCGTCACCACCCCGTCCCCGTCTCACCATCCCCGTCACCGCCCCGTCCCCGTCTCACCATCCTCTTCACCGCCCCGTCACCGCCACTGCCACCCCATTCACCGCCCCGTCACCGCCACTGCAATCCCATTCACTTTTCTTTATTTACGTATAAAGGAAACATTCTTTAAAACTTTAAAACTTAGTTAAATATTAGTTAATAACTATACAA
The DNA here is from genome assembly GCF_902459505.1 of Geotrypetes seraphini. Taxonomy (NCBI): domain Eukaryota; kingdom Metazoa; phylum Chordata; class Amphibia; order Gymnophiona; family Dermophiidae; genus Geotrypetes; species Geotrypetes seraphini. Next base: position 93,771,248 of record NC_047093.1, on the reverse strand, counting down.
AAACAAAACACGCAGAGAAAAAATTAATTAATATAAATTCTCAAAACTGACACATTTTGATCACTAAATTTAAAATAGTTATTTTTCATACAGTTTTTCAATCACTAATCTTCCACCACCCCTGGGGCTAGCAATGCAAAAACAAACACGACATGTACTTTAAATGCTTACAATGTTAGCCTATATGGTAATTAGACGCGGCCGCTGTACCTAATCGCGGCAAAGATCTCCCTGCCGTGATTAGCATAGTGACCGCGGCTACGGCTGCAAGTCTCCCCTCCCCCCAGCGATCACGGCAGGAGGGCACCCAACCCCTCCTGTAGACCCCCCCAACGGCCCTCCCGACAATCGCAGCAGAAGGGTACCCAACCCCTCCTGCCAGTCCTCCCAATGGCCTCCCCTAAGATCGCCGGCAGGAGGGTACCCAACCCCTCCTGCTGGACCCCCCCCCCAACGAACCCTCCCACCCCGGAACCCCCTTAGTCTTACTTTCCAAGTTGGACCGGACGGCTCCTCACACGTATGGCCAGCAGGCTTGCCTCCGTCCAAATGAGGCGGGCCCGCCCCTACCCTGCCCAACCCACAGGATCCTAGGGCCTGATTGGTCTAGGCACCTAAAGCCACTCCCACTATAGGAGGGGCCTTAGGTGCTTGGGCCAATCAGGCCCTAGGATCCTGTGGGTTAGGCAGGGGAGGGGAGGGGCGGGCCCGCCTCATTTGGACGGAGGCAGGCCTGCTGGCCAGACGAGCGAGGAGCTGTCCGGTCCAACTTGGAAAGTAAGACTAAGGGGGTTCCGGGGTAGGAGGGTTCGTTGGGGGGGGGTCCAGCAGGAGGGGTTGGGTACCCTCCTGCCGGCGATCTTAGGGGAGGCCATTGGGAGGACCGGCAGGAGGGGTTGGGTACCCTTCTGCTGCGATTGTCGGGAGGGCCGTTGGGGGGGTCTACAGGAGGGGTTGGGTGCCCTCCTGCCGTGATCGCTGGGGGGAGGGGAGACTTGCAGCCGTAGCCGCGGTCACTATGCTAATCACGGCAGGGAGATCTTTGCCGCGATTAGGTACAGCGGCCGCGTCTAATTACCATATAGGCTAACATTGTAAGCATTTAAAGTACATGTCGTGTTTGTTTTTGCATCTGACAAATGAGCACGGTGAAACACAGGTAAATAGCGGTTCCTAGAAGGGGGTACATTGGCCCGCGGGGACAAACCTGTTCACCGTTTCCGCGGTCGGTGAATGGCCTTGTCCCCGTCACCGCAGCGACTGCTAGTTTTCTTCCCCGTTTTCGGCGGTGACCCACGGCTTAAATGCGGTGGCCGCGGGTAAACCGTCACCGTGTCATTCTCTAAGGTCTAACCCCTGATCAGAAGTCAATTTCTTTTTCTGACGTATATAATAACAATTCACTATTTGGATGGTCTCCGCATTTGTTAATCCTGATACCTCCTTAAAATATTTTCTAAGTAAAATTTCAGCAGATATTAAATGGGTTATAGGAAAATTAACAAAGCAGAGATTTTTTGCCCGAGCTAAATTTTCCATATGCTCAAGTTTTGTATGGATAACACATGAATCTTTAACTGCAGACATAGAAACCTGCTGCAGTGTGGAAACCTGTGTTTCCGCTATCGTTGCTCTCTTGTCCAATAAGACTAGATTTGAATCAACATTTTCAAATTTTTTTTAACAGCTTCTACCGAAAAGTCTGAAGATTGTTTAATTGCTGATCTTAACAGTCCCTCTACCCTCATATTTATTTGCCATAAATCCTTCAAGGTAATGTCCTTCGAATCTTCTGGTGGGCTTCGATCTTCACTACTAGCCTCCAAGACGGAAATAACTTTAGGAAGTGAAGCAAATTGCAATTTAGCAGAGGTAGTTGGATTGAGGTGTCCACCTGAAGATACTATGGGTTCCGAGTTAGGTCCCATATCCCCGGACATTGGGGGAGGGGGAGTTCTATCGCGTGGACTTAAAGATGCCCCCGATATTGAAATAGAGTCTTGCGGTAAAGGCACTGGTGACAGAAGAACTAAATGTCGGTCCATAGGGCTGGCTGAAGCTGGGGTAGAACTTTTAGGTTTTGTTTTCCTCTTACCCATAGGAACAAATAATAAAAGTCTTACCCGCGCTCGATCTCCCCACGATCATCGCATCTCCTTGTGGCACTGAAGGGGCCACCTAAGGGGCTGAATGTGCACCTTAGGGCACACCTGCAGCCGCGTGCAGCAGCTGCAGCGTTCTTTTCAGATGGAGGAGACGGACCCCAGTGATGTCACAGTCTGTCTCCTCAAGTGCCTGCCCGAAAACAGCACCTGTCCCAAGCAGGAGAAACAGCTAAACACAAGAAGAAAGCTGCCACTGCCTTCCAAAGTCAGAATAAAGTCCCCTCTGCTGTACAATCCTTCCAGTAACTCCTCCAAAAATGATATTTTAGAGGTGGTTGGAACTGCAGGCTCTCCCATGTACAGAATCCTTTTTCAGAATATTGGAGTTGAGCGATTCTGCATACTGTACCATCCTTTTTGCCAAAAGTGATTTCCAATTTTCATGTCAACCAAGAGGTACGGCTACCCGCCTTCATGTCTTTAGGTTCCAAGAAGTTTTAAGTTTATTTAGGTCTTGATATACCGCTTTTATAAACAAAGCAGTTTCCAATTTATACAAAGTATTAAAAGTTTTTATAAAAATATAAAATAGAGGGAATAAATTCACAGTTACAGTACAGATATAACATGACACATATGAGCAGATGGGGAGGATACATTGCTTAAAATAAAAGGGAGGCAAAATACAAAAGGAATAAAGAGGATCTTTAATGTAAGGCCTGATGTCTGACTTCTTTGAATAAGGAAAGCTAGGTATAGATCTCAAAAGCATCTCTGAAAAGAAATGTTTTGAGATTAGTTTTAAAGTTGTTGAGATTCTTTTCTTGTCTCAGGGTCAGTGGTAGGACATTCCACAATATGGGTGTGGTACAAAGTCCTGAAACTGCCTGATGTTCACAGAGTGCTGCTTCATTATCTAGAGGTGACAAATGATTTTTGGCTGTCGGATCATTTTTTTTGTGCTGGCAGGTGTGTTCCATAAGGGTCGACCATCTTCCAAAGATGGATTCATATGGCCATTTTTTTCATCCTATATCGGGAGCGGAAAGCAACTTCTCATATCCTTAATGGCGCATTGCACTAGGGGAGTAGCATCCCTCGAAGGGGAGGAGCATTTTCCCCTGAAGATATTTGCAGAGCAGTCACATGGTCATTCCTCCATACGTTCACAAAATTCTACAGGGTGTCTGTGGTGGCCAAATTGGTCTCCGCATTTGGATCACCCATATGTTCACTAGGCTCATTTGCCCACCTTAGATTCTGGGGTCTGCTTTGATACGTCCCAAGAGTTCAAGAATAATGTGCCTATTACACTAGAAGGGAAGATTAGCTACTTACTTCGGTAATCTTCTTTCTAGTGAATAGGCACATCATTCCTGAAACCTGCCCTGTCAGTGGTTAACTAGCCTGCTTACTTCCTCAGATGAGCCGGGAAGTCCGGATTGCTTGCTTCTTTCCTTTATCCAGTATGGACAAGAATAGGTGATGACACAGCCATTTCGGTGCATTCAAGGGGTATCCTTCAGAACTCTAAAACTGTTAGTGCAGGTTGCACTTGAGTAGGTGGCTAGTTTATCCCACCTCATTATATTTTTAACCATTTATATGTTTTAATGGTTCATGTTCTAAGTATTATGTGCTGTGTGATTTGAACAAAACACATTTCTCAGGGAGTATCCCTGTACCCCTCCCTCTTTTGTTTCCTCTCTAGGGCTGACTATCTGCTTTGGTACGAACTGAGGAGGTACAAGACAGCCCGGAGTGATGGGAGGCAGAGTGAAGAAAATGCTAATGAAGCTGTCATTACAGATCTCGTGGGAAGGGATTGACTACCCAAGAGTTTAGGAATGATGTGCCTGTTTCCTAGAAAAAAGATTAAGGTAAGTACTGTACTTGGGTTCTGCGTCCCCAACCTTTTATGTCATGTCTGTTTGTCCAAGTTTGAGTGTAAGCTCTGAGCAGAGACTGTCTATTTAATATCAAAATGTACACTGCTGCATATACCCTTCGGCACTATAGAAGTGTTAAATAGTAGTAGTAGTAAATTCCCTTCTGCTGCTAAAGATTTTGCCAGTCAGTGGTTTAGCCTAATGAGAGAAAATTAGTGTGTAAGTGAATTAAGAATATTATTATTATTATTTATTTCTTATTTATTAACAGCATTTTCATGAAAAGATTCACCGAATACAGTTTATAATACATTGAATAATAATCAGGTGCTCTTAAGTATTTTCCCTATTTGTCCTGGCAGGCTCACAGTCTAACTGTGGTACCCAGGGCAATGGAGGTTTAAGTGACTTTCCCAGAGTCACAAGCAGCAGGCTGGGGTTGAAATCATAACTTCAGGGAGTTGAGGCACTGTAGGAGAAATAAAGAGCGTACACAAAGCTGCCCCATTTGGGATTTCACCTGAGCTTGTTTATAAAGATTCCTAATCAGTAAAAACTCTATAGTCAAATCTTGGTGAAATTCCTCTTGGCTTGTACAGTTTGCAAGAGAAATATAAGACTAAGCACTTCTTATCCCTTGGATTGCCACTGAATCTAATATCTACTTGTACATTCCCACAATAGAGCAGGTCGGCCTCAGTGAAAGAAAGCACTGGATAATGACAATAACTACAGGTGTCCTTAGCACCCTGGTGCTTCAGTGCTTAACACTAGTTTCTTTGAAATGTAAAGTGAATGTGCATGCTTGATTACTTATATAAAAGGACAGAATTCACAGAGAGAACTAGTGTTGCGCCGCTTCCCTTCCCCCATACCTCTGTAATGATCCTGGTGCAAGCAGCAACCCCCAACCTGCTGTCGCACCAGTGTTGGCTCTTCCTCTGATGTCACTTGCTGGACCCATGCCAGAGGAAGAGCCGATGTCACTTCCTGGACCCATGTCAGAGGAAGAGCCGATGCTGGCGCAACAGCAGGTTGAGGGTTGCTGCTCGCGCCAGGAACGTTACAGAGGTATGGGGGAAGGGAGCTGACACGCATGTGGCAGAAAAGGACGGGGAAGGAGCAAGGGGAGGGGTGCCACCGCCCCAGGTGCCTCTCACCCTTGCTATGCCACTGCTAATATGTAACATATGAATATTGACCAAAAAAAACAGTAGGTCAGGGCAGCCAGTGGAAATGTCAACAGTAAACTCTTATCAGGTTCAACAGTGCAGGACTTGAATGGATCAACTTCAGAATTTATAGCAAATAGGACTCAATATTGGGCATGCTACTACTGGTTTTGAAAATAACAAATCAGGGACCTAATTGTGTGTGTTTATTACTTAATAGTGAAAACCAATAGGAACACATCACTTTTGCACTATGATGTGATATAATGACAACAGAGGTAAAAGACTTCAAAAACCCCAGTGTCTGTCAGTCACAAAGAACAACTTAAACAGGTTTGGAGGGTACATAAGAATTGCCGCTGCTGGGTCAGACCAGTGGTCCATCATGCCCAGCAGTCTGCTCACACGGCGGCCCTCTGGTCTAAGACCAGCGCCATAGCCGAGACTAGCCCTATCGGCGTGTGTCCTTGATAAGAACATAAGAATTGTCGCTGCTAAAGAATTGCCTCTGTGAAATCTTTAATTATTTTTATTACATTCTTCTTTTATTTCTTCTATTTTATTTTTCTAAGTAATCTTTTTATTTTATATATTTTATCCTCACTTAATATGGGTCTGCTAATAAGGACAGAACCAGCTGATATTTGATAAAACTTGGTCAAAATAAAATGCAAAATATATAATCTTCTGACAAACAACTGAAGTCAACAAACTCAATATATCAAAAGCAGCACTTATCATAGCTCCCGATGGAGGCTAATCCATTTCAATGAACAATGGCTTCTTCAGGAGAAGTGCTTTTTCACAGATAAGATGCTTGCAATAATATAAACGTTGCCAAGTCCCTGTAAATAAAAGCAAAACCAAATTAAAACATTGTAGTGTAATTATTATTAAGAAACATGTAAGCAATAGTATCAAAAAGTAACAACATTACTTTTCCTATTTAACCAGCATAGCTTTGTGCTTAAAATGTTTTCAAAATGGCCAACCCTTTTAAATGGAACGCTGTGAACAATTCAACCAGTCACAGAGGTTATGTGTACGTGGACCACGTTTGTCCAAATAGATTGAAATTTGGTGTCATCAGTCACTGCCAATGGAACAAGTGATGTCCTAGAGCTGGGCAAAAGTGCCGACATACGTTTACACTTGCACTGTCATCACCAATAGCAATCTTACTATGAACCAACTGCTTACATATTAATAATTAAACAGTGTGATTGAAAAGAATGTTCAACTTGATCTGACTTGAGACTTGAAAGCCCTGAGAACAGCACAGCTGATCGCAGAAGGTATGCATACATTATCCACGTTTGTCCCAGAGGATTGAAATATGATGTTGTCTGCCACTGTTGATAGAGGAGGTGATGTCATACAGCTGAACAATGGTACTGTCATGTGTTTACACTTACACTGTCGTCACCAATGCCGATCTTCCTGTAAACCAACTACTCACATATTGGTAATCTGAGTGATTAAATAATTAAAAAAAATTATTAAAAAAAATACATTCCACTCAATCTGGCTAATGAGACCTGTAGGCTCCAGTGTATGTAATCTATGGATCCAATGCCGTTTTCTTTGTGTTAACAATTTGAAATGATCACCTCACGTCTGTTTCTATGGACTACATCAATAATTAAACATCTCAGTTGGTCAAAACTGTGATTGAAGTCTTTGCAGTGAGTAACAATAGGTTCCTCAAGCTTCTTTCTCTTGATGTTTGGGTTAAAACCAGGACCCGACATGGTCCATGTTTCTAAAAACACTGTCCATTGATTCAAATTAAAGACTTAGCATTTTGTACATCACCTTTGCAGTTTTCCTTTTTTGTTTAGTATTTGATATATTTACTACAGTTTCGTTGTATTTTTGCTTGTGGTTTGCCTTCCAGAGCTGTGTTCATTCAGTCTTATTCTGAAACATTTTGTGGTTTTCCCAATATACATTTTGTTGCAAGGACAAATTATAGCATAAACCGCAAACTTGGTGTTGCAGTTATTAAAATATGTCATTAAATATTTTTTTATCATCCGATGGATTGGCGAAAATGTTTGTCTGTAATGTAACGTCACAGTTCTTACATTTGCCACACTTGAAATGACCTTTCAAGCCAGATGATGGCAAATCTCTTTTCGGGGGGGGGGGGGGTTCTGGGGTTAGAGCCGTATGTGTTGATGCTGTTTCTCCACTGTTGGTTTGCAACTAATCTAATCTAATCTAAACCTTACGTTTATATACCGCATCATCTCCATGAGAATGGAGCTCGACACGGTTTACAAGAACTTAAAATAGTGGGTAGAGAAGAAGAAAAAGGATTACATGAACATGTGTAGAAGGGGGGAGAGAAAGGGGGGAAGGATAGAGCTACAATTTGCTGAAAAGCCAGGTTTTCAGTTGTTTGCGGAATAACTGAATAAAGCTCAGGTTCCGCAGCGGGGTGGTGAGGTCGTTCCAAAGACCTGTGATTTTGAAGAGAAGGGATTTTCCCAGTTTGCCTGAATAGTGGATGCCGCTTGGAGAGGGGAAGGCTAGTTTAAGCCTTTGGGCAGTTCTGGAGGAGTCGGGACTGGAGGAGTTGAAAGACAGTGGGATAAGAGGAGGCAGGATTCCGTGAATGATCTTGAAAGCCAGGCAGGAACATTTGAAATGGATTCTGGAGATTATTGGGAGCCAATGAAGTTTGGCAAGGAGTGGGTAGGCATGGTCAGACTTGCGTTTTGAGAAAATCAGTTTGGCTGCAGTATTCTGGATTAGCTGGAGTCTTAGAATAATTTTTTTTGATAGATTTAAGTAGATGGCGTTGCAGTAATCTAGTTTGGAGAGGATGATGGATTGGACAAGGATGGCAAAGTGTTGTTGGCTGAAGTAGGATCTAGCTTTCCTCAGCATGTGAAGGCTGAAAAAGCATGATTTTGCCATGGAGTTGAGGTGGTCATTGAGGGAGAGAGAGGAATCGATAGTGATACCAAGGACCTTGCATGAGAACTCGAGCTGTAGTGTATCGCCTGTGGGTAGTGTGAAAAGTGTGGGCAGGTGTTCGAATTTTGGGCCGAGCCAGAGTAGTTTTGTTTTAGATTCGTTTAGTTTCATCTGTACCGAGAGAGACCAGGCACGGAGTCTCATTATGCAAGCTGTAATGTTTTCGTGGAGGTTGGTGAGGTTCTGGTCAGTCTCAAGGAGGACAAGGATGTCATCTGCATAAGTGTAGATTGTTTCCAGGGGGGATAGTTGAAAGAGTTTCAGGGAGGACATGTAGATGTTAAAGAGAATAGGGGAAAGGGGTGATCCTTGAGGGACACCGCAAGATGGAGTCCAAGGAGTGGACATGGTGCCATTTGTGTTGACGGTGTAGGAACGGGAGCGTAAGAAGTTTGAGAACCACATTAGGAAGGTAGAGTCGATTCCAATCTCGGAAAGTTGTAAAGTAGTATGTCGTGATGGACGACATCAAAAGCAGCGGAAAGATCGAATTGTAGTAGGTCAGCGAATTTGTTACGTGAGTGTAGTTGTTGTACCTTTGAAATTAGGGAAACTAGGAGGGATTCAGTGCTAAAGCAGGGTCTGAAGCCATGTTGGTAGGGGTGAAGAATGGAGAATCTCTCGAGATAGGAGGAGAGCTGGGTAGCAACTATGGTTTCTAGAAGTTTGGTAAGTAGAGGGATATTTGCTATGGGACGGTAGTTTGATGGTAGGGAGGGGTCGAGATCGGCTTTTTTCAGAATAGGTGACAAGGCAATGTGGCCCATTTTTGTGGAGAACAAGCCTGATAGTAGAGCAGAGTTAATGAGTCTCGTAAAGGAGGAGATGGCCTGTGCAGGAATGTTTTCATAAAGGTGGGATGGGAAAGGATCTAAGATGCATTTGCAGGATTTCAGTCTGAGGCAGAGTTTAGAGATCTGGGGTTCAGATATGGGTTCAAATGTCGTCCAGGATCTATCCGCTGGGATAGGGTTTGAGTCATTGGGAGGAAGAGAATTGTAAGAGACTGCTGAGGGGAAAGAGCTCCTTATGGTGGAAATCTTTTCATTGAAAAATTTGGCTAAGTCGTTTGCGGAAGGAGGGCAGAGGGGAGAGGTGGAGTCGTTTTTTGAGGTTAAGTTTCGCCAGATGTAGAACAGAGTACTATTTTGATACTATGTATGCTAACTTGTAACCCGTCCTGAGCTTTCTAGGAGGACAGGATATAAATTGAAATAAATAAATAAACTCAACTCATACATCCAGAAAATACATTTTGCCTTTGCTTCTGTAGGAATTCTCAATCTTCTTCATTTTTAAGTTCAGTGATAACATCTTTTTTTGAAATTTCAAACAACTGTTTGAGTTCACTTTTAAAGATCTCTTCATTCTATCTCATCACCTTCTCATTGACGAGCTCTGTGTTCCTATATGGACAAATACTCTTCGTGTAGTTTCTTCAACTTCCTAATGCAAGAGTCAGTGCACTGTGTCGGTATCCTGGCTCAATCCCATACTGCCATCGTTGACTTTCACACTTTTCAGTAAAGGTTTTCCTTTGACATAGTGATGAAAATTGACCAGTCAAAGAACATCCAATCCACATAGTAGTTGACAGCTGACAAACGGACTTCCCAAAGAGCCAGTTTTCGGGTGCAAATCGCAAACTAGATGACGCCATACAACTAATTATGCGCAGTCACCTACATACACAACACAGAAGCAAACAGTGCGTGCTGGGGTGACTTCTAAATATTGTCTGATCAAGCTGAAATTTGATACAGGAATAAGACATATCAAGTGTACAAAAATAAGCCTTGTGGAGAAAAAATTTGACAAGGTTGATTTTTTTTTTTTTTTTTGCATACTACCATGGACCACTTTACTGGTGCGGCACAGGTTATCAAGCCTACCTCCTTTCCCAGTAAAGACAGTGTGGTATTAAAGGATGTCCAAGACTGCAGGCTAGATTTTGTTCTTAAGAAGCTATTTGAAACTGCAGCCTCTGGTTTAAAGGCAGCTCCAGCTCCAAGTTGTGCTGTGATCTGGAGGCAATGGCCTATAGGGATCACCAGTTTATAGTGTCGAGTGGATTATGTAGCAGATATTCTCTATGATCTTTTAGGCAAAATGTCTGATTTTTTTCCATTTCTGCCTGCAGGATGCTGTGGATCAGGCAGTGGGCAGAGGACTGCTCCAAGGTGACCTTGAGTAAATTATCTTTTAAAGGACAATTACTCTTTAGGAAAGGCTTGGACGATCTTTATGGCCAGCATGCAGGATCACAAGCTGAAAACTTTACCAGACAGCAGACCTCGAGCCCCTAGAAGGTCAGGGTGCAGTCATTTTTGTGCTTCAAGATGATATCACCAATTCTTGGGAGGGCCTTCGGACCAGAGATCATTTCAAAGCTTAAGGCAAAGATTCAGAGGGGCCAGGTGTCCCAATCTTCAGGATCCCGCTCCACAGCCACTCCCAAGAAGCAGTTATGATGCCAAGCTGTCAGCCGGGCTTCCATACTTTGGGTGGAGGTTATCAGTCTATTGGGAAGCATGGGCAGAGATCACTACAGTCCACTGGGTGCTGGATGTCATTCAGAAGAGGGGTACAAGCTTGAGTTCTTTCATCCCCTCATGGACCTCTCTCTGGCTGAGAAACCAGAAAAAGTGGGCAGAGTCTGAGCAACAGTGCAAAGGTTGCTAGATTTGTGGGCCATAGAGCCTGGCAGATATTTGATGTACTTTATAGTGTCCAAAAGAAGCTCAGAAGACTGGAGGCTGATTCTAGACCTCAAGGCAGTCAATGCAGCCCTCAACATGGATAAGTGTAAAGTGATGCATGTCGGTAACAAAAATCTCATGCACCAATACAGGATGTCCGCGGCGGTACTTGGATAGACCTCCCAGGAAAGAGACTTGGAAGTTCAGATCGACAAGTCGATGAAGCCATCCATGCAATGTGTGGCGGCGGCGAAAAGGGCGAACAGAATGCTAGGAATGATTACGAAGGGGATCACGAACAGATCAGAGAAGGTTATCATGCCGCTGTACAGGGCCATGGTGCGCCCTCACCTGGAGTACTGCGTCCAGCACTGGTCACCATACATGAAGAAGGACACGGTACTAAAAAGGGTCCAGAGAAGAGCGACTAAAATGGTTAAGGGGCTGGAGGAGTTGCTGTACAGTGAGAAATTGAAGAAACTGGGCCTCTTCTCCCTTGAAAAGAGGAGATTGAGAGGGGACATGATCGAAACATCCAAAATACTGAAGGGAATAGATTTAGCAGATAAAGATAGATTGTTCACCCTCTCCAAGGTAGGGAGAATGAGAGGGCACTCTCTAAAAAGGGGATAGATTCTGAAAGGGGATAGTTGAAAGGGGATAGTTGAAAGGGGATAGTTGAAAGGGGATAGATTCTGTACAAACGTAAGGAAGTTCTTCTTCACCCAGAGAGTGGTAGAAAATTGGAACGCTCTTCCGGAGTCTGTTATAGGGGAAAATACCCTCTAGGGATTCAAGACAAAGTTGGACAAGTTCCTGCTAAACTGGAATGTACGCAGGTGAGACTGGAATCATTTAGAGCACTAGTCTTTGACCTGGGGGCCGCCGCGTGAGTAGACTGCTGGGCACAATGGACCACTGGTCTGACCCAGCAGCGGTAATTCTTATGTTCAAGATACCACGTTTCCATATGGAGATGGTGAGGTTGGTAATTGCTTCGATGGCGCCTGGGAAATTTCTCGCGGTCAATGGATTTGACAGAGGCCTAACTGCACATTCCCATTTTTTCAGAGCGCAGGAAGTTCTTGCGATTCCATGTGCTGGAGCAACACTTCCAGTTTGTGGTCTTACCCTTCAGGCTATCTACGGTGCCACGCACCTTAACCAAGATAATGGTGGTAGTTGTAGTACACTTATGCAGAGCAGGTATACAAGTGCATTTGTACATCTGAACAATTGGCCCAATCTGAATCCGAAGGCAAGAAAGGCTGTGCAAAGAGTGATTCAGCTATTGCAGAGGCTGGGCTGGGTGGTCAACTTTCAGAAGAGCCGTCTGTAAGGATTAGCAACCGCCCAAAATGTAAGGTTTTGGAGGGGTAATGTTGAAGCAAACAAGCCCTAATGATATAATGTGACGGCTTTACACTCCGCCTGGTCCCAGGTTCATTACCCTCATAGAAAATTCCGTGGGAAGTGAAATTACTGACAATGACAGCCAGAAGTGATTGTATAAAGAATATATTATGTAGAAATAGGCTTAATATTACAGAAAGGCAATCTTTAGAAAGATACATAAGCTTTACTGGGTTACAAATGTACAGAAAGAAATAGACATAAGCTTTACAAATACAGAGTGGATTCAGAGACTGCTTGTGTATATGAGAGAGAGAGAGAGAGAGAGGACAGCTTACCTTCATTACAGAGTCCAGTGGAAAGAGAGGGGAGGGGGTGATGGTCCAGGCTTCAGGTTCCAGAGAGAGAGAGGGGAGTGTTGCAGAGAAGAGGCTTTATATGTTGGAATCTTATTCTAAAGATAGAAACTATTGTATTTCCCAGTATCTTTCTGTTTATAATTTGTGAACTGTTTGAAATAATGGTTAGTTTAATTGATAAGGAATGTGTAACACTTACAGGAATGGTAGATGGGATTAGTCTCTGGCTTCTTTGTCCCATTCAAGTATCCTATCTTCTTGATAAACAATCCAGTCTGGCCTGATGCTTAATGTATGTGAATTCTGTGCAGGAGCATTTAGCTGGAGCTAGTGTTCATCTTAAGTACCAGACCTTAGCACATCTTTATAATCTCAGGTCTGTTAATCACTGATACTTTAGATGTAATTTTCTGAGGTTGTCTGCACTGACATGCCCCAAGATCAGATATGAATGATATGATCTCCCATAGGCTTTTGCTGCCATTGGTAAGGCCAACCGAAAATGCTGACTGCTAGCAATGCTAGGTTGACACCATCTAGAGTCGATGCAGATCTTGGTGTGTCTGGGAGTCCGGTTTGACCCAATGGAGAACAAGGTGTTCCTCCCAGAAGTCCGCATAGAGAAGCTCCTATGTCAGATATGGGAGTTTTGAAGTGAGACAGCTCCGACAGTTTAGCATTACTTGCAGGTACTGTGATCAGTGGTAGCAACCGTGGATGTGGTTTCCTGGGCAAGGGCACACTTGTGTCTACTCTAGAATGCACTACTCTCTCCATAGTGCCTGCAGATGGATGTGCTGCTGCAGCAGCAGCTACTTTGAACAATGGGAACATGTCACAGTTTTGCCTGGTGGTTGGAGCCTCAGTCTCTAGCCAGAGGAGTTCCTCTTCACATCTCTGCATAGGTGATCCTGAAGACAGATGCCAGCCTATTCAGCTGGGATGCACATTGCAAAGGGCATCCGGTTCAGGGGTGCTGGTCCCCTTCTCAGAGGAAGTGGTTGATCAACTGCTTAGAACTTCAAGCCATCCACCTGGTGCTTCAGGAATTTGGAAGCACGCTGCAGAGCAAAGCGGTATGAGTTTTCTCAGACAATGCAATGGCAGTAGCCTATGTCAATCGCCAGGGAAGCACCAAGAGTGCTTCTCTACGCTTGGAAGCCCAGATGCTGTTTTGGTGGACTGAGTCCCATCTCTTGGCACTCTCAATGGCACATGTGGCAGAAGTGGACAATGTGCAAGCAGATTTCCTCAGCTGGAAGACTATGGATCCTGGGATGGCATTGGCAGCCAACAAGAAAGTGGCTCAGTTCTTTAGTCGAAGATATGAGCCAGGAAGCAAAGGTTATGATGCCCTGGTGCAGCCTTGGCCAAAGGCAGGACTTCTTTATGTCTTTCCTCTGTGGCCCATGATAAGCAGTTTTCTGCACAGGATCATGACACACCAAGGGCTGGTGATTCGAGTAGCACCAGATGGCTGAGGCAATCATGGAATGCAGATCTGGTCCATTGCAAAGGTACCAATGTCCTAAGACTGCTCATGCAAGGGCCCAATTGTCCTGCTTTGGTCTTATGGCATAGCTCTTGAGCGCATGGCACAAGTGCGCAAAGGCTATTCAAACAGAGTGATGTCCACCCTTCTAAAATGTAGGAAGAAAATGACTCTAGCCACATATGCAAAAGCCTGGAAGTGTTTCCAAGCTTGGTGCACTCAGAGGAGTGAGGACCAGAACTCGGCCCAGATATTGGTGGCGCTTGCCTTCCTGCAGGAAAGACTGGAAAAAGTCTAGCGGTTGGTTCCTTGAATGTTCCGATTGTAGGGCTCTCATGTTTTGGGCCTTAGGTTGATAAGAGCACTGTAACTGCACATCAAGATGTGGCCTGTTTTTTGAAGGGCACTTTGCACCTATGTCCTTTGATACGACAACCTTTTCCAGTGTTAAGTCTTAATCTGGTCCTACAGGCAATAGCTAGAGCACTCTATGAACCTCTAGAGCAAGCTTTACTGATGGATCTTACAGTCAAAATAGTGTTTTTGGTGGTGATCACTTCTGCTCGACAGGTGTCGGAATTGCAGGGATTGTCTTACAGAGATCCCTTCCTCAGAATTTCAGATTTAGAGATAGTACTGTGTACAGTACCTTCTTTCTTACTGAAAATAGTCTTCAGCTTTCATATCAGGAAATGCAGATGCTGGCCTTCTCACCTTCAGGATCAAGGAAGAGTGATAAAGTGGTGAAATTATTGGATGTGTGCTGTGTTACTGCAGTATCTGGAGGTTATGAACAAATTTTGAATGTCAGATCATCTCTTTTTACAGCCTTGAAAATGACCATTTCAAGATGGATTTGTATGGCAATTTATTCAGCCTATATCGGAAGTTGAAAGCAACTGCCTAAATCTGTAAAGGTACACTCCATTAAAAATGTGGCTTCCTCATGGGCTGAATCTTCAATGGTGTCTTTGGAAGAAATCTGTAGAGCGGCCACATGGTCCTCTCTCCATATGTTCACAAAGTTTTACAGGGTGAACGTAGCTGCCAAAAAGGACTCCACATTTGGATCATCCATTCTGTCAGCAGGCTCATCTGTCCCGCCCTAAACTTGAGGACTGCTGTGATACGTCCCAAAGGTTCAGAAATAATGTGTCTGTCACACTAGAAGGAAAGATTAGGCTCTTACCTTGGTAATCTTTCTAGTAGACAGACACATTATTCCTGAAGCCCTCCCTGTCAGATGTTCAATTGCCTGCTTGCTGTCTCAAACATGCCAGGAATTTGGGCGTCTTGTTTCATTCCTTTATCTAGCTTTGACAAGAATAGAGGACGTGACTGCCACTTAAAAAAAATCTAGGGGGGGGGGCGCTAGTGAGCCAGCTAGGTGATGGCAGCATAACTGCTGAGCTCCGGCTGCACAATTACAAAATCGATAAAATCGCATATTTAAACTTCTTTTATTTTTAATGTTCACACATTTTTCTGTTCCTCTGGCAACATGGCTTCATCGAAGATAGGCAAAAGACATAAGCCTGACCCACCGTCTCCAAAAAAGCCTTCTGAGGAGAACAAAGAAGACGACAGCCCGCAGGCCATTTTGGCTGCTCTAAAAACCCTGCGCTCCATGCTGGCAGATGTTCAAATTGATGTAACAGATATCAAGTCAGACGTTGCTGACATGAGGGAAGATATAGCGCAATTTCAACAAAGATTGCAATCGGTTGAAGATAAGCAAGCTACACAACAGACCTGTATTAAAGATCTGCAACTACAAGTCAAAAAGATACCACAGCTTGAAAGGGAATTCGAAGAAGCAAATTTACGCTCTCGAAGAAATAATCTGCGAATATTAGGAATTCCGGAAGGGACTGAGTCTGTCAATATGATCAAATTTCTGGAAAACTTCATACCAAAAACTCTGGATATGCAATTTGAAAAACCACTAGAGATAGACCGGGCTCACAGAGTCCCTTCTCATCTGATCCCGAATGCTAGATACCCACGTCCGATTGTGCTTCGGCTGCTACGATACAACCAGATACCTGAAATTATGTTCAGAGCGAAAGCGAAATCTCCCTTAAAACTTGATGGCTACAATGTCCTTTTTGTACCAGATCTAAGCAAAAAAACTGCTCAACTTCGCAAACAACTGCTGGCATATAGACCTAAACTAAAAGAACTGAATGCTAAATATGGTATGATGTACCCAGCTCGAATGCGGGTAACCCTAAATAACTCCACCAAGTACTTCACTGATCCTACCGCACTTGCAGATTTCATCGAAGAAATGCGTCCCTCTCCAGTTGATGTGGTGTGAATCTCTGGCTCTCTCTTTCCACTACTCGTTGCCAGGTCCCTTCGTTGCTGCTGACTAATTTGCTTTCATCGGTATTACAGTCTTATACTATGGAGTGCCCAACTGGACAAACTTCTTCTTCCTATCACTTGGGGTATTGCTTATGTTGTTTTCAACGCTCACTGACTTTTTCCTTGTTTAATAACATACCTTCTCGGATCCCGTCCTTTTACTTTTCTAATGCGCCATAGAAACGAAGTAGTTTTAGCAGTCATCATGGCGTCTTCACTGTCTTCGGATCCCTGAAACACGTGGCGGCTGGCGCGAAATACTCGCGCCATAAGAATCAACTAAACACAGCGCTGATAGCCTTTGGATTCAACTACTGCTGCATTTGGTCTTGGCGCCTGCCGTTTGTATATACCCGGATGCCTTTCTTTTCTCTTTTTCTTTCTTCCTATTGTATGTCTTCCTTCTCTTTTATCTAGGTCTATTTCTGATTCACATTTCTGAATTAATGTACTGTGGATTCCTTTCTACCTACTACTACGTTAATGTAATAACCTTTACAGACAGACTTATTGCTTTTCTCCTCATCGCGGCGCTAAGGCTGTTACAGATATGCTGACTTGTTTTTGCTTTGTTTACAGTGGAAAGGAGATTTGAACTTATGTTACTAATACAAATTATATTTCTACAATTCATAAAGTTCGATAACTTATACTATTATTATTTCTCATCACATCCCATACTTTAGTATGTGTCAAACTGCATAATATATACCATATATGTTGCATCTATTATTTATACTATTATTTAATATTGCACTTAATTCTTTACTACAGTATACTCTCTGTATGATATATGTCTCAATCCAATATCGCATGAGAAAGTGAATGGATATACAACGACAGGATGTCTTATGCTTATTCCTTCCTTTCTTCGTTGTCTATCATATTAATCTATTTTATATTCTTGGTTGCACCCTTCCTGGTTAACAATCATAGTAATTCATATTTTTATCACTTTCCTCTATTTTATCCATCTTTACAATACCTTTCCTCAGATGTACATGTATACAGTAGTATGATGTCATTGGTTTATTCTTCTACTGTATATTACATTAATGTACTATATTCTTTTGATTTTATGCTTTCTGATATGCATCCTTTTACGTCATGTACTGCTGTGACTATATCTTATTCCTATTGTACCATATCATACAATTACTGTTTTTTTCTTTATATATAAATACAATGGATAGATGTCTTAAGTTTATTCTTCTATTGTATTTGGCCCCACTCTATTTGTATTATTTGGTACATTCTTTCTCTCCTTTTCAGTTAATTTTATTCCTTTTCAGTTAACCTTTCGCTTGTTATGTTACTATTTCTATGCCTTCTTATTAGTCTAAATGTCCCTTTCTAATCCTTCTCATATGAGTTTATGACTACAATAGTTGGATGTTTTAAGTTTATTCCTCTGTAGTAGGTCATTTATTATAGTTGTTTTGTCCTTATTTGTCTATATCATGCCCATATTATATTTTATTTCAACAGGAATGCCTCCTGCATTACATATCATAGATCTTTGGTTTAGGGTCCCTGCTATTACATTTGCTTAAAATAGACAGGTACCCTAAGTTTTCCTTAAATATACTGCTGCCATTCAATACCTTAATGCAACACTCCTTAAGTGCGTGACTCACTATACATTGGGAAGATGTCTTAAGTTTATTCATCCCTTGTATACCTCATTTGTCCATTATATATTGATTGTAATATTTTTCTTGGTTAGAATCTTAGTCTTTATTAATTTATCCTATGGTTATATATATTTTTTTTATTTTTTTTTTTATATATTATTTATTTTTGCACTAGCTCACATATATATATGCATCATATGTTAGCATGAAGCCATAGATCTATTCCTCTATTATGTGCTGCAGTCATGTACTTTACTATTACGGTTTTATTCTTTTTATTATGAACCTTACGTATCATGTACTACTGGATGTATATCTTTTCTCTATTATATCTTATTCTACACTCTCTGATCTAACTTTATGAGTACCTACAATAGTTAAATGTTATAAGTTTATTCTTATATGCTAACCTTTACTACCTTATTCTGCATTATCTGTTGAATTTTCTTTTTATTTTTGAGGTACTGCCTTACTATCCTGACGATTATCATTTTTATTAGAATTTCTGCATAATGTCTAGTAATACACCATAATATCTATGGTCATGCTTATATATAGTAGACAGATGTCTTAAGCTTATTCTGCTATTATATCATATAACATTGATTATGACTTGTCTACTGCTGTTTTAGATTGCATTAGATGAATCTTATAGACACATTTTTTCTTTTCATGTCACATATATGTAACACCCCTTCATGTGATATTTATTTAGAATTTCGATATGTTTACCTAAATTACTTTATTCTTACACTGGCATGATGGCATTGAACCACTATTACACTGCATATTTTCTGCTTACAATTACTAATAACTTACTGTGTTATCTTTGTCATAGATTACCATTGGGTTAACGACAGGTACAATAGGACAGAACACTGCTACTGCTGTAGTATTTAATGCATTACTCACTAAAATCTTCTACAACCACATGTTCTTCTACAAAATTGTTCTCTGTCATTATCTAACCTATATAAATCAGATACTTAACTGTATTATGTATCATCCTGAGGAACTATGTTCTATATCCCATTAGATGACATATTTTCATACCATACCTCAACTGAAGTTATTTCTCCTTATAATTAATAGAGTTGGTTATATTTGACATTCACTCTCTGAATACCGACAATGAGCACCT
The DNA here is from genome assembly GCF_902459505.1 of Geotrypetes seraphini. Lineage (NCBI taxonomy): Eukaryota > Metazoa > Chordata > Amphibia > Gymnophiona > Dermophiidae > Geotrypetes > Geotrypetes seraphini. Next base: position 93,752,049 of record NC_047093.1, on the reverse strand, counting down.
AACGAGAACCTGTGCAGTGACTATATTTCTTGTCCTAATGGTTATACAGTGGTGCCTCGCATAACGGACGCCTCGCACAGCGAACGCTGCGCACAACGAACTTTATGTCTTGATCCGTACAACGAACTTCGTTTCACACAACGAAGTCGCCCGAGCTGCATCCTTCCGCGCAGGCACTGCGCTTAACTGCCCTCTCTCCGCCTGGTTCCCTCTTGCCCCCCCGACTCCCCGACACGATCGGGGCAAAAAGGAGCCCAAGCCCTCTTGCCCCGCCGATTCCCCAACTCCCCACACAATATCGGGCCAGGAGGGAGCCCAAGTCCTCCTGGCCACGGCGACCCCCTAACCCCACCCTGCACTACATTACGGGCAGGAGGGATCCCAGGCCCTCCTGCCCTCGACGCAAACCCCCCCCCCCCCCAACGACCGCCCCCCCCAAGAACCTCCGACCGCCCCCCCCGCCCACCCGCGCCCCCCCTGGCCGACCCCCACGACACCCCCACCCCCCTTCCCCGTACCTTTCTGTAGTTGGCCGGACAGACGGGAGCCAAACCCGCCTGTCCGGCAGGCAGCCAGCGACGGAATGAGGCCGGATTGGCCCATCCGTCCCAAAGCTCCGCCTACTGGTGGGGCCTAAGGTGCCTGGGCCAATCAGAATAGGCCCGGGAGCCTTAGGTCCCTCCTGGGGGCGGGGCCTGAGGCACATGGGCCCAACCCGACCATGTGCCTCAGGCCCTGCCCCCAGGAGGGACCTAAGGCTCCCGGGCCTATTCTGATTGGCCCAGGCGCCTTAGGCCCCACCAGTAGGCGGAGCTTTGGGACGGATGGGCCAATCCGGCCTCATTCCGTCGATGGCTGCCTGCCGGACAGGCGGGTTTGGCTCCCGTCTGTCCGGCCAACTACAGAAAGGTACGGGGAAGGGGGTTGGGGGTGTCGTGGGGGTCGGCCAGGGGGGTCGCGGGTCGGCTGGGGGGGCGGTCGGAGGTTCTTGGGGGGGGGCGGTCGTTGGGGGGAGGGGGGGTTTGCGTCGAGGGCAGGAGGGCCTGGGATCCCTCCTGCCCGTAATGTAGTGCAGGGTGGGGTTAGGGGGTCGCCGTGGCCAGGAGGACTTGGGCTCCCTCCTGGCCCGATATTGTCGGGGAGTTGGGGAATCGGCGGGGCAAGAGGGCTTGGGCTCCCTTTTGCCCCGATCGTGTCGGGGAGTCGGGGGGGCAAGAGGGCTTGAGCTCCCTTTTGCCCCGATCGTGTCGGGGAGTCGGGGGGGCAAGAGGGCTTGAGCTCCCTCTTGCCCCGATCGTGTCGGGGAGTCGGGGGGGCAAGAGGGCTTGAGCTCCCTCTTGCCCCGATCGTGTCGGGGAGTCGGGGGGGCAAGAGGGCTTGAGCTCCCTCTTGCCCCGATCGTGTCGGGGGTGCCAGGGACCACACGGAGTCACCCACCGTACCACCCGATTCGGGTAAGCGCAGGTATCGGTGGGTGGCTTATTTGCGGGGGGGTGCCTTATTTTACATTTTTTTCTAAAAAGGGGGGGCTGTCTTATTTGATGGCCCTGCCTTATCATCGGGGAAACACGGTAGAAAAAAAAAAAAAAATGAACAGTTAAGTCCCAGTTTTTGCCGCTGAGACTCTGCCCTCTCACTGTAAAATTAGACTCTACTTAGTCTGTCTTTAAATTTAAAAAATGTGTGTTGTTTTAAAAAACAATTATGTTTTTAGATGTATCTAAATAAAAATAATAACCAAAAATTTATCTTTTTTTATGTCATCTTAGCATATTTTATGCTACAGAACGAATTATTTTTTTTAACATGTATTGTTATGGGAAAACGCGTTTCACATAACGAACTTTTCGCATAACAAACTTGCTCCTGGAACGAATTAAGTTCGTTGTGTGAGGCACCACTGTATAATGTTTCTACATTTATTGAAAGATCTGTTAAATGGCGATTTTTATAAATCTCATTGGTGATAGCAGCCGTGACGTAGTTGTGCTGCTACCTATGTTCTCGTTTCCCTTAGAGATTATATACCATATCTGTCTATTTTCTTTTCCAAGACGGAATATGGTATATTGGTTCGGATGTGTTCAATTTTATATTCTTGATTTGTTAGAGTATTTGTATTTGTCAGGTTCGCGAGGGCTGCAGGTGGCTAATTTTCATAATTCTTTATTCACATGTCGTTGAAATTGCTTTCCTTGAATGTAAAAGGCTTTAATAAACCTATCAAGAGAAAAAAAATACTTACCTATGTTTCTCGTAAATCCCCTGATATAATATTATTTCAGGAGACTCATCTTTCGGCTACGGAAAATCTCAAGTTAAAGACTGGAGGATTTAGAGAAGTTTATTTCTCTCCAGCTAATGGTAAGAGAAATGGTACTGCCACCCTTGTACATAATTGTCCTATATTCAAATTTTACATCACAAAAATGATACGGAAGGACGCTGGAATATGATAACAATTCAGCTTCTCAAACATACGCTCTCCATTTTTAACATATATGCACCTAATATTGATGATCCCGTATTCTTTGATAACCTTACGGCTATAGTGCTTGCTGAAACTTCCCATGCCTACATAATGGCTGGAGATTTCAATCTAGCCCTAGAACCCTCAATAGATAGGAAGTCTGCTGTATCATATAAAATAACAAGAGCTTGGCACAGCTTGCACGACATGCTTACACAACTAGATTTAATTGATACTTGGCGCTTCTTACATAGAACAGATTCTCAATTCTCCTTCTATTCCCCGCCTCATAACTCATATTCACGCCTTGATTATTTTTTCCTAAGTAAAAAACTCTCGAATACGGTGGTAACTGCATCAATACATGAGATCTCCATTTCTGACCATGCCACGATCGAACTGCACTTAGATGCTATCATGATCCAACCTTCACCTTGCACCTGGCGATTCAATAATGCATTATTGGATGATCCCCAATTTGTTCTTAAAATAGGAAATGCTTTAAAGGAATATTATGAACTCAACTCACCTGAATATACAAACAGGGTTATTTTATGGGATGCCTGTAAAGCTTATATCAGAGGATGTATCATAGCTTATCAAGCTAATAAAAATAAACAAACCAAACAACTTCTATTAGAACAATAGCGAAAAATCATACAACTGGAGACCATACATCAGCAACATCCTGAAAATATGCAGACATTGTCTGTTCTTCGTGGATCTAGACTGGCTTATAATCTGTACTTAAGTACCCAAGCCGGTAATACCCTGTTTATGCAATCTGCATGCTATCATAGCACAAATAATCGTAGCGGCCATTTGTTAGCCAACTATTTGAAAATTCGCGAAGAAAAATCTCATATATATGCTATATTAGATGAACAGGGTAATAAACACACAGACCCAATCGACATCACTCACAATTTTAAATTGTTCTATGAATCTTTATATACTACAGAAGTATCGTTACAAAATATTGATACATTTTTTGCTCCGCTGGGATCCAGGCCTCAATTATCTTTAGAAGATAACTTGACCCTACATGCGGACATCACTCCCGAGGATATTATTTCTTCCCTAAAAATGATGGCCAAAAAGAAATCCCCTGGACCTGATGGTTTTACGGTAGAATTTTATATTACTTTTCAAGATATTTTAGTTCCCCAATTACTTCAGTTATATGATCATTTTAATTTCACAGGTGCTGTTACAGGTACCTTTACGGAAGCAGCTATAATTGTTTTACCCAAACCAGGTAAGGACCCATTGAAAATCCAAAATAATAGACCTCTATCCCTAATAAATGTAGACGCAAAAATTTATGCAAAAATTTTAGCAGATAGAATCCAAGCTGCACTACTCAAATTAATTGGTGTAGAACAGAATGGTTTTATGCCAGGACGTCTAGCAAGTGACAATACTAGATTGTTCGCGTCTCTTCTCCAAGTTGCACAACACTCCACACATCCTTATTTAGCCCTTGCTCTCGATGCTGAAAAAGCATTTGACAGAGTTGAGTGGCAATACATGTTTAGTGCAATGGCTTGGTTTGGTTTTTCGAAAGAATTTATGGTAAAGATTTTATATACTAAGCCTACTGCTTCACATAAGTTAAATGGTGTAACTTCTGATCCTTTCTATCCTACTAGAGGGACGAGGCAAGGCTGTCCACTATCATCCTTGCTCTTTAATTTAGCACTAGAACCATTGCTCATTTCAATACGTCATTCTCCTAATATTACTGGTATTATTAAAGGATCCTTCGAATTTAAATTTTCTGCTTATGCAGACGATGTACTGATCTATACTGACCCATTGTCATTATCCCATTTACTAACACTTATTGATTCCTACTCACGCTATTCTGAGTATAAGCTCAATGCTACCAAAACTGAGCTGATGCCATTTAACAAATACGTTTCTCAGCATTCACTATCGGAATATAACTTTCAATGGTCCCAAGGGAAGATTAAGTATTTAGGGCTACATTTTGGCCCTACAATTGAGGATACGATTCAATTTGCTGTTGAAGATATACTACAGATGATCACTTGCCTTACTTCTCGTTGGAACCCATTAAATTTGTCCTGGTGGGGAAGAATAGAGTCAATTAAAATGGTGCTAGCTCCAAAAATATTATATCCCCTCAGTATGTTACCCGTTTTACTACCCAACACATTTTACAAACGCGTCAACCAACTATTGACCAAATTTCTGTGGAATAATAAAGTGCCCAGAATAGCATTATATAAGCTACAGCTACCCAGGCAGAATGGAGGTCTCAACCTCCCTAATTTTTTGGATTATCACCATGCCTTTATTCTTACACAATGTTCTCGCTGGATACTAAATGATGACTCGAAACTCCCTGTTTCCTCTTGGATTAATTTAGATAAAGAACTATATAATTGGTCTTCGCTGGAATTATTACCCTTCATATTTTCTACTGGTTTTTTACATCACAAAGATCACGTACTAGAGGCTGCTGTAACTGTTTTTAAAGATATAGACAAATTATGTACCAATAAATGGCATGACTCTCTACACTTTCCTATTTGGTGTAATCCTAAAGTTCAAATACAACACAATTTAGTTAACTGGAAGAATTGGAAATCTGAAGGAATTTGGAAATTGGGACATCTGTATAATGGTAGTAATTGGATACCATATGATAAACTCAGTTCAATATATTGCCTACCGCCCTCAGCTTTCTTCCAATGGCTGCAACTCAAACATGCATTTCATGACCTATTACATGACAAAAAGGATACATGGGCTGAACCTGATATTCTCAAATACTGTTTGACTTTTACTTTTAAAAGAAAAGAGGCCTCAAATTGGTATAAAGTAATTCAATTCTATAAGCAATCTTTCTCCCTTCCCAATGAATCTCGTTGGACAGCTGAATTAAATATGGCTATTGACGAAAATGATTGGATACGCATGTGGACGTCCTTCTATAGATGTACTAGCTCAGCTGCATTATATCAGTCATTTTATTTTCTGATACATAGGGCCTACTGGACTCCTAACAAATTATCTAAAATAAAGAAAGACAATGGTAGTGATCTCTGCTGGTCCTGTAAATTGTCTACGGGCACACTGAAACACATGTTATTCGACTGTCCACTATTGCAAAATTATTGGAGAGTAATATGGGACCAAATTTGTTCCTCCCTGGCTATAGACACTCCTCTCTCTTATCCGCTCCTACTTGTTAGTCTGACGGCCTCTCATGTGTCCATTCCCCCTGATAAAATTCCTCTGCTTCAACTTATGATGTTGGTTGCCCTACGTATCATTTTTGCAAATTGGAAAGACTTTACCAATATATCCTCTAATGAGTGGTGGAATACAATATGTCTCTATGCTAAATATGAAAGAGTGGCGGCTGAGCGACGTGGTTCCTTATGCCGATTTAAACAACTGTGGTCTCCTTTACTTACTTATCTTGAGTCTATTTAAGATGACATGTTATCCTGCAGTCCTTGCGAACCTGATCTTAACTTATAATTTTGAACTAAATTTACTTTTGAACCTAATTTTGATTTAGATTTTGTCTGATATTATTGCTCAACTTGTGGTTAACATTTTCAACAACATTTTACATCTGGTAAATATCGTATATTACACATCCGTCCAACTTTCTTGGTTTTGTTCCTTACAGTTATGGTAGGATGTTTCCTACCTTGGTTTTTCTTAATGTCAATGATGTCCGCAATGTACACCTCTGTTATTATCTGATTACTGTATTGGTCATTGTTGCCTTCCTTGTATGTATAAGCTAAAAACTTTCAATAAAAAATGATTGAACTAAAAAAATCTAGGGGATATTGATGAATTTCCCACACTCTTAGTGCAGGTTGCACTCCAGTAGATAACTTGGTTTTTTGCACCTTGTTATGTATTGCAAATGGTTACACTTTGTTTCATCTGTTGTATGTTAATGATATGAGCAGAACAGACATGTTTCTTGGAGATCATTCCGGTACCCCTCCCTATTCTGTTTCTTCTTTAGGGCTAACCATCTGCTTTGTTGTGAACTGAAGACAGTCCAGAGAGATGGGAAATGGAACAAAAGAATGCTAATGAGGCTCTCTACAAGAATTCTCGCGGGAATAGATTAAATACCCGCAGGTTCAGGAATAATATCTACTAGAAAGAAGATTTTCGAGATAAGAACCTAATGTTTCCATATAATTTTTAAAAAAATTTATCAAAGAAAACCCTTTGATTTTTGAGGTTGAAATCTCAAGTAGGGTGAGTTCTGGTATAAATGGTGTTGTTTCACATTCTGTCAGTCCAAAAGTTGGTGTATTTGTACTTACTTTGTACATTACATTACACTAGGGACTTTTTACCTGCATATATCAAGAAATAATTCAATGCAGTTTACTTAGTAAGATACTAGAGCAGGGGTGGACAACTCCGGTCCTCGAGGGCCGGAATCCAGTCGGGTTTTCAGGATTTCCCCAATAAATATGCATGAGATCTATTTGCATTCACTGCTTTCAATGCATATTCATTGGGAAAATCCTGAAAACCCAACTGGATTCCTGTCCTCGAGGACCAGAGTTGCCCACCCCTGTACTAGAGCATACTCTGAGAAATACATTATATAATGATATATCTTCTATAAAGATAATAATAAACAATCTAAACTGAAGAATAAATTTACAAAAAAAGGAAGGTTTTCAATGTTCTAAATAAAAGATAATCTGTAATTGATCAAATTGATGCTGGATTAGAATTCTGTACTGAAGATGCTTGATATACCAGTGAAGACCAAAGCAATTCCCCACACTGGGAAAGCTAAGCAACATTTGGTTTCTTTTAACTTTTGAACTATTATTTAAAGGTTGAAAGAAACCCTTCAGTGTCTCCGGTAAATCTCTCTTAAAAATTTTGAATATGAATATACACAATTTGAATATGAATATACAAAACGTTAATGCTGGGTAATAAATATAGAGGCACTCTTCCTTACAGCTGTTTTGTTTTCTTTCTGCAGGTATGTTGGGGAGATGATATCCAATTCGGAGGCAGATGTACGAGAAGATGACTCCTACCTCTTTGACCTTGATAACAAGGTAGTGTTTAGGATGGTAGGGAATATTGGCCAAGTTGATCACTTATATATAATCTTGAGAGTTGACGCTGTGCAATAGCTTGGGGTATTTTAAAAGTTCACTTGGGTTTTCCTTTCCTAATGGCCTTGTCGATGATGTACTGAAATGTATTGAGCTGGTAGAATTCATTGGAATCCTTCAGAGCCACAAATGTATGTTGATTTTATTTTTTTTGGCTTTCCCTAATAAATATGCCTGACATAGATTTGCAGCTCCAAAACAATGATGTAGAATTCTTTAATTTTATCTTTAAATCCAGAATATGTACATCAACTCCCCAATTACTAAACTATCTGAATAAAATAATAATTTATTGCACGGCCTCAGCCCCACCACTCCTCCACCAATTATAAGTTTATAGCTTTCTAAAATCAGCAGTGAGTCGGATGACAGAAAGCGGACGCAGGAGACCCTTGAACAAGCACAAGCGTGCAAAAAATGTCAGGTCATCCTCTCCCGGGTCATTTCAGCTATGAAGATAAGTAGCTTTAAAGTGAAAGTTTAAATTATTGGTATTTCATATTAAACCTAAATTTAGGCAAAAAATTAAGAAAAAATATTTATACAAGAAAAAGATTATTTATTGGCCAGTGATGAAGGTCCACGTAATGCTTCCTACTATAAAATTATAATTGGCAGAGGAGTGGTGGGGCTGAGGCCGTGCAATAAATTATTATTTTATTCGGATAGTTGGTGACTTAGATTTGCATGCATATTATTTCTATTCTATGTAAATCTAACTCATATGTATTAGGCTGAGCCTGCAAACCCAACTCGTTTATGGCATCTCAGAAATGGAAGTGAGTACTACTGCATTAGGCATATATATTCACAGAACTGGCCAATCCATTTGGTGATTTCATATTTTTGTTTAACTATTAAGCTATCAGCACTATTAAGCATCAGTCTGCTCTTATTGTTCTTATGGACAAACATCCTCTAGTTCTGTGAAGTATATGTGTACACTTAAATTAACAACTTTTGGATAGATAGATAGATGGTGTTATGTTGTGCGTTTTCTTTACTGATTTAACATTCTGTGCAGGCTAGTAATTATCCCTGAAAAGGACTAATGCTGTTTGTGTTTAATTTCCAAACTTAATTCCACTTTTCCATTTGCTTGGCTAGTACATAGGTTACAATTAGAGAATGGCACGGGTACTATTTACCGCGGTAAATTGTGGGTCATTGTAGTAAATCCGCAGGAATGGAGACATTTGCAACTGGTTTACCACAGGAATGGGGACAGGACCTTTTACCGCCCCGTGGGAGCGTTGAAAAGTCTTACTCCTGTGGTAAAATAAATTGCGCCTGTGTCATACTCGGCATCTTCTCCCCAGCTCCTCTTGCGCCTATTTTATCTTCAGGAGCCAGCCATGCCACGATGAAGACAGAAGGAACCTAAAACCAAAGCCTGAGACCAATGTGATTTGAAGAATAAAATTACCAGACAACAAAAAGAAAAAAAATAAATTTATATTTTGTGATTAGAATATGTCAGATTTGAAATATGTATCCTGCTAGAGCTGGTATTAGACATAACTGGGGACCGCAAAGTCCAGGCTGTGCTTCTTTAGCTTCCAGCTGGCTTAGGGTTCTCTCTCTGACCAGGGGGCAATTGCCCTAGTTGCACTCCCCTAACATTATTCTTGCCAAGTGTGACTAAAGTATTCTGTTAGCTTGATTTTTCTATGTAGCATTCTGTAGTAATTTGGTTTGTTCAGTTTTCACAATAGTGAAGGGGATATTTGTGAAAGGGAGGGGAGATGGGTTTTGTTGAACCTTGCTCTGTTTTATTTGTGTTGATAAAATGACAATTGTCAGAGGAGAAGCTTCCGCCCACACACAAGCGATTGAAGGGCAGCACAGGCAGGCTTCGACAGCATCAGTTTCTTTTCTAAAGCGCCGCAAAGGTAATGCGGAGGGAGGGAGATAGATTTGGCTGGAGGTAGGGAGGGAGGGAAGAGGCCGCGCGCGTGATTGGTGACCGTGCGCCTTCCCTCTCTTAAGTTTCTTTATGCTGCAAAGGTAAGGGGGAGGGAGGGATATTCTCGGGCCGCTGAAGGTGGCAAGAGGGAAGGGTGGATGCTACGGGGACAGGGCGGTGAAGGGGATGGTGGGTTCAGGGACGGTAGTCCGGTAACGGGGACAGATTTTAGCTCCGTGTCATTCTCTAGTTACTATAACAATAAAGTAAATCCCCTTAATAGGATTGGATTGAATTGGATTTATTTAACTTGATATACCACCATTTATGTAAGTATTAAGTGGTGCACAAAACTACATAATATGCAGCAGTGTCTTAACAGGTCACATACACTATTAGTAATTATCAAAAGAATAAGTTTTAATATAATACTAAACCTAATAATGACCTTCCAGATCAAGCTGTCAAATGACCTAGATATTCACATAATAGTCCTGAAATAGCAATCTTTTAACTAGTTTCCAAAAAGTGGGCTAGGAAAGATCAAACTGAAACCTATCCTGGCAAAAGTTCCAAAGCATTGGTCCTGCATACGAAAAAGCTCTTTTCCTGGTTGATGTAAGTCTTATTACCTATAGGGTAAGTAATTGAAGAAGATTCTTTTGAGAAGAGCACAATGATCTCACTGGCTCTTACTTAGTGAGTTTTTCTGATAAATATTCTGGTTGATTCAAATATAGGACCTTAAAAATAAGGCACAATAACTTGAAATCAATATGTCTAATGATGAATAGCTAGTGCAGCTAGTATAGAACTGGAGTTATTTGGTCAGCCTTTTGGCTCCACTAATGAGCCTAGCAGCCATATTCTGCACTAGCTGCAGACACTGCAAACTTGCCTTACTAGATCCTAAGAGGAGAGATTTACAGTAATCCAATCCATTTCTAATAAAAACATGAACAACTTCCTGTCAGCTTACACTAAATACTTTATCGCTTCTTTAACTTCTTTCCAGACTTATGGGTTATCCTCTTCTGCCAGCAAATGGCGACTGAGAAATATTGGCTGAAGAATATCACGCTATATACCAGTATATACTGTGCAGCCACAGCCAGTAGTTCTTACTCTCCAGCAGATGGTGAGATAGCATCCTGTTCAGCTTGAAGATTTTCATCTGTTAGGCTTGGTCTAGCAGGATTGCAGTGGTAGGCTCCCCTAGGACATTTAAGAAAAATATTTAAGTCACATTAAATTAAACCAACCTTTTTACAATAAAACAGTCTGTGTTTTCCCCTCCTCCACAGTATGCACAGTCCTCCTATATAAAAAATTATTGAACATCCAAGTCTGAAATTTCATATAGTCTTCTAACCACTGGGCCACAGACTATTACCGCCGGGCCAAGGGCTGTGCTGAACTGGGCTGCACAGAATTTTTTATTTGATTTACTTTACAGACAGTCCCTGCACTTCTCTTCACAAAACTGCGAGCAGCAGCTCCTACATGCTGCCTGTGGCTGACCTGGCAGCCTTCCTTCTAAGCTTCAGGGTCAGCCATAGGCCACATGTAGGGACCGCAGCTTAGTAAACAGAGGTGCGGCTGGGAAGAGGGAGCCGGCCAGAACAAATAAGCATCCGTGGGAGGGAGGCATGAACTTGGAACTAGAGAATGACACGGTGACTGTTATTCGTGGGTAGCCTGCCAGAAAGAGGAGAAAAAAAAACTGATTGCCTTGTATACAGGGACAAGGCCATTCACCGCCCCATGGAACGATGAATGGCCTTGTCCTTGCAGTTAAGTATTTTGCATGCGTTGCCTCACTTATTACTCCTCGCGATTGCGCAGTCCAGCAACATCCTTCCTCCCTCCCAATCGCTGCAGTCTGGGCATCTCCCTCACCTTCATTGGCGATTTTCATTTTTCTTTTCTTTTATTTATTTGAACAAATTTTCAAGTTACACAACTTGTTAATGAAATACAGTGCAAAAGAAAAATATAAAGCAATTATTTTAGAAGATGAAAAACTAAGCACTTTCTCAGACCACTATAGTAAAGGGGGGGGGAGAACCAAAAGAAACAAGAAATGGGAGTACCATTAATAGATTAACATAAATAGAGGAAAATTGCAAAGATGGACTTCATTGGGCTTTACTTCTTTTCTCTTTAGATAGTGTCTGGTCCAGCAGGAACTTATCTAACCTTTTCTTGAATCCCTGGAGGGTGCTTTCCCATATAACAGCCTCTGGAAGAGCATTCCAGATTTCTGCCACTCTGGGTGAAAAAGAACTTCCTTACGTTTGTATGGAATCTATCCCCTTTTAACTTTAGCGAGTGCCCTCTCGTTCTTGCCACCTTGGAGAAGGTGAACAATTTCTTTTTCTCTACTATGTCAATTCCCCTCAATATCTTGAATGTTTCGATCATGTCCCCTCTGTCTCCTCTTTTCAAGGGAGAAGAAGCACAGTTTCTCTAGCCTCTCATTGTATGGTAACTCCTCCAGTCCCTTAACCATTTTTGTTGCTCTTCTCTGGACCCTTTCGAATAGTACCGTGTCCTTTTTCATGTACAGTGACCAGTGTTGGACGTAGTATTTCAGGTGGGGGCGTACCATGGCCCGGTACAGCGGCATGATAACCTTCTCAGATCTGTTTGTGATCCCCTTCGTAATCATTCCTAGCATTCTGTTCGCCCTTTTAGCTGCCGTTGCACATAGCACAGACGGTTTCATTGACTTGTCTACAAGTACTCCCAAATCTCTTTCCTGGAGGCTGTCTCCAATTATAGCACCGGACATCCTGTATTCGTGCATGAGATTTTTGTTACCGACATGCATCATCTTGCACTTATCCACGTTGAACCTCATTTGCCATTTCATGGCCCATTCCTCGAGTGCATTTATGTCTCATTGTAGGTCTTCGCGATCCTTCTGTGCCTCACTACTCTGAATAACTTTGTATCATTTGCAAATTTAATCACCTCACTCATGCCAATTTCTAGGTCGTTTATAAATATGTTGAAGAGCACAGGCCCAAGCACCGAACCCTGCAGCACTCCACTTGTAACGCTTTTCTAGTCCGAGTATTGTCCATTTACCCTCACTCTCTGTTTCCTATCCGCCAACCAGTTTTTAATCCACATGAGTATATCACCCTCAATTCCATGGCTCGTAATTTTTCAAAGTAGACATTCATGTGGGATCTTGTCAAACGCTTTCTGAAAATCTTGATATATGATGTCAACTGGGTCACCCTTGTCTATCTGCCTAAATAGCGAAGAAGTGCAGTAAGTTTGTCAAGCAAAATCTTCCTTTGCTGAAGCCGTGTTGGCTGGTCCTCATCAGTTAGTGTCCGTCAAGATGATCAATGATGCTATCCTTTATCAATGCCTCTACCATCTTTCCCGGTACCGAAGTCAGACTCACTGTTCTGTAGTTTCCCGTAGTTTCCCGGATCTCCCCTCGAACCTTTCTTGAAGATCGGCGTCACATTTGCCACTTTCCAGTCTTTGGGATCTTTCCTGATTTGATCGACAGATTGGCTATTAGTTGAAGCAGTTCAGCTATAACCCCTTTCAGTTCCTTGATTAGCCTCGGGTGGATACCTTCCGGTCCCGGGGATTTATCGTTTCTAAGCCTGTCAATCTGCCCGCATACCTCTTCTAGATTGACTGTCGACCCTGTCAATTTCCTATCTTTATTTCCTGTGTATAGCCTGTTGGCTTCTGGTATATTGGATATATCCTCTTTGATAAATACAGACGCAAAAAATGTGTTCAGTTTGTCAGCGATAGCTTTGTCCTCCTTTAGTACTCCCTTTATTCCATGGTCATCTAACTGCCCCACTGCTTCCTTTGCGGGTTGTTTCCCCTTAATATATCGAAAGAATGGCTTAAAATTTTTTGCCTCCTTGGCTATTTTTTCCTCATAGTCTCTTTTGGACCCTCTTACCGCCTTATGGCACTTGCATTGATGTTATTTGTGCTTTTTCCTGTTTTTGTTCGTATATACTTATATGTACTCTACATGTGTACACATGTGTTTTATACATTGCAATGCCACTTCTGCTTCATCCTAACTATGCCCTGGGATTTGTGACATATCTAAATATAGGTGCGCGGTCTTCACAAGTGGCAAGTTTTTACACACGCATGCTCTAAAACAGGGGTGCCCACACTTTTTGGGCTTGCGAGCTACTTTTAAAATAACCAAGTCAAAATGATCTACCAACAATAAAATTTAAAAAAACACAAAGCACTGTACGCAAAGAAAATGTTAATTATCATTTATATTCAGGGTTGGGTTTTTTTTTCAAAGAGTGGAACACTAAATCTCTGGAGAAAGCCAGAAACCTCTATGAATGAACATTCAAACCAAAAACCAGGTTTGTATACCACAACTTGAAAGTTATGTCAGTGTTGAGAGGAAAGGTCTCAGATATCCTGCTTCGTTCAATGAATGAACATAAATAGATTAACAAATGCAGGGTGGATTATCGTTCATCGACCAAAACCTCTTACTCATTGATTTAAGCTTGTGTAAATCTGTCATGCACCATAAATATCATGTTCAATAATACCAGCCAAAAGTGCACTTAACTTAAAATGTCTTCAAATGTGCTTTAGTGCCTTGATGTAAAGTACATTATGCAGTGAAATATTCACCCGACGGGGCCCGTTTCGCCACTCAATTATGGCTTCCTCAGGTTGTTCGTGGAAACTGCAACATAAAATCCAAATAATTATTGTTTCTACAAAACTTTTAAATTGTGTAAACATTAAATAATGTAGTTGACAGCTATGACATTCATTTCCAGAAAATGGCGCTGGTGAATACAAGACGCCGGACATGCGCATTAAATTCACAGTCCTCTGACGAATCTGATTGGTTAACCCGAACTCTCCATTCATAAATAGTTAGAGGGGATATCTTAACCCCTCAAATGCTACCTAAAAACATGTCAAGAAAATTATCGAAAAACATATCAGAAAAATATTTTCCATCCAATATTAATATTCAGTCCTTGTGGTTGTAAAGAGTTTAATTTGAAAATTCATCTTGCTTCTCGTTTCAACAATTTCTTTTGACGGTCACCCCCTCTAATGTTTTTGGGTTCTTTATCTATGCAAAAACATTTGAGTTGACTGAATTGGTGGTTCATTTGTTGACAATGTTCAACTAACGGGTTGTAACAATGCCATGTTTCAAGCTTGATTTGTACTCACACATTCTGATGCGAAATGCTCTGATAGATTTGCAGACATAGATTCTTGAACATGGGCATACAGTGACATAAATAATGTAGTTTGAATTGCAAGTTAAAAAATGTTTGATGTTGTAAATTTTATTGTCAATCGAATTTTTAAACTCCTTACCCTGTATCGTCAAATGACAAATGCTGCATTTGCCGCATCTGAAGAAACCGCAAGAAAGAGTTTTGTCATCAACCGCGGTCTTCATGTTAAGCACTGCTGGGCACAAAATGTCCTTTAAATTCCTCTCCCTTGTAAAGGCTAACCTTAAGGCAGTGTCTTGAAATAATGGATTTGTTTGAAGAATCTTCCAATTTTTCTTCACAATAGATGCCGGTGTCTGTGCATCCACCGTGAATTGCATGACATATGTGAGCACCTTATCTTCCTCAACTTTGTTCTGATTTTGTCTATGCATCAATAGATCATGGTTCATGTATTTTGCACGTTTGAAGGCACGATGAACCACTGAATCAGAGTATCCCCGGATCTTTAATTTCTGTGATAATTCTTTGGCTTGAACTTTAAACGATCTCAATGTAGAACAGTTTCTTTTTAAACGTAAAAATTGTGAAAATGGGAGACTGTCTCTCAATTTGGCTGGGTGACAGCTCTGATAATTCAATAATGTGTTACAATCAGTAGGTTTTACATAGTGCAAAATATAGACAGCCTAAGAACATAAGCAATGCTTCCACTGGGTCAGACCTGAGGTCCATCGTGCCCAGCAGTCCGCTCACGCGGTAGCCCAATAGGTCCAGGACTTGTGCAGTACCGTATTTTCACCCATATACCGTGCACCTGTGTAAAACGCGCACACGGGTATAGCGCGCGGGGAACACAAATTTATGTTAAAAAATTTTAATATAGCGCGCACACGGGTATGCCGCGCATGCTAAAACCTCCTCCCGCCTACTCCGAACCGGCATCCTCCCCCCCGCTCGCTTACCCGAGAGAGCATTTTTTTTTTCATTGAAATCCGGCATTCCCCCTGCGAACAGACATCCTCCCCCCCCCCCCCCGCTTGCGTCACCCCCCCTCCCCCGCGATCCTACATCCCCCCCAGCACCGCAAAACATCTCTTACCTGATTGGGCACCGGCACCAGCACCAATGCACAGGATGTACCAGTGCCAATGCCCAAAGATCCTCCCTCGGGTTGGGCTGGGCTGGGCGGTGCGAGAGAGATCCTCCTTCTTCCTGCGCTGGGCTGGACTAGGCTTTGAGCATTTGCGCATGCTCAAAGCCTTCTGGTCTTGCTCTCTCCGAGATTATCTCCAGCCCGGCGCAGGAAGAAGGAGGATCTCTCTCGCACCGCCCAGCCCAGCCCAACCCAACGAGGGAGGCTCTTCGAGCACTGGCACTGGCACATCCTGTGCATTGGTGCTGGTGCCGGTGCCCAATCGGGTAAGAGATGTTTTGCGGTGCTGGGGGGATGTAGGATCGCGGGGGAGGGGGGGTGACGCGAGTGGGGGGGAGGATGCCGGTTCGCAGGGGGGATGCCGGATCGGATTGAAAAAAAAAAGTTGTAAAACGCGCTCACACGTATAACGCGCACGGTTTGTAAAAATCGTGTATAACGCGCACGTTATATGCGTGAAAATACGGTAATCCTCTATCTATACCCCTCAATCCCTTTTTCCAGCAAGAAATTGTCCAATCCTTTCTTGAACCCCAGTACCGTACTCTGCCCTATTATGCCCTCTGGAAGCGCATTCCAGGTGTCCACCACACATTGGGTAAAGAAAAACTTCCTAGCATTTGTTTTGAATCTGTCCCTTTTCAACTTTTCTGAATGCCCTCTTGTTCTTTTATGTTTTGAAAGTTTGAAGAATCTGTCCCTCTCTACTCTCTCTATGCCCTTCATGATCTTGTAAGTCTCTATCATGTCTCCTCTGAGTCTCCGCTTTTCCAGGGAGAAGAGCCCCAGTTTCTCCAACCTTTCAGTGTATGAAAGGTTTTCCATACCCTTAATTATTCGTGTTGCTCTCCTCTGGACCCCCTCAAGTATTGCCATATCCTTCTTATATAGAGGCGCACCATTGCCCGATACAACGGCAGGATGACTTCCTTCGTTTTTGTTGTAATACCCTTCTTGATCGTACACAACATTCTGTTCACTTTCTTTGGACACATTTTGATCACTAAATTGAAAATAAAATCATTTCTTTCTGTCTCCCTGCCCCCTTTTATTTCTGTCTGTCTGTCTTTCTCCATGCCCCCTTTTTTTCTGTCTGTCTTTCTCTCTCCATGCCCCCTTTCTGTCTGTTTTTCTGTCTCCCTGCCCCCCTTTCTTTTTTTTCTGTCTCCCTGCCCCCCTTCTTTCTTTGTCTTTCTCTCTCTATGCCCCCTTTCTTTCTGTCTCCCTGCCCCCCTTTTTTGTTTGTCCCTGCCTGCCCCCTTTCTTTCTTTGTCTTTCTTTCTCCCTGCCCTCCCCCAAGCCACTGCTGCTGCCATCGGGGAACAGGTCCCCAAGCCACCGAGTTCCGAGCTCTCCCTGCTTCCCAACACCATAAAGAGGATGCAGAAGTGCCGGACTGACCAGCCTTCCCCACCCAACGTCAATTCTAACGTTGGAGAGGAAGTTCCGGGCCAGCCAGGCAGCAATTGGCTGGCCCAGAATTTACTCTCCGACATCAGAATTGACGTCGGGTGGGGAAGGCTGGTCGGCCCAGCACTTCTGTGTCCTCTTTACAGCGTCAGGAAGCAGGTAGAAACATAGAAACGTGAAGGCAACGTGAGTCTTATCACGGAGCCCAGGATGGGCTCCGCGATCGACTCGTGTTGCCTTCACGATCTACTGGTCGATCGCAATCGACCTTTTGGGCACCCCTGCTCTAAAAGATCCTTTTTTATATGTTAAACAGACTTTACAGGAGGAAAACTTTATAGAATTATACTCCAATAAGGTAATTCTATAACAGTACATCTCTGTGTAGGCACCTATGCCATAAAGGAAAACAGGTATAGAATAATGATGTAATTGAGTATGCATGTATACATATATATATATTTTTTTATTGAGTTTGCAGTAAACACTTGTTACAGAAAAACAGAAAAGGTAAATTATACATAAGAAAAATTTATAATTGAAGCATTTCAAAATATTTTCTTTCTTAGACCACCATTTAACGGAGGGGATCCATTAAACCCATAGAGGGGATTTTCATAAAGAAGAAACAAAATTTAAGAAAGCTGAATACGATTAACAAACTCAGACTTTCATTTATCCCAGTTAAACCTGTAAATCACTAGAAATCCTTTTAAGGTCTAGAAAGGCGCTTAATTGCGATGGCACAAAAAAGATATACTTAACCCCCAAATATTGAATCAAACATTTGCAGGGGTATGCTAGTAAAAAGGAAGCCCCCAACTTTTTAACTTCTCATATGGACAGGAATTCTTTTCTACAAGTAACACACATGTATGTGTGTATGCAATTGAGCATGAACGCTTATGCAGCCAAACTGCAGAGATATAGGCATAAATTATAGTATTTTATAAGTTCTGTACATAAGGGCAAGTCTTGACCAGAGTCCACCTACGAAATACCTATTTGTAAAATACACCCATATTTATAGAATAGTGCTTAAGTGAATTTTTGGCATTTACACATATAATTGGCCTGTAAATGTTAATTCCATTTTATAGAATTACCCCCTTAATGTTTTCATAAATCTCTAGAGAGGTTTTATAACTGGATTCTCTGGCCTTCATGTAGCAGTTTTCAGTTAAATAATTTGGGCAGCACCTAGCAATTCACTGTGAAGGTGAGTAGTCATATTCAGGTACAATTCCCTCTACCCCCTAATATTCATTGCTATTTAAGCAGCCAAGGAGATAGACTGTTATCTCACTAAATATTTGTAGTTAGTGGCTAGTCACTAACCGACTATGTTGGGAATATTCAAATGCTGGCCGGCTAAGTTTAGTGGGCAAATCAGACCACATAAATAGTAGTCCTATCTTTGTCTACTACAGCAGTGGTTCCCAACCCTGTCCTGAAGGACCACCAGCCAGTCAGGTTTTCAGGATAGCCCTAATGAATATGCATGGAGCAGATTTGCATGCCTATCACCTCCATTATATGCAAATCTCTCTCAAGGTTATCTAAAAAACCTGACTGGCTGGTGATCCTCTAGGACAGGGTTGGGAACTACTGTACTACAGTACTAACTTAACTGGCCAGTGCTGAATATATTCTTAGCTGGTTAAGTTAGAACCAGCCATAAAAACCCAGTGCTGGCTGAAAATCAGGCCCAATATGCTTTTTCCTATCCAAAGGGCTTACAATCTGAATTTGTTTCTGAGGTAATGGAGGATTATGTGACATATCCAAGATCACAAAGAGCATCAATGGGATTTGAACCTTGGCTTTCCTGGTTCTCAGCCTGCTGCTCTAACCATTAAATTATTCCTCTACTCTTGAAGGACCCTTGCAGCCAATATCTAATCTAGGTTTTGTGGTGCCAACCAAATCATAATATATGTTTTTTAATGAGACATCTTTTAGATAAGTAACAAAATCAAGAC
Source organism: Geotrypetes seraphini (assembly GCF_902459505.1). Classification (NCBI taxonomy): domain Eukaryota; kingdom Metazoa; phylum Chordata; class Amphibia; order Gymnophiona; family Dermophiidae; genus Geotrypetes; species Geotrypetes seraphini. The sequence continues at coordinate 93,732,741 of NC_047093.1, read as the reverse complement.
AGGCAGAGACATACAAAAACAATGTGATATTTTTCCCCTCTTTTCTCAAATTGTACTGTCTAATGTGATTAAAAGTGACCCCTTTAAAATTAAATCATTTTACCATGGGACTAGATAATCCTTAGAGTTTGGTGTACATCTGGAGCCAAGTTTTCTTGCTTCTGAGATAACTGGATTATCTTTCAGTGTGTGCAAGAACTACAAAGGTGCAAACTTGCAAGACTGCCTGAAATATTAAATCTCTCTTTCTATAGGATGGAGAGGTGTACTGCATCGATGCTCGTTTCTATGGAAACATCAGCCGCTTTATAAATCACCTCTGTGAGCCAAATCTCATCCCTGTACGAATCTTCATGTCACATCAAGACCTGCGCTTTCCCAGGATTGCATTCTTCAGTAGCAGGAAAATAGAGGCTGGGGAACAGTTAGGGTAAGTAATCTCTCATCCATTACTCTCTAGCCATTGGCTTCATTGCATCTTTTGGGTGTTGAATATTCCTTCTAGTGCAATAGGTATGTCATTCTGGACAATAGGATATTCTCCCCATGCTCGCGAGCTGTACAGAAGGAATCCATTCCAGGTTTTCAACTCTTCCTCCTCCTCCAGAGGGCTCTGCTGCCCCTTCAGTTTTTTTCCTTTTGCATGCGAGATGGAAGGTGTCTTTTAGAGAAGGACGACTGGAATCCTGCAGGACCCTCCTCAGTGTCATCGGGATCCCACAGGTTTGGAAGCATCTCGGGGGCTCGAATACCTTAGTGCACCTCCTTTTCCTGCCCTCCATCCACACTCACTCCTCTATAAAGCAGTGTGCAGTGCTCCCAGCATGCCGCCCATAGCAGACCCGGAAGCCTTCCCTCCGACGTCAGAGCCCTGTGAAGAAGTGCGGCTGGAAGGCAGGAAGGAGGCAGCTGACCTAGACAGCTCCGGTACAGTCTTGCAGGAGGGGGGTACCGAAGTATTTGGGCCACAGAAAAGAAGTAGGAAGTGATCGAGCACGCCCACCGGACCAAGGAAGGGAGAAAGAGGGGGCTTGAACTTGGGATAATGGAGGGAGCGCATTGGGACATGGGAGGGGCCCAAACCTGGAACACAGAAGGGAGGGAGGGAGCATGTTTGGACTTAGAAGGAGAGAGGGGGCATGAACGTGGGAGAGAGGAAGGGAGCACGAACTTGGAACATAGGAGGGAGGGAATGAGATACTGAGGTGGGGGAGGGAATAGAAAGGGAGTATTATTAGGTGTGAGTGTGTCAGTGAGAGGGAAAGAGATGGTGCACATGGGGAATGGAAGAAAGAGGAGAATTTTGGGGCATAGGGAGGGAGAGAAGTGAGGTAGAGATACATAGGAAAGAGAAAGATGTCTGTATTGTGTTCAAAAGAAAAGGAAATCCGTTTCTCGTTTTATTTCTATAGTGCTGAAGTACTTGCTGACCCTTGCTGTGGCTGGTGGGGATCCCCAAGCACCACCAGCTGAGGACTTCCTCCAAAGACAGCCAGAATTCCCCTCCACCAAGTGCAGCAGTCGTTGGTAGCATCCATGAGCCACTGAGGTGCCAGCATCTGTGATTCAGTGATACTACTGCTGCCTGCCAAGCTTAGCAAAAGGGACCCCCGGCCACCTTCAGAGGAAGTCCTCAGCTGACATAGCTTGGGGGTCCTCATCAGCTGGAGTATTTATATTTTATATTTACGTTAGAGGCTCTGGCAGAGACCCGTTTATAAGTATGTATTCTTCCCAATGAATAAAGTGTCTTTGCTGCCTTTGACATTGTTGATCACCGCCTCCTCCTCGACATGTTTTCCTCACTGGGATTCCAAGGTTCTGCTCTCTCCTGGTTTTCTTCCTGTCTCTCTCGTCGTACCTTCTGCATATGTTACCGTGGATCCTCCTCCGCTGCCATCCTGCTGTCTATTGGCTTACCCCAAGGCTCTATCCTGGGCCCTCTCCTCTTTTCCATATATACCCGCTCTCTTGGTATGCTGATCTCCTCTCATGGTTTCCAATATCACCTCTGTGCTGATGACTCCCAGATCTACCTCTCCACGCCGGATATCTCTGCGGGAGTTCAGGCCCGAATTTCAGCTTGCCTGTCCAAAATTGCCTCTTGGATATCTCACCACCATCTCAAACTGAATATGGCTAAAACCGATCTCCTTATCTTTCCGCCTAAACTCACCTCCACCTGGTCTCTATTTCGGTAGATAACGCTATCCTCCTCCCTGTCTCGTCGGCTCGCAACCTTGGGGTGATCTTTGACTCCTCTCTGTCCTTCTCTGCTCAGATCCAACAGACCGCCAAATCCTGTCGCTTCTTCCTCTATAATATTACCAAAATCCTTCCTCTTCTCTCTGAACACACGACCAAAACCCTTGCCCATGCTCTTGTCACCTCACACTTAGACTACTGCAACGTACTTCTCTCAGGCCTCCTGCGTGCCCACCTCTCACCTCGTCAATCCGTTCAAAATGCTGCTGCGCGACTCATGTTCCGTGAGAGCCACTATTCTTACATTACCCCTTTCCTCAAGTCACTTAATTGGCTCCCTGTCTACCTCTGAATACAGTTTAAGTTCCTCTTGCTGACTTACAAGTGCTTTCGCTCTGAAGCCCCCCACCCCCCCTCATATCTCTCTTCACTGATCTCTCCCTATGCTCTTCCCCGTGATCTTTCTTCGTCGGGCGAGCCCCTCTTATCTGTACCCTTCTCTTCCACTGCCAACTCCAGACTCCGTCCCTTCTTTCTTGCAGTGCCATATGCCTGGATCAGGCTACCTGAATCAATACGTTGTGCTCTCTCCCTAGCAACGTTCAAATCCAAGCTATTAGCC